>NC_138769.1:576338920-576763920 GCF_965119305.1 Pelophylax lessonae | reverse complement strand
TAAATCCCAAACCAAAAATGTAAAATACTGCAGCTTAGTAGGTCCTTGGTGTGATGGAGGCAGTCACTTTCTTTTTTAATTTTGCTTATTTTTTTCCCTGGTAACCTGCAAAACACTTTCTGCCTCTGGGTGGCGATACCACTTCTCCACTGTTTGTAAAAAGGGAACCATGATTGTCACTCATAGGCTGATCTCCTAAAAAACTACAAACCTGTTGGTAGGTTACACTCTGCAGAACATACATAGGAAGGAGGATATTCTTTAGTCAAGCTTACAGGAAGCAAAATAGACAAATATTTGCTGTTAATGTCACTAGCGTGGAAAAAAAGAAAAAGAAAACTAAGGCAGTCACCATATTTAAGGACTGAAAGCTGCAACATTTTGCATGTTTGTTTGTGGGTTTAGTTAGCATTTAAAATATTTCTATAGCAATACAAAACTAAACAGCAGAATCACCTCTAATGTAACATTAGTGTTATTGCCACAGATTAGTAAGTAGTGTATACAAAAGCACTGTACACGTTACCTTTGGAGGGGGGGGGGGGGGGGGGTGAGTCAATCTTTTCACTGTCAGGAAGTTACAATTTTTTTTCTTTTTTACAAGTATAAATTGTGGAAAGAATCTGCATGCTCACTTCCTTTACAAACTCTAAAAACAGGGAACTTGTTTTACCTGTAATATCCTTTTCTTGGGGTGGAATACAGGAAACAGGATCTTAGTACAAAGACCCAGGGGCGTAACTACAGGGGTTGCAATTGCCCCTGGACCCCATGCTCCAGGGAGCCTATGCGGCTCCCCTGTACACCTGGATAGGAGGGGCAGCATGTAGAGAAATCACGGTCCTCCTTTTTCCTCCTGTAGCTGCAGGAGGAAAAGGGAGGAGATTGGTTCCTCTGTATGCTGCCCCCGCCACTTCTCCTATCCAGCTCACTTGTGTTCTGCTGTCTCTGGGCCCCTGTGTGCTCCCCTGGTCCCCCCCACCTACTGTGCTCCATTTCCTCTCCTGCCGGCTGCTGGCTATGTCATTTACCAGCTCCTTCCTTTTCTGAATGGACAGTCATAGTCAGGGACATTGTAAAAAAATAAAATGATAAAGATTAAGACAAGAAAAATACCAAAAAATAAAAACTACTGACACCAGTTGGTGAACTTCCAGGATCGCAAAGGTCACACTTGCGACCAGGCCTTGGCATTCCACCAACGTGGGGAGGCCCCAAGATAGCGGGAAGGGGGCCCACTGCAGAACTTGTGACTTGTGAAAGGGTCCCGATGCGGGAATGAGAGTAAAAGGGCCCCGGGATCAGTGGGAAGGGCCCCGGGATCAGTGGGAAGGGCCCCGGGCCAGGGGTTCAGGGGGGCCTTCATGGTTTCTTGCACCGGGGCCCTGAAGGTTCTAGTTACACCTCTGCAAAGACCACTGAGGTATACACTGCCTTTCAGTGACTGGTTTCAGTGACTGCAAAACCAAATTGTGAATCAGAACCTTTCCCGACCTGATGAACAAGCTGATAGGGCCATTCATAGTGAGTCTGACTGCTGCACTGGGGACTTTAGTGGTGATGAGGGTTGACAAAAGTGACAGCCAGGAGTATCTGGTGGTAAGATGAAGAGTTAAAGTGGAATATCACTCAAAATCAAGACCTACTGGTTCGCTCCCTCCCCCCAACTTATAATAGAGTTGTTGTTTTTTTTGAGGGTAAGAGGGGAACTGTTTTTTTTTTAATGTGAATTAGTACCCTCTCCCAATTCCACAATCCGCGTCTAGGTGAAGGATAGAGTCCCTTGCCCTGTCCCCTCTCTCAGCCTCTTGTGATATGTCACATTTTAGGAAGAGGCAGGACCAGTCCCAAAGCACTGTGGGAGCTTGCACATGCAAAGTGGGAAGCTGGCTGTGGTTCCTTAGGAAGCCCCAGCTGGCTCCCAAGATGGCAGAATTTGCAACCCACAACGGTAAGAATCACTGGCTGAGGGAAGACCACACTGCCCCTCAGGCACTGGTAAGTACCTGATTTTTAAAAGTCAGCAATTACAGTATTTGTAGAAGCTGACAAAAAAAAAAAAAAAAAACACCAAGTATTTAACAGTATTTACGGTAAGCCAAAAATCCAGTTCTTTCGTTCGACAGACGCAGCTTCAAGTCTTCAGACCATTGGGATGTCCCAAAGCAGTGCAACATGAGGGGTGGGAAAACACACAGAAAACGCTGAATTCCCAGGAAGGCTAAACATAGCCAACCAGGTAACAGGAGCTAAACTAGGAACACCTGGAGCTCACCACCAGAAAAAAATTTCACCCTCAAGAAGCGGAAGCCTCCGCAACTGCAGCCTGCAAAACTTTGCAGCCAAACGCCGCATTCGAAGATGCAAGTACATCCACTTTATAAAATTTTGTGAATGTGTGTACAGATGACCAAGTAGCCGCCTTGCACACCTTAACTACGGACGCCTGATGACGGAAGGCCCATGAGGCACAAAGCACCCTCGTAAAATGCGCTTTAACAGGGAAAGTAGGAAGCTGACACTTAATGTTAATGGAGTAGGCCTGCACCACCGTCTGCCTGATCAACTTGAAAATGGTCAAGCAGATGCAGCCTGCCCTTTACGAGGTCCATCCATAAAGAATCGGATTTCCTAACCGGTTTGGTCACCCCCAGGTAAACCTGAATGGTTCTTACCACATCTAAGGAATTTAAGGTAATTTCCTTAGGATGTTTAGGCTTAGGACATAAGGACGGTAGCACAATGTCCTCATTCAAAAGAAACCCCGAGACAACCTTAGGAAGGAACGCCCGACAGGGTCATAACACCACTTTTTTTCCCTATGAATCACAAAGTAAGTGACCGACAGGACAACGCAGCTAACTCCGACACGCGGAAGTAATCGATACTAAGAAAGCCACCATTTGTGACAGAGTGAGTAGAGGAATTTCTCGAATATTTTCAGAGGCAGGCCTTTGAAGCACCGACAGAACCAAATTGAGATCCAACGGAGGTATCAGGGATCGCACCGGAGGAGCCAGATGGCGAACTCCCTGCAAAAAAAAAAAAAAAGAAAGCGTGAACCAAGGACCACCAATAGCCAAAGCGGAAATCTGGCCCTTGATGGTGCCCAGAGCCAAACGATCTACACCCAACTGTAGAAACTTCCAAAAGGCGAGACACAGAAAAGGAGCGGGGAGAAACTCCCCACGACTCACACCAAGTAATGTACACCTTCCAAACTTGATGATAAACCTTCCTAGAAGTAGATTTCTTAGCCTTCAACAGCATAGGAATCAAAAGCTCAGACAGCCGCCTGTCTTTCAAGCCAGCGACCGTAAAAGAAGAACAGAAGATTGGTCCCTGAGAGGACTTTTCCAAGGGACGTCTGCTACCAGCCTTACCAGGCCTGCATACCAGGACCGGCGAGGCCAATTTGGTGTCACCAGACTGACTGAAATTCCTTCTACCTCGAATCTGCGTAGCAGTCTCGACAGACATTGAATTGGAGGAAAAGCGTAAATCAGACGATACTGGCCCCAAGGGGCCACCAGAGCATCTGCCAGAGGATCCCAAGACCTTGACACGAACCTCTGCACCTTCCTGCTGAGATGGGAAGCCAGCAGGTCCACATCAGGGGTCCCCCACATAAGACAGTTGATGAAATACCTTTGGATGAAGAGACCATTCTCCCAGATCAAACGTCTGCCGCTTGCCAATTCTCCATCCTCGAAATGTGCACAGCAGAGGGCTGGAACATATTGTTCTGTCCACTTCAAATGCCGGCCACTTCCTGGGCTGCCAGGGTACTCTTTGTGCCTCCTTGATTGACATATGCCACAGCTGTAGCATAGTCCGATTGTATCAGCACAGGGCACCCCCTGCAGACAATCCGTCCACTGAGAAAGTCTGATCGCCCAAATTTCCAGGATATTGATCGGCAACCTGGACTCCATTTGAGTCCAGACACCTTAGGCCGAACACACTTCCAAGACACCTCCCCATCTGGACAGACTGGCAGCCGTGGTAATTACAGTCCAATACAGCGGAAGAAAAGATTTTCCCAGACACAGGGCCAGGGAGCGGAGCCACCATAGGGGAGATTCCCTCGAACCACAACAGAATCAGATTGTCCAATGACAGCAGATCCTTGTTCCATTTGAACAGAATCTCCTTTTGCAAAGGTCTGGTGTAGAACTGCGCAAATGGAACCGCCTTGAAGGTGGAGACCATCAGACCCAGTACTTGCATGCAAGTCCTGAGACACGATCGATGGCTGGACAACAGGAGCCGAACAGCCTCCTGTAGCTTCAGTAGTTTTGGCTGAGAAATAAACACCCAGGCTGACGCTGAATCCAGCGTTAGACCCAAGTAGTCTAGCTTCGTGGACCGAGACAGAGGCAGTAACGATTTCTGAAAGTTCAGTGTCCACCCAAACTCCTGCAGTCCAGAGCCGAAGAAGACTCTGCACGCAGAAGCAGATCGTCCAGGTAACCCTGTACTGCGATCCCCTACTGCCATAACAAGGCCAACACCTGGGCCAAAACTTTTGCGACACTCGAGGAGCTGAAGCGAGACCAAAGGGTAACGCTATGATTGAAAGAGCACCACCGCAAAACGAAGAAAATGCTGATGTCCGACATATATTGGAATATGAAGGTAAGTGTCCTTGAGATCGATAGAAGCCAGAGCTCCATGATGGAGGAAAGCTACTACTGTGCGGATGGACTCCATCCGAAATTTCTAAACCCGCGCAAAGTGGTTCAGAGCCTTGAGATCCAAGATCGGACGAAACCTTGCGCCTCTTGCTGTAAGCAGATTTGAATAAAACCTTGGAAACTGTCCGACTCTGGAATCGGCAACATCAACTCCTTGTGCTAACAGGTCCTGCACTGCTCCGTAGAGGCCCTGTAGCCGCTCTGGAGACAGGCGTCAGTTGGAAGGAAAGAAACTTGCCGGAGGCAAGGACCGAAACACGATCTTGTAACCGAACCAGTTCCTAGATCCATTTGTCCTGAATGAGCAAAGTCCACGGATCCGGAAAAGACGAACACGTCCCCCCACCCCAGATAAGGGTGAGGGCGCCCTTCAGGCTGGGGAAGGCTTGTCTGCGGAACCAGACGCGCCTGCTTTGGACTTATTCCAGGGTCTCTTAGAGCCTCCTGCAAAGTTACAGGTGGATCTCAAGCCCTTTTCCTGTGATCCAGATGGACGAAAGGGCCGCTTGTGAGCCGAAAAGGGAACGCTCTTACGGCGAGGTCCCTTGCTCTTAGCAGCCTGTGGAAGCAAAGTACTCCTACCTCCCTTAAGGCCCCTAATGATCTCTTCCATAGAGGCACCGAACAAATGGTCAACAAAAAGGGAAGATCAGTCAGTACCTTTTTAGAAGCCTGGTCAGCTGACCAGTACTTGAACCAGATCATGCAGCAAAGAATCACCTCCGTCACAGAAACCCTGCCGGCCAGTGGGGCAGCATCCAGGGATGCATCACAAATATACTGTAACCCTTAAATCAACTGATCCGCAAACTCAGGATGTTGACTCCCCTCCAGATCCTGGGGAAAAACCTTAGCCCATTCCGTTAAGGTCTGGGATACCAAGGTGATGGCAAATACCGGTTATAAAATTGAACCAGCCACAGTGAAAAGGTACCGGACCGGAGCCTCCACTCTTTTGTCCACGGGGTCCTTAAAAGACGGGGAATCTTCCGTAGCTAAAAAGGTGGTCTTATTCAGCCTGGAAACCTGAGAGTCCAACTACGGTGGAACCATCAGTTTCTTCAGAAGAGACTCCTCAAAAGGGATATCTTCTAGCAAAACGCTTCGGTATACTAAACATGCGTTTCAGGAAACCCCATTGACTAGTGACAATCTCATCAAAATAGGCAGGAAAGGGAAAAACTATTTACCTTGGAAGATTTGCAAAAGCCAGATTGCACCAGCGTCGCCCACTCAGCAGCAGCTGAGTCCTCCAACTTTAAAGTTTGCTGCACTGATACAATCAGGGCCTCCACCAGCGCTTTTGCATGCGCGGCTGCAGGGGAGGACGACTCATCCTCACTATTTGAGCATTCAGCGTGCGTGGACGCAGACCCAGTGGGCTGACTCTTATCCGCGGCGGTCAAATCCACCTCAGAATCTGAGGAAGCAGAGGATACAGGTGAAGGTAGGAGGTGCTTTTTGCCAGGTCTCCTTTGCAGGGACATATCTACTTTGGCTATTAGTGACTGCAGAGCTGCCATCATGGCTGCCAGGGCAGACAGACTCAGAGGGTCCCGCAGCTTCCAGGAGTGGATCAGGTGGTGAAATGAGCTCCCCAGGCCTCATGACCATAAAAGGGTTAAGCAGAACCGCTGCTCAGCAAAGAAAAAAAAAATTACCTCCCCTTCCCCTTGTGGCATTACAAAAAGCAGCGCATCCGCAGCGCTGTATACAGCAAAGAAGGATAGTCTACCCCCAGAGACTCACCGCCTGAGCTGGAAAGTGCCAAAATGATCTGCCACACTGCTGGAAAGAGGAAGAGGAAACGCTGACATGACACTAGAGGCCTCCACAGCCTCAGCACTGTTTCAGACTACAGGAAAATGGCCGCCAATGCAAGTCTATGGGGAAACCAAAAACATGGCCACTGAACTACAGAAAAATGGCCGTCGAACCGGGAATCACAGAGACTATGGAAAAGAAAAAACTGGATTTTTGTCTTACCGTAAAATCCTCTCTGAAGTTCAATGGCAGAAGCAGCTCCATATTCTTCTTGACCATTGGGTTATGCTGCCCCCTAAAGGAGTAGGACACTAGGCAGGAAAAATCTTTACCATGCCTATGGAGCAGTCCCTGCAGGCATGCACCCATACACTCTGCTATAGGCTTTGTTGCAAGCAGTGTAAACAAAAAACCCATCCCACTCATAGAGGGGCGGGTGCTGCGTCTGTCAATTAACTTTTTACAGTTTTTACAGTAAGTCAAAAATCCTCTTTCGCTCATTGACAGAAGCAGCTCCATATTATTCTTGACCATTGGGATGTCCAAAAGCAGTATTTGCATGAGGGGAGGGAGAAAAAAATGCAGAAAAGATAATTCCCCAAAGGCTAAATATAGCCAACCAGGTAACATGGAGCTCACCTAGAAACAACATACACCCTCAAAGAAAATATTTTCTCTTTTAAACAGCAGCCTGCAAAACCTTGCGGCCAAAAGACTTTCTGGCCTTCAACTGTGTTGGAATCACCGAGTCAGAAAGACCTCTATCCTTCAACACCTAGCTTTCAGCAGCCACGTCGTTAAAGCCAGCGTCTGTAAAGCAGGATGGAAGATCGGCCCTTGAGACAGCAGATCTTCCCTCAGGGGAAGTCTCCAAGGAGCATCGGCGACCAACCTTACCAGCTCTGCGTATCAAGACCGGCGAGGCCGGTCTGGGGCCACTAGAATGACCAGAATCCCTTCCACCTTTATTCTGCACAGAAACCTCAGCAGGAATTTTAGCGGAGGGAATAGATCAGCCGATATTGACCCCAAGGAGCCACCATTGCGTCTGATGTTGGCCAGAGGATCCCGCGACCTGGCTACAAACCTCTGAACCTTGTTGAGTCGAAAAGCTAACAGGTCGACGTCAGGTGTCCTCCACCAGACACACAGGAGGTGAAAACACCTCCGGGTGCAGAGCATTCCCTCTGATCCAACACCTGACGACTCAGGTTATCTGCCTGCCAGTTTTCCACACCTGGGATGTGCACTGCAGAAAGGGCTGGAACAAACTTTTCCACCCATTTCAGGATCTCGGCCACCAAGACACTATTGGCGCCCCCTTGATTAAGGTAAGCCACTGCCGTGGCATTGTCTGATTGAATCCGGACCGAACAAGCCTCTGAATGATTTGTCCAGTGACTAAGGCAAAGCTTTATCGCTCTGAGTTCCAGAATATTGATCGGAAGTCGGGACTCTTCTATTGTCCAGGACCCCTGAACACACACCTTCTCCAGCCAGACAGGCTGGCGTCTGTGGTTACCACAGTCCTATACAATGGAAGGAAGGACTTGCCCTGGCGTAGTGCTAACGAGTGAAGCCACCATAGAAGAGCAGGACTTTGGATCTTTGTTCCATTTGACAAGAATCTCCCTTTGTAAGGGTCTCGTACGGAACTGAGCAAACGGAACCGCCTCGAAGGCTGACACCATTAGACCCAAGGCCCGCATGAAAGTCCCCAGAGGACAGATTGCTGGATAACAGCAGATTAATCGCCCCCTGCATCTTTTGCAGCTTGTGCAGGGGGAAGAAAAACTCTCGCCGAAGCGGAGTCCAGAGTTAGGCCCAGATAATCCAGTTTTAAGGATGGTACCAGGGCAGATTTTTTTAAATTGATGTTTCAACCGAACTCTTGCAGCGTCCGTACAGTGAATGTCAGGTTGCCAAACAGGGCTGAATGAGAGTCTGCTCTTAAGAGATCGTCCAGGTACCCCAGTGCCGTAATTCCCCTGTTGCCGCAGTAACACCAATACTGGAGCCAACACTTTGGTGAAGACCCTGGGGGTGGAGGCGAGACTAAAGGGTAACACCACAAATTGATGATGCTCCTCTCCTACAGTGAAGCTAAGAAAACGCTGCTGTCAAATGTAAATAGGGATGTGTAGATATGCATTCTTGATATCTATGGAGGCCAAAAAAATTCCTCGGTGTAGAGAAGCCACTACCGTGCGAATGGACTCAATTTGAAACCTCTGTACCCACAGAAAGCGATTCAGAGCCTTAAGGTCCAGGATTGGACGTACTTTGCCCTCTTTCCTGGGCACAGTGAACAGGTTTGAATAGAACTCTGAAAGCATTCCCAAAAAGGAACAGGCACATTCACACCTTGCGACAGCAGATCTTGTACCGCCTCTCGTAAATCCCTAATTCGGTCTGGAGATCAACGTAGATTGGATGGGAAGAACCTGACTGACGGTTGAGACCCGAATTCGATCTTGTAACCCGATCAGATCAGTTTGTAGACCCATTTGCCCTGAATCAAAAAAGTCCATGGTTCCAGGAAAGAAGCGAATGGGTGAAGGCGTCCCTTCATGCAGGTCTGGATTGGCCTGTTCTCGGCTTACCCGACCACGTCTTCTTGGAACCCCCAGAAGACCTAATTAGCTTAGATCCTTTCTCCTGCGTGCTGGAGGCACCAAAGGGCCGTCAGTGGGCTGTGAATAAGGCCCCTGTCTATTACGCGGTGACTTGCCCTTGGCGGATTGAGGAAGAAGAGTACTCTTCCCGCCTGCGAGTCCTTTGATTAACCCATCCAATGAGGAACCAAACAGTCTCCCAAAAAGGGGAGATCCGATGGAGTCTTTTTTGAGGCCTGATCTGCAGACCAGCTTTTTAGCCACACCATGCATCTAATAGCTACCCCCACCGCAGACACTCTGGCGACAAGGGGGGCCGCATATAGCGATGCATCACAAATAGTTGGGCTTGGACCATTTGGTCCGTTCGCTCTGTCAGGCCCGGAGAGAGCTGTTCCGTTTCTAAGTAAATTTTTAGTAACTTTGCCCATTCCGTGTCATGGTCTGGTTTTTACTAGTGGTATTTTTTGATATCCACATCTGACACCAAGTTTTCCAAAACTGCCATTACCGATGACGCTGCGTGATGCACTTCGTGCGCGCATGCGCAGTTTGCGTATCGGACACCGGGGCGTCATCGCCGCGGATGACGCCAGTGTTGACGGCCTACATATACCCATGCCGAACACCGACTAGCCGCAGATGGTGGTTGCTGGCGACATCGGAGGTTCCAGGTAAAATGTGTTTAAGGATGGTCTGATCACTCCTCTCCCCTCTGTCATGCACAATGGTTGGGAAGTACTGGCTGCTCCATTTCTTCCTGCCCAAGGATCTTTTTCTTCTCCCTTATCTCGGCTTTATTTCAGCCAGTCACTATGGCTTACTTATCTACCAGCATTGTACATCTTTGTATTTCTCTCTCTTCACCTATATGTGTTTTAGTACACAGCTCGCTCGCTACATAGAGGAAAAATCACTACAGGATTCCTCTTTCTTTCCCTTATACATTCTATAGGAACTGTTTAGCTCCTTGGATTTGCTCAATTTTTGTCCAAGTATTTGGGGATTTCCATCGCTGAGTTTTATTGATCCAGCCCACCATCTGACCTACATGATCCTATAGCTGTTATACTGGTAGGCATCTTTTAATAACTTATACTATTGGGATCCCTATCCTCTGTTAAATATATCAAATATATATAACATACTTGAATTGTATTTCTATGCCCTTGGCCATGGGACTCTTTGATGAGTTTCATTTTCCCAATCTGGGAGACTATGGACCCATTATGGCTATTACTTTACTATACCCACTTGTTTTGTAAATTTCTTATGATCATTTGGATCTCACATTTGCCTTTTGGGGTTACTACAGGCTGTCATGTCCGCCTGGCGGACTTGGTTTGTCCCTGGTGCGTTCTCTTGCTCTATCCACAGACCAGCAGCCTATCAGGTGGGATTATCCGTGCTCTTTTCTGGCCTCTATGTCTATACAGAATATTGTGATTTCTCTATATATTTATCCAAATATTGTTAATTTTGTAATACGCACAGTGGCTGTATTATGGGGTGATTTGCACCCCGGCTCCACGTGCGTAAGTAAACTAATTTAACAATGTGATGCAATATTTTGAATATATGTGTTCTGTAATTAATTAATTTTGGTTTAATTGCTCTGCAGCCATCCTCCTGAACATCTTTCTGCACCCCTGAAGAATCGGTTTGCACCGCAAAACATGTAGGGTAGTGGGTTGTGGTACACCTAGGAAATACCTGATTGGTACCGGATTTATCTGGCCCAGCAGTACTTCCCGGTGATTCCATCTTTGAGATATGAGGATTATGCTTATGTTGATATCCATTATTGATTTATGTATATATTAATTGTTCCCCTGTCCTTTTGTGTACTTTGTTATGACACTTTCGTATATTAAAGAAATGTTTTTAATATAATCTTTGCATCAGTGCGATACCAATATTGGTCTTAGACGGTACCTTTAAAGTCCCGACATATGCCCTACCCTGTTCCAATTTTTGTTTTTGAGAATCTTTCTGCTGTGTAGAAGCAGGATCTTTAGTGAATGACCCAGGTACTTCCTCTGGAGTAAAGGCCTAGCTGCTCCCTGCTGTCCAGCAATCGCGGACTCCAAGAAAATGGCCGCCCAACACATTCCTATGGGGAAACCACAAAAACATGCATTTCAATGGGAAATCTGCTAAATGAGACTTAACGATTCTACAGCAAAATGGCAGCCCCCACGGCAAGCCATGCGGTCTCCAGAACCTACAAGGGGTCCAAAAGATAAGTGGTGTGAGGGGTCCCAGGCAGGGACCACTACCAGGATTACCCCCCCCCAGCGGATTCGCTATGGCAGCCTCGGCGCATCCACCCTCCAAGGACCCCCGTCGCTGAATGAGGTAGGTACCTCTATGACTGGTGGGGAGGGAGGCCTTGGGGGAACCAGGTACCTACTGAGAGGCCAGAGGAAATGAAGGGTATCCGATGGTATGACTTTTCCAGGAAGGGGCCCACACATACCCCGAGACCGCCAGAGTTATTGGGGGGGGGGGGGACTTATTCACCATACCAACGATATCGGGTGGGGACCACTCTGGACAGACTGCCTCTCTACTTGGAGTGGGGGTGCTGACGGCCAAGGGGTATGCTGCGACTCAGGCCGTACCAGGTCGTGTGTGTCCCAGCGTTGTGTTTCACTCGCGGGCCAGCCCCCATCCATGGAGGTTCGGTCTTGGCAAGGCCTAGCGCTTGGCTATAACCTGCACAGGCTTGCTGGCCGGGCGACCTTAACCACTTAAGGACCAGGCCCATTTCTGACACTTGTTTACAAGCTAAAATAATTTTATTTCTAGAAAACTACAGAACCCTCAAACATTATATATTTTTTTTTTTTTAGCAGAGACCCTAGAGAATAAAATTGAGGCGATCGTTGCAATATTTTTTATCACACCATATTTGCGCAGCGGTCTTCCAAACGCAATTGTTTTTGGAAAAAATTCACTTTAATTAAAAAAGAAAACCGTAAAGTTAGCCCAATTTTTTTCTATAATGTGAAAGATAAGGTTACGCCGAATAGATACCCAACATGTCATGCTTCAAAATTACGCACGTTCATGGAATGGCGACAAACATTGGTACTTATAAATCCCCATAGGCCACACTTTAAACATTTCTGCAGGTTACCAGCTTGGAGTTACAGAGAAGGTCTAGGGCTCAAATTATTGCTCTCGCTCCAACGATTGTGGCAATACCTTACATGTGTGGTTTGAACACCATTTACATATGTGGGCGGGACTTGCATATGCGTTCGCTTCTGGGCGCCAGCTAAACGGGACAGATGAAGTAAACCCTCCTATTGTTTTCAGCCAAGGAAGCTGCCATCTTGGCCTCTGTTTAATCTACAACTGCCATGATGCTGCACATGTGATCAGTTATGACAAAAGCCATTGGATAGTCTGACAGTTTTGTTAAGAGCACAACCAATGGAAATGTAACTGTTTTTTTAAACTGTTATAAAGATGGGTTTACTTCTGCTTTAACTGTTCTATTTTTTTTTTCCCCATTTATTTTTTTACACAGTTTAAAAAAAAAAAAATAATTTTTTTGATCATTTTTATTCCTATTACAAGGAATGTAAACATCCCTTGTAATAGAAATAAGCATGACAGGACCTCTTTATTGTGAGATCTGGGGTCAAAAAGAACTCACAACTACACTCAAAAAGAAAAAAAAAAAAAAAAAAACTGGCTCTATAAACCAGTTGCTAGGAGACAACGTTGGAGGTTGCTCCGGTCCTCCAAGACCATAGAGTCGAGTGGGGGCCAGCTTGCCCTCACTGGACTTCCTGTCTGGAGGAGCGCGGACCGGATCCCCCCCCCCCCCCCCCCGGCAACACCCACCTCTAACCAGGACCGACAGTGGCATCACCAACTGCTTCTCCAGCCCAGCACAATGTAGCCCCCCTACCCAATTTCACCCATGCCCCCAAACAGGGGCCGGGGGGGGAGACAGGGGACAGGTGAGGGCATCCAATCTTAAGGTGGGGGTGCCACTCCCAGCAGTCCACCGAACCATCTTGGAAGGGGGGTGCTGCAGCCTGAGGTACGTTTTGACTCTGGTCGTGACTGCTGTCGTGACCAGTGCTATGCGACCTCACAAGGTGTTTCACTTGCTGGTGAGCCCCCGTCCAGTGAGACTGTCGCAGCCAACTTAGCGTGGAGCTAGTAGTTGGGTCATGCTCGCAGGTCAGACTGGGAAGACTGGGAAGACCGTAAGGATCTAGTAAAACCCAGTGCGTCGTCCAGTCCGGCTGTTGATTGTAGTTCTCACGGAACAAAAATAAAGAAAAAAGTAGAAAAGTCCATTTAAATAGGAAAAAATGCCAGGGTCGCTGATCCCAGCAGAGAGCCAGGTCCTTACTCCTGAACTAAAACTGGAAGTCCTACAGCAGGAAGTGATGGTATACCCTCTGGGACTGCCCCAAGGGTGTAATCAAAAAGGTTTCCGGCTAGTCCTACTGCTAGAGAGCAAGAGCTTAAGCCCAATGATCTGAAGACTTGAAGCTGTGTCTGTCAGTGAACGAAAGAGAAATGTGCAATGGCATTACAGCCAATAGAGTATACAGTTTTTTTTTTTTTTTTTGGGGGGGTGGGGTACTATATTTTAAAGTTGCACTTGTTTGTCAAAAAGCAATATGTTTATGAAACTTGATTTAGGAGGTTAGATCACAACTGCTAAATCTGTGTCCGTACTGCATATTCAAACCTTTATTCAATAACAGGTTATTTGATTTTTACTCCAGGAGGAGTATACGAGTTTGGCAATTTTAAAGAAATTAAATAATGCATTACATTTGATTTAGTCGATTAAAATGTACTTGAAAGTGTTACTTGACCAAAATACCATTTTAGTCAAAAGAAAATGACTGAAACTAAATAGAAATTGGATGTCAAAATTAACACTGCTCACCAGTTGCCTCCCAAGCCTATACTGACAAAAATGTGAGGGGGTGTACTGACTTTGGTGAGATACTGTACACACACACACACACACACACACACTAATTATATATATATATATATATATATATATATATATATATATATATACATATACATATACATATACATATACATACACACACACACCTCACATTTTTGTAAATATTTTAGCATATCTTCTCATGTGACAACACTGAAGAAATGACACTGCTACAATGTAAAGTAGTGAGTTTACAGCTTGTTTAACAGTGTAAAATTTGCCATCCCCTCAAAATAACTCAACACACAGCCAATTATGTCTAAACTGTTGGCAACAGAAGTGAGTTCCACTCAGAACAGGCCTCGCCATGGTCGACCAAAGAAGTTGAGTGCACAGGCTCAACGCCATATCAAAGGTTGTCTTTTGGAAATAGACGTATGAGTGCTTCTAGCATTGCTACAGAGGTTGAAGGGATGGGGGATCAGCCTGTCAGTGCTCAGACCATACGCCGCACACTGCATCAAATTGGTCTGCATGGCTGTCATCCCAGAAGGAAGCCTCTTCTAAAGATGATGCACAAGAAAGCCCGCAAACAGTTTGCTGAAGACAAGCAGACTAAGGACATGGATTACTGGAACCATGTCCTGTGGTCTCATGATACCAAGATAAAACTTATTTGGTTCGGATGGTGTCAAGCGTGTGTGGCGGCAACCAGGTGAGGAGTACAAAAGACAAGTGTGTCTTGTCTACAGTCAAGCATGGTGGTGGGAGTGTCATGGTCTGGGGCTGCATGGCACTGGGAACTTACAGTTCATTGACAGAACCATGAATGCCAACATGTACTGTGACATATTGAAGCAGAGCATGATCCTTTCCCTTCTTTTCTGAGACTGGGCTGCAGGGCAGCATTTCAACATAACCACCCACACCTCAAAGACGACCACTGCCTTGCTACAGAAGCTGAGGGTAAAGGCATAGGACTGGCCAATCATGTCTCCAGACCTAAACCCTATTGAGCATCTACCAGCTCTGTGATGTCATGGAGGAGTGAAAGAGGATTTCAGTGGCAACCTGTGAATCTCTGGTGAACTCCATGCCCAAGAGGGTTAAGGCAGTGCTGGAAAAGAATGGTGGCCACACTAAATACTAACACTTTGGGCTCAATTTAGACATTTTCACTTAGGGGTGTACTCACTTTTGTTGCCAGTGATTTAGACATTATTGGCTGTGTGGAGTACTTTTGAGGGGACAGCAAATTTACACCGTTATACAATCTGTACACTCACTGCTTTACATTGTAGCAAAGTGTCATTTCTTCAGTGTTCTCACATGAAAAGATATAATTAAATATTTACAAAAATGTGAGGGGTGTACTCACTTTTGTGAGACACTGTGTGTAAAACTGTACTGACTTTGGTGAGATACTGTACACACACACACACACACACACACACACACACACACACACACACACACACACACACACTAATTATATATATATATATATATATATATATACATATATATATATATATATATACATATACATATACATACACACACACACCTCACATTTTTGTAAATATTTTAGCATATCTTCTCATGTGACAACACTGAAGAAATGACACTGCTACAATGTAAAGTAGTGAGTTTACAGCTTGTTTAACAGTGTAAAATTTGCCATCCCCTCAAAATAACTCAACACACAGCCAATTATGTCTAAACTGTTGGCAACAGAAGTGAGTTCCACTCAGAACAGGCCTCGCCATGGTCGACCAAAGAAGTTGAGTGCACAGGCTCAACGCCATATCAAAGGTTGTCTTTTGGAAATAGACGTATGAGTGCTTCTAGCATTGCTACAGAGGTTGAAGGGATGGGGGATCAGCCTGTCAGTGCTCAGACCATACGCCGCACACTGCATCAAATTGGTCTGCATGGCTGTCATCCCAGAAGGAAGCCTCTTCTAAAGATGATGCACAAGAAAGCCCGCAAACAGTTTGCTGAAGACAAGCAGACTAAGGACATGGATTACTGGAACCATGTCCTGTGGTCTCATGATACCAAGATAAAACTTATTTGGTTCGGATGGTGTCAAGCGTGTGTGGCGGCAACCAGGTGAGGAGTACAAAAGACAAGTGTGTCTTGTCTACAGTCAAGCATGGTGGTGGGAGTGTCATGGTCTGGGGCTGCATGGCACTGGGAACTTACAGTTCATTGACAGAACCATGAATGCCAACATGTACTGTGACATATTGAAGCAGAGCATGATCCTTTCCCTTCTTTTCTGAGACTGGGCTGCAGGGCAGCATTTCAACATAACCACCCACACCTCAAAGACGACCACTGCCTTGCTACAGAAGCTGAGGGTAAAGGCATAGGACTGGCCAATCATGTCTCCAGACCTAAACCCTATTGAGCATCTACCAGCTCTGTGATGTCATGGAGGAGTGAAAGAGGATTTCAGTGGCAACCTGTGAATCTCTGGTGAACTCCATGCCCAAGAGGGTTAAGGCAGTGCTGGAAAAGAATGGTGGCCACACTAAATACTAACACTTTGGGCTCAATTTAGACATTTTCACTTAGGGGTGTACTCACTTTTGTTGCCAGTGATTTAGACATTATTGGCTGTGTGGAGTACTTTTGAGGGGACAGCAAATTTACACCGTTATACAATCTGTACACTCACTGCTTTACATTGTAGCAAAGTGTCATTTCTTCAGTGTTCTCACATGAAAAGATATAATTAAATATTTACAAAAATGTGAGGGGTGTACTCACTTTTGTGAGACACTGTGTGTAAAACCAGCATTTTTTTTTACTATATTATTACTTAGAACCACCAAACATTTTCTAAAAGCTAAGGCCCAAGGGGAAAAAATGCTGGTTGTCGCAATCTTATGTCACACGATATTTGTGCAGCGATTTTATGAACGTAAATTTTTTGGAAAAAATACACTTCAATGTATTTTAGTGCACACACACAAATACAATAGAATACTCTAGTGTTTGTTAAAATATATAAGTCGATGTTACACCAAGAGATACCCAACAGGTCAGGTTTTAAAACTGCTTGCGCCCGTGGAATAGCGATAAACTACGGTACCTAAAAATCCCCATGGCCAAGGATTTAAAGCCTTTACAGGTTACCAATTATGAGTTACACAGAAGGTCTGGTGCTAGAATTATTGCTCGCACGCTGATGTTCACAGAGATACCTCACATGTGTGGCACGATCAAAATTTACAGTGCATCCAGAAAGTATTCACATCACTTCACTTTTTCCACATTTTGGTATATTACAGCCTTATTCCAAACCAGATTTAATTCATTATTTTCCTTAACCACTTACCGCAAAGTGACGTAGGGGTACGTCGGCAGACTTTACGGGGTTATACCAGGGTGATGCCTCTAGCTAGAGGCATCACCTCGGTACCGTTAGTTTAGAGCCGGCGGTCAGCTTTCTGGCGGTAACGACCGATGCAGCTCGAGAGCCGCTCGGTCGTTACCCCGGCGAGCAGGAGGGGGCGTCCCCCTGCCTTCCGCGTCCCACCGGGAGACCCGAGCACCCAGCCGGCACGTCCGCCGGCTGGATGGAGTCCCGATCAAAGCCGGAAGCGGCTTCGATCGGGCCTCCGATGACGTAACCCAGAGGCGGCATCCATGACGTCACGTCCGGGTTACTCTGCTGCTAAAAGGTGGCAAATTAAAAAAACAAGTGTATTAAAAAATGCCGTTTGCGTCGTTTTGAATACATTGAAGCGCAGTGGAGGGGTCGAGGGTCTTTTAGACCATCGATCCCTCCATAAAGAGTACCTGTCACTGCAAATTGCTGTCACAAGGGATGTTTACATTGATCAGATTTATTTTTTTAAACCTGTGATAAAAGTTAAAAAAAAAAAAAAAAAAAAAAAATGGAATTTTTGTAAAATCTTACCTGTAAAATTCCTTTCTCTGAGTCCTCCGACAGTCGCGCCACCTCCAAGTCATCACTATTGGGTATTGACTTCCGCTCCACAGGAGTAGCTAGGCATAAGACTTAGTCAAAAGAACAAAGACATTTGCATATACACACCCATGGGGGCTGTCCCACTGGTCAATACCCCCTTGCAGTGAACACTCCCAACTCAGTTTGGTAGAATAGCAGTAGGTGTACAAGAAAAAACTCCAAAAGAGGGGCGGGGGGCAACGACTGTCGAAGGACTCAGAGAAAGGAATTTTACAGGTAAGATTTTACAAAAATTCAGTTCTCTTACGTCCTCCGACAGTCGCCGCCACCTCTAAGTCATCACTATTGGGATGTCCCAAAGCAGTGTAGACATGAGGGGTGGGAGACCCAACCGTAGAAAAGGCAACGCAGTACCCACATCAGAGAAAGGAACCTTACACGCAGAGTAAGAGAACCTTCTGGGCAACAGAAAAGGCTCAACAGGAGCAACAGCCCAGGAAAGCAAATAACCCAGGGGATAACAACCCCAACAGTCAGGGACCCCCAACAATAAACAAGGGTCCCTCATGGCACTGCCGCACTGAGAACTTTGCGGCCAAAGGAGGCATCAGCTGATGCCCGAACATCCACCTTATAGAATTTGGAAAAGGTGTGCACCGACGACCAAGTCGCAAGCCTTGCACACCTGGGCCACCGAGGCCCGATGCCAGTAGGCCCAGGACGTACGCAAAGATCTGGTAGAGTGCACCTTAACAGGGAAGGGTGGAACCCATTCCTTCAAAGCATAGGCCTGTTCAATGGTCTGTCTGATCCATTTGGCAATGGTTGCTGCAGACGCAGCCATGCCCTTCCGAGGTCCGTCAGGAAGGACAAAGAGGAAATCCATCTTCCGAAAGGATTCAGTGGACGACAGGTAAACCCTGATCGCCCTGACAACATCCAAGGAATGCAATGCAACCTCCTTGGGATGCTTAGGCTTCGTACAAAGCGAAGGCAGGACAATGTCCTCATTAAGGTGAAACTCAGATACCACCTTAGGAAGAAAAGACGGATGTGGTCGCAAGACCACCTTATCCTTGTGAATTACCAAGTAGGGAGAGCGGCAAGACAACGCCGCCAGTTCTGATACTCTGAGAGCCGAAGTGATCGCTACTAAAAAGGCAACCTTCTTAGGCAGCAGAGGCAACGATATCTCCCAGATGTTTTCAAAGGGAGAACGCTGCAACACGGACAGAACCAAGTTCAAGTCCCATGGAGGTAAAGGCTCCCTCCTGGGAGGAGCCAAATGTCGCACACCTTGAATGAAGGTGCGAACCAAGGAATGAGACGCCACAGGGCGCTGGAAAAGAATAGCCAGTGCAGATACCTGGCCCTTTATCGTGGCCAGCGCCAGGCGCTGGTCCACCCCCGACTGGAGGAAAGACAAACACTCTCGACACCGAGTACGAGCGAGGGGAGAACCCCCTGGACTCACCAGGCGAAATAAGCTTTCCAGGTACGGTAATAGATTTTACCAGAGGAGGTTTTCCTAGCCTTGATCAGAGTAGGAATGACCTCAGGGGAGAGACCCCTGTCTCTCAGGACCTGGGTCTTAACAGCCAGGCCATTAAAGCCAGCGACTGTAAAGCAGGATGAAAGATCGGTCCCTAAGAAAGTAGATCTTCCCGCATTGGCAGCCGCCAAGGAGGCGCCACTGCCAGGTGAACAACGTCGGCGTACCAGGACCGGCGTGGCCAGTCCGGCGCCACCAGAATCACCAGGTGCGGTTCCGAGTCTAACCTGCGAAGGAACCTGGACAACAGCTGAATCGGAGGAAATGCATACATCAGGCGATACTGATGCCAAGGGGCCACCAACGCATCCGAGGCGTCTGCCAGAGGATCACACGTTCTTGCCACGAACCTTTCCACTTTGTGGTTTAGCCGAGACGCGAACAGATCCACGTCTGGGGATCCCCACTTCGCACACAGCATTTGGAAGACCCCCGGGTGCAGGGACCATTCCCCCTGGTCCAGGGTCTGGCGGCTCAGATAGTCGGCCTGCCAATTCTCCACACCTGGCATGTGAACTGCTGAGATTGCCGGGACATGAGTCTCGGCCCAAGACAGAACGTCGTCACCTCCCGGGCCGCTTGGGCACTCCGGGTGCCCTCTTGGTGGTTGATGTAAGCCACAGCGGTAGCATTGTCCGTCTGTACCCAAACAGGACGGCCCCGATGTCGATCCTACCACTGGAAGAGACAGAGCTTGATCGCTTTCAATTCCAATATGTTGATCAGAAGGGAGGATTCCTCCCCCGACCAAGTGCCTTGGGCAGACAGGTTGCCCAGGACTCCACCCCAGCCCGACAGGCTGGCATCCGTGGTAATCACCATCCACAGCAACGGACGGAAGGATTTTCCTCCGACACAGCCGGGGACTAAAGCCACCACAGAAGATCCATTCTGGTCCGACGACTCAATGAGACACTCAGATCCAAGGACTGAGGTAGTCTGTCCCACCTGGCCAGGATCTCCGCTTGAAGAGACGTGTGTGAAACTGGGCAAAGGGTATCACCTCAAAGGCCGATACCATCAACCCTAGGGACCGCATGCAGGTCCTGAGTGACGAGGATGGCTTGTCCCTGAGGGACCTGATCTCGTCCTGTAAGGTCCGGAGCTTGTTCTCTGGCAAGAACATCTTCGCTTGAGCAGAGTCCAGAACCATTCCCAGATAGGGAAGACGAACCGAAGGAGACCAGGTCGACTTCTGTACGTTGATGGTCCATCCGAACTCCTGGAGCGTCTGTACCGTGGTGGACAGATCGCACAGTAGGTCCTGGCGGACACTCGATCTTAAGAGGAGATCGTCCAGATATCCCAAGACCGCAATGCCCTGAGCCCTCAGCAGGCCCAGAACAGGCGCCAACACTTTTGTTAAGACCCTTGGAGCCGAAGCGAGACCGAAAGGTAACGCCACAAACTGATAGTGGTCCTCCGCTATAGCGAACCGAAGGTACCTCTGGTGACCCTCGAAAATGGGGATGTGCAGGTACGCATCCTTCAGGTCTATAGAGGCCATGAATTCCGAGCGGAGAGATTTCATACGGAACTTTCAAACACGCACGAAGCGGTTCAGATCTTTCAGGTCCAGAGTAGGACGCACCTTGCCCTCCTTTCTGGGCACAGTGAACAGATTGGAATAAAACCCCCGAAACCTGTCCCGATGAGGCACCGGGACAATCACCCCCTTGGCAAGGAGGTCCTGCACCGCTTAATGCAGTTCCTGCAGGCGCCCTGGGGTCAAATGAAGATTTGAGGGAAAAAATCTGTCCGCCGGCCGGGAAAGGAATCGATCTTGTACCCTGATCGAATGATTTCCTGAACCCACCTGTCCAGAATTCGGAGCAGCCAAGGTTGGAGGAAACCGCGCAAACGTCCCCCCACCCCTGAAACGGATGAGGGCGCCCCTTCAGGCAGAGGCGGATTGACCCGCCGCACCGGCACTGCAGGACTTGTTTGCCTGTCCAGGGCTTCTTCTGGCTACCCTGGCCCTTGAAGGGCTTGCCCTTGGTTTGATTCCGAAAGGCACGAAAGGACCCCTGGTTGGGTCGAGAGGTGGAACCCCGCTTGCCACGAAAGGACTTGTTCTTCAGGTTCTGGGGCAGCATGGTGCTCTTGCCCCCCCGTGACGTTTTTTACCAAGGTATCCAATGCCTCGCCAAAAAGGCGAGAACCAGCATAGGGAAAATCAGCAACCGTTTTCCGTGATGTCTGGTCAGCCGACCAGCTCTTCAGCCAGATCAGTCGACGGTTAAGCACCGCGACACTCGATAGACGTGCTACCAAAGGGGCCTCATAAGGCCGCATCACACAAATACATGACTCCTTGGTGAATTTGATCCACCATATCCAGCCTGGCAGGTGGGACAGAATCAGACACGAGGTTGCTCCTAAGCACCTTAGTCCAATCAGCCACCGCCTGAGCCACCAGAACGGACGCGAAAACAGGGTTGAGCAAGGAACCCGCCACCGTGTAGGAATGGCGGGCCAGAGACTCCAACCTCCTGTCCGTGGGATCCCGAAACACCGGGGTTTCTTCAGTAGGAATCAAGGTAGCCTTGTTCAATACTGCCACAGTGTGATCAACCTGTGGAGGCACACACCATCGCTATTGCGTAGCCGGTGCAAAGGGATAAAGCAACTTAAACTGACTAGGAACCAGGAATGGACGTTTTAAAGTGTGCCACAGTTCATTTACAGTGTAATGAAACTCAGCGGGGCAAGGAAAAACCTGCGGCGACTTGCAGGTCCTGTGAGTACCAAACGAGGACACAATGCCCGGAGGACAGGGCTCATCCTCCAAATGTAGCGTTTCTTTTACAGAATCAATTCATCCATAGTTGCGCGTTCTTCAGGTGACCCCGGGGGAGAAACATCAACCCCCTCCACCTCCGCCTCCCCCTCAGACCCCAGCGGGTCTAAAGATGAGCGAGACCCTGAAAAGGGCACGCCCGCCGCAGCAGCCATATCACCATCTGAATCAGAGGAGAGAGATAATCTGGGCCTCTTCCTAGCAGCACGTTCAGCCATCAGCACCTCCATTTTGGACACTAAGGATGCCACTACAGCGGTCAAATCAGGCATAACAGGAGCCACAGCAGGACTAGGGTCCCCTACCAGGGCTGAAGGCAATTTGCTGTCCTGAGATTCCATTGTCCAAGGTGAAAACAACAAGTGCAATAAAAGAGTACTGTCCCTTTAAAACCGCTGCGGAGTGCGCAGCCCACCGCTATATATACAGTGACCAAAGACCCCCAATAGGAGAAGAAAACTGAGCCAGAAATGACAAAACAGAAGGTTATGGAGAGACAGTCTGCAGAGCCCCACAGAGTGTTACCACCGAGATCGCTGCTTCAGAGGAAAAGGAAGTGAGGTCATGAGAGGCTGAACTATAAGCTGCAAATGACCCAGGGAAAATGGCTGCCCATAGGATTGAATGGGAGACTTCGGGAAAATGGCCACCGACATGTGCATGGAACGATCGTTCTGCCACACGCAAGAAGGCGCCGGATGGCGCCAAAACAGCATGTAAATCAGCCCACAGTGAAGCCAACATGCTTGCCCAAAGTAAAGATGGTGGACCGCGCATTTTTTTCCCCCGCTGCGGCCGCCACACACACAGTCTGCACCCCCAAACACACACCTAAGTGACACAGGGGAAGGGGCCCCAAATACATACACCGCACTGCAGCGCATGTATAGAGAAAACCCCCACAGTGATCGCAACAGGGAGCCCCACACCGGCACAGACATGGGGGACACACAGCAACACAGGACTGCCACCCCAGACAGAGGCCCCACACAGAAGTACTTACCTGTACCAGATGGCGTGGGGTGTCTCTCAGAACGGAAAGCCGCTGTCCTCATCTGACAGGGAATGCCGTTTTGCCAAGGACATTACACTGCAATATCGCAGATGTGTCCAGTGAGGTAGCCACCTCACAGCTGCATCCCTGCTGCGAGCAGGGATGGGTCGTTCATAATGCCAGGACGAACCATGGCTGAACGCTCGATGGCGGGCTGGGGGTCCCTCTGACCCTCTGCCTTGGAGAACCAGGGCGGCCAGTCTGATTCCCAGCTCCGCATGAATCATCTTCATCTGAAGAGTCGACTAAAACTAAAGCTGACAAAAGAAACAGCTAGTATAACAAAGAAAAAACTGAAATTTTTGCCTGACGCTAGGCAGAAACAAACTGAGTTGGGAGTGTTCACTGCAGGGGGGTATTGACCAGTGGGACAGCCCCCATGGGTGTGTATATGCAAATGTCTTTGTTCTTTTGACTAAGTCTTATGCCTAGCTACTCCTGCGAAGCGCAAGTCAATACCCAATAGTGATGACTTAGAGGTGGCGGCGACTGTCGGAGGACGTAAGAGAAAATAAAATAAATAGGAAAATTAAAAGACAGGTGTATGCCTTTCCAAATCATATACAATCAACTGAATTTACCACAATTGTACTCCAATCACCTTATAGAAAGGCTGTAAATACTTTGTACATGTGATTTTTTTTTTAATTTATAAAACATTTGCAAAGATTTTAAACAAACCTCTTTTACGTTGTCGATATGGAGTATTGTTTGTAGAATTTTGGAGGAAAATAATTAATCAATTTTGGAATAAGGCTGTTGCATAAAATGTGCACAAAAAGTGAAGCACTGAATACTTTATGGATACACTGTAAACACTGCAACACAATCTATTGACTCCTTGCATCGCCCAATCCAGGCTATTCTGTACAGGTGATTTTAACAGTACTTTTAACAATATACAAAATTAATGAAAACAGAAATGCTTTAATTTGGGTTTGTCTGCCTTGAGTTCAGCTTTAACTTTGATCAGCAAGCAAATCCAACTCTGCCAAGGCTTTACCTGGTAATCCTGATCATCTATTCCAAACCGCTCTCTGAGATTTCGAAAAACTTGTGGGCAGTAGTCCTTTAATTTAAAGTGACTAGGCAAGTTCTCTCTGGGGGGAAAAAAAAAAAAAAAACATTCAAACATACATAAGATTACATACTTTACATAAGAGTATATACAGAGTGGTCTCCCACTATAGGGTAAAATTTCTAACTGTATTTAAAGCAGAACTGAGCATCACAAAGCGAAAATGCAATTTAATTCATTTTTAATATTCAAAGTAAACTCACCCATGCTTTATTTTACACAAAAATCACAGTTAAAAGCACCCCTAGCATTTCTGGACATGGCCGATCGGGAGTAAGTGAAGATGTTTTATGTAGCATTTACTTCCTGTAATCCATCTACCCTTACCTCAGGCATGCATGCAGGAAGTTGTGTTTTGATGAGAAAACCCCTATGATCACAGCAGGAACAAACTGCCGGCAGGGCACATGCACGCCCCCTTCCCGGAAGAGCCGGATAACGTATATATACATGTGATCTGGCGCACAGGTGCCGCCCTGTAGCAGTACAACTGCTATGGGATGGACCTTAAGGGGTTAAGTCAGGTAAGCCATGTGTTGCATGCCTGAGCTAGCGGCAGAGACTGGTGTTAAAATGGGGTCCTGCTCTAGTACAAACGAAGCATCGTCAGTCCGAGCAGTTTAGGGTTTTGTAGGCCTTCAGCAGAGAAAATTTTAGCACAGTTCCCCTTGCACGTTTTTTGCAATTGCCATCAGTGAGATTACCCTATGGGGTACTCACCAAGTAGAGCACAGAAAGCATGTCTGAGGAAGAATATACAGTAACTCGGTGTTGATCGTCCTGTAGCGCAGTTCTCATGGCAAAAGGGAGGAAGGAAGCACCTGAGTACCTTATTTAGGTGTACGCTTAACCCCCTTGGAGCCTAAGCCTTTTTCTGACATATGTTGCTTACAAGTTAAAAATCTGTATTCTTTGCTAGAAAATTACTTAGAACCCCCAAACATTATATATTTTGTTAGCAGAGACCCTAGAGAAAAAAAAAAATGGTGATCGTCACAATATTTTAGGTCACACGGCATTTGCGCAGCAGTCTTTCAAATGCAATTTTTTGGAAAGAAATACACCTTCATGAATAAAAAAAAAAAAAAAAAAAAAGTCAAATTTTTTTTTAGAATGTGAAAGAGGTTACACCGAGCAAATAGCTAACATGTCATGCTTTAAAATTGCGCACACTCTTGGAATGGCAGCAAACTTCAGTACTTAAGAATCTCCATAGGCGACGTTTATAAAAATGTTAACGGTTACTTGTTTAGAGTTACAGAGAAGTTCTTGTGCTATCATTATTGTTCTCACTCTAACGATCGCGAGCACGGAGGGCCAGGGGGTATTTCTTTTCCCCGGTTTTATTTTTACACAAAAAAAAAAAAAAAAAAAAACATTTTTGATCACTTTTATTGCGGTCACAAGAAATGTAAACATCCCTTGTGACACTAATAGGCAGTTACAGGTGCTCTTTATGGTGGGATCTGGGGTCTAAAAGACCCCAAACCCCTCCACTGCACTTAAAAGCATTCAAAACGCCAAGTTTGGCTGTTTTGAATGCTGTAATTTTTTTTTTTTTTTAATCTGGCGCCTTTAGGGCTCCAGTATGTCATGACATCGCTTCCGGGTGTTTACATCAAGACCCGATAAGAGCCGAATTCAGCTTTGTTCGGGTCTTCCGCCAGCCAGTGGACGTGACGGCTGGGACGGGAGACCCCGGCGAGCCGCGGAAGGTGGAGGGAGGGGGGGATGCTCTCTCCCCCTTCTTGTAATGACAGGCGAGAGGCTGCTCAGCTGCATCAGTTGTCATTACAAGAAAGCTGACCGTCAGCTCTAAACAACGGTACTTGGGTGATGCCTCTAGCTGCAAGCATCACTCCGGTACAACCCCCTAAAGCTGAGGCCGCATATTTGAGTTTCATCTGTGCTAAGGCGTTAATAAACTGCATTAATTCTTGCATTATCACCGTTCTCTTAATACTCTCTAACACCGATTTTTACTCCTGCTTCAAGGCTTTTTAATAAAACGGTGTAGTGTTAACTCCAGGTCTATGATGAGCGGTGTTAGCTAGCAGCATGTTATCACTGTGTTAGAAAGTTAAAGGAATGTGGGGAAGATTTAACTAGCTGCACAACAGCCATCCTGTGTGGAAAAACCTATAATCCACAGTAAAAGGATTGTGATCATGTCTCAGAAATGTTTAAAAATAAAAACTAAATACATGCAAAATCAGATACACACCCTGACTAATATTATAAAGTATATATTTACATCTACACATTTTTTTTTTTTTTTTTTTTAATCAACTACTCCCCCACCATCCTCCACCCTAAAGGATCATAGGTTAATCCTCAGAACTGAGTTATGGGTTTAAAAAATCAAAAAAAAACAAAAAACAAACACACACACTTAAAAAAAACTTCTACACACCTTGATAAAAATTAAAAATCAATTTTTTTTACATTACCCTGCCATCTCACCCACCCCTAGGCTAACTGCATTCATTTACAGACATTTCTTTTAGGGCCAGTTCATACCATGCTCACACAAATCGCACACAAATGTACTGTGCATTCCTGTGCAATTTAGACTGCATGCAAATCGAACTCCATTTGCGATCTGCAGCAGGTGTCAATAGAAAGTTAATGACACCCCAAATGCAGGTTGCAAACACATTGTTTTCTCACACCTGCCCACACCAGATCGCATAGTACAAAAGATCTGGTTACAGTGCAGTTTAAAAAGTAGTGCATGTACTACTTTTGGTGCAGTGTTGTGTGATTTTAGCCCATTCAAAATAAATGGGCTGAAATCGCACCGCACAGAACCACATGTGAATCGCACAGAAATGCACAGCTCGTTCCTGTGCGATTCATTTGTAGGCATAGTCTGAACTGGCCCTGAATGGGCTAAAAATGCACTACGCTGCACCAAAAGTAGTGCATGCACGACTTTTTAAACTGCAGTGTTACTGGATCGCATAGTACAAAAGTACTGGGTGATCAGGCGTGGGCAAACACACTGCATTTGCAACCTGCATTTGGGGTGTCGTTACCCTTCTATCGAGACCGCAGATCGTAAATGGAGTGCGTTTTGCATGCATTCTTAATTGCACAGGAACTTGCAGTGCATTTCTGTGGGATTCATGAGCTGGCATGGTGTGAACCGGCCTTTAGAGAGTACATAATAATCCTATGTGTCAGCTGGTAAACTGGTGCTCTGCCTAGTGTCCTACTCCTATAGGGGGCAGTATTGCTGCTACCAGTACTGCTGGCAGAGAAAGAAAAGCTTGAGAATGCCTATGGGGCAGTCCCTGGGAGCATACTCCCACTTCCTGCTATAGGTCTTCAGTTTTGTAACAAGCAGTTTCAGAAGAAACAAACCCAACTCCAAAGAGGGGCGGGTGCTGTGTCCGTTAATGAACATCAGAGAAATGGATTTTACAGGAAGTTAAAAAACGAATTTTCTCTTTCATTCATTGACAGACACAGCACTATCTTCTTGACCGTAGGGATGTCCCAAAGCAGTGTCAAGGGGTGGGAACAGCAGAACAAAACTTCCAAGGCTAAACCTAGCCAACCAGGTAATGTGAAGCTCAACTGGAGCTCATCTGAAAACAAAAAAACACCCTCAAAAAGAGGACAAGTCCTCTAAACAGCAGCCTGCAAAACTTTGAGGCCAAATGAAGCATTTGCATATGCCAACACATCAACTTTTTAAAACTTTGTGAATGTGTGTACAGATGACCAAGTGGCTACCTTGCAATCCTGCATCACCGACGCCTGGTGACAGAAGGCCCAGGGAGGCACTAAGCGCCTGAGTAGAGTGCACCTCGACAGGGAAAGGAGGAACCTGATCCTTAATAGAATAAGCCTGAACCACAGTCTGTCTGATCCATCTGAAAAATTGTCACAGCAGAGGCAGCCAGCCCTTTG
Organism: Pelophylax lessonae; assembly: GCF_965119305.1. NCBI lineage: Eukaryota > Metazoa > Chordata > Amphibia > Anura > Ranidae > Pelophylax > Pelophylax lessonae. Next base: position 576,735,557 of record NC_138769.1, on the reverse strand, counting down.
CAAGGTCTATCCGTGAGGACAAATAAGAGTCTGACTTCCGAAAAGACTGCCAGATACACCCTTACTGCCCAAACCACATCCAAGCAAAGCAGCTTCCTTAGGATGCTTAGGCATGGGATACAGAGAGGGCAACACAATGTCTTCATTCAGATGAAAATCAGAGAATCTTTGGAAGGAGCAATGGACATAGACGAAGAACCACCTTATTCCTGTGAACCACCAGGTAAGGTGAACGACAAGACAGCACCTGCCAGTTCAGACACCCTGCATGCAGAAGTAATGGCTACCAAAAGAGCCACCTTCTGAGACAACGTAAGCAGGAGAATCTCCCTAAAATTTCAAAGGGAGGCTTCTGGAGAACTGACCACACAAAATTGAGGTCCCACGGCGACAATAGAGGCCACACTGGGGGAACCAAGTGTCTCACGCCCTGTAAAAAAGTAGGCACCAAGGTGTGTGTGCGGCCAACGGACGTTGAAAGAAAAACCGCCCAAAGATGAGTCCTGGCCCTTGATGGTACCCAAAGCCTGGAACTGCTCAACCGCGCCGAGGAAAGCCAAGAGCCGAGTCACCGAAAAGAAACTAGGATGAACTTGGGAGGGATTCACACTACACAATGTACGTCTTCCACATACGATCGTATATCTTCCCAGAAGTAGATTTTGTAGCTTTTAAACAGGGTAGGAATCACTGCGTCATACAAATCTCTAACCTTCAGCACCTGGCTTTCAACAGCCAAGCCGTCAAAGCCAGCGACTGTAAAGCAGGACGGAAGATTGGCCCTTAGGACAGCAGATCTTTCCTGAGAGGAAGTCTCCAAGGAGCATTGGTGACCAGCCATACCAGATCAGAGTACCAAGAATGGCAAGGCCAGTCTGGAGCCAGTAGGATGACCGGAATCCCTTCTGCGTCGATCCTGCATAGGAGTCTCGGCAGAAACTGAAGAGGGGGAAAGGCATAAATCAGATGATACTAACGCGAAGGAGCCACTAGCGCGTCTATAGCGTCGGCCAGAGGATCCTGTGACCATGCCACAAACCTCTGAACTTTTCTGCTGAGGCGAGAGGCAAACAGATCCACCTCAAAGTACCCCATCAGAGACAACTGATGGAACACCTCCAGATGGAAGTGACCATTCTCCCTGGTCCAACACCTGTCGGCTGAGATAACCTGCTTGCCAATTTTCCACCCCTGGAATGTGTACACCAGAGAGGGCTGGAAAAATTTGTTCTGCCCACCGGATACTTCCAGAGCCGCTAGAACACTTCTTGTGCCCCCTTGGTGATAGACATGAGTCACAGCTGTGGCATTTTCTGACTAAATCCGTACAGGACACCCCTGGAGACGTGTCCAATGATCCAAAGTCTGATCGCTCAGAGCTCCAGTACATTGATTGGTAGACTGGACTCCTCCAGAGACCAGACCCCCTGGACACACTCTGCGCCGAGGACGCCTCCCCTACTGGATAGGCTGGCATCCATGGTGACAACCGACCAGTACAGGGGAAGAAATGATTGTCCCTGACAAAGTGCAGAAGAAAGAAGCCACATAACCAAGGACCCTCTCGTACTTTGGCTCAACATGATCAGATTGTCCAGAGATTGAGGATCATTGTTCCATTTTACCAGAATTTAATTTTGCAGAGAACTCGTGTGGAACTGTGCAAATGGAACTGCCTAAAAAAGGTAGACACCATCAGACCCAGAACTCGCATGCAAGTCCAAAGAGACGACCGTCTACTGGAAAGCAGAAGCCGAATTGCCTACTGCAAATTTTGAAGTTTCTTCAGAGGAAAAAACACTGGCTGAGGACGAGTCCAGAGTGAGGCTTGTGGACAGAACCAAAAGCAGACTTCTGAAGATTCAGAATCCAACCAAACTCCTTCAGCGTTTGCAGAGTCATCTCCAAGTTGTCAAACAAGGCAGTTGAAGACTCTGTAAGAGCAGATTTTCCAGGTACCCCAGTACCGCGATCTCCCGCAGATGCAGTAATGGTAGAACCGGGGCCAACACTTTTGTGAAGACCTGAGGAGTGGAGGCGAGACCAAAGGTTAACACCCCGAATGGATAATGCTCCTCACCCACGACAAAGCATAGGAAGCGCTGATAGCCACATATTGGGATATGATCCTTGATGTCAATGGAGGCGAGAAAGTCCCCCTGATGCAAGGACGCCACCACCGTGCAAAAACAGTTTAGTGCCTTGAGGTCCAGTATTGGACGCACCTTGCCCTCCTTCCTTGGGACTGTAAACAGGTTTGAGTAAAAACCTTGAAAAGGTTTAGTCTTTGGAACTGGAATCACCCCTTGAACTAACAAGTCTTGCACTGCGCCATAGAGATCCTTTAAACGATCTGGGGACAGGGGCAGGTTTGAAGGGAAGAACCTTTCCAGAGGATATGATCGAAACTCGATCTTGTAACCGAAGCGAATGACTTTGTGGACCCACTTGTCCTGGATCAGGGAGGTGCAGAGACCCGGAAAACAGCGAAGACATCACCCCCACCCCAGATATGGGTGAAGGCGCCCTTTCATGGTGAGGAATGTTCGCAGGTCTGGCAGAATCCACTTGTGGTTAGCCCAACCAATACTTCCTTACCCTTGGAAGCCTGGAGGAGGAAGAGTACCCTTTCCCCCTGTGAGGCCTTTTCCAAAGAAGCTCCAAAGAGATGATCCCCCATGAATGGAAGATCGGACAAGGCCTTTTTAGAAGCCTGGTCCACAGACCAGCATTTCAGCCAGATAATGCGCCGCCGGACCACTGCTGAGACAGACAGTCTAGAAAGCAGGGGAGCAGCATCCAAAGAGGTGTCACAGACAGACTGTAGCCCTTGGACCAACTGATCCGCCAGCTCCCCAAACCGGGGAAGGTTTCTCCTCCAGGTCCCGGCATAGAATTTTAGCCCATTCAGTCATAGCTTGTGACACTAGGGCAATAGTAAATACTGGCCTTAGTGTCGACCCAGCCACAGTGAATAGATAGGCGGTTGGGAGGCCTTGACCCTATCAGTCGGGTCTGAGAAGACCGGGGCCTCTTCAACTGGAGTTACAGTGGCTTTATTAAACCTGGAAACCGGGGACTTCACTACAGGAAATGATGTCCATTTTAAGGGTACCGCATTGCAAAACGCTTAAGGATTGCAAAGGTGTGTTTTGGGCACCCCCACTGTTTTGAAATATTGCCAAAGGAGGGAAGGGGGGGGGGGAAAGACCTACTCGCCGCTTTTGAGGACCTGCGGTTGCCATATGTAATGTTTCCCATACTGATACAATCAGTGCATCGATTAGCGCCTTTTCATGTGCGACTAGAGGACCAGAGGAATAATCCTATCTATCCGAGCATGCAGGCCCCGAAGGATAACTTGCGGCCGAATCAGACTCTGGATCTGAGAAGACAAAGAAGCAGGTGAAGGCGAGGGTGCTTTTTGCTAGCCCATTAGCCCAGGACCAAATCTACTTTGGACACCAAGGACTCCAGGACCGCCATCAGTGCAGATAGTGGTTGGGCCCCGGAGGGCTTCGCAGCCTCAGAGGGGGTCAGGTGGTGAAATATGCTCCATGGACTCCATGAATGGAGAGGAACCCACAAAAAGAAGTGTAAAACACTGCAAAAGGGACACCCTACCTCGCTGTGGCACTACAAGGCCCAGTACAGAGCACTTCCGCTGCAATAACAGGAAGCGGGAGAGAAAGCCTCACAAAAAGGAACTCCCCACATCAGTCAGGTACTCACAGCCCGAACTATCTGCACACCATTCGGTGATCAGGAAGAGCAACACTGCAGTATCCGCACTTGAGACCGACTGCTGCTGAATCATTGTGCATCTGACTCCAAAAACATAGCCGCCGCTATTTGCAATGGGAAACCAAAAAGGAAAATGGCTGCCGAGGCTACACAAACATGGCAGCCGATCTGTAGCATATAAGGCTACAAGAAAATAGCAGCACCACGTGGCTCCCATGGGCCACAAGGGGGACCCCGGAGCACAAAAAATTACCCCAACAGGAAGGGGGGCCCTGGCAGGCTCATCTCAATCCCCGAAGAACTATCGTTCAGTCGCCAGCGGCGCGCTACCCCCCTCCCAACCCCCGAGTGCAGTATCCCATGTAACCCTAAAAAGGTATGTCTGCCCGGGGGGGTGGGGGGGTGGGAACAGGCCGCAATAGACCACGAGACAGAGGGCATTGCGAACTGGGAGGGGGGGGACCGCCAGAGGGAGGGGCCCACATCCACTTCAAAACCCGCCGGGGGGGCAGCTACTTACCATATAAAGGGTGGGCACCGCCCTGGACAGGACACCGCTCCTTAGTAATGTGGGTGCTGTCAGCCAGGAGGAAACGCTGCGACTCAGGCATAAACCAGTTCGTATGCACCCTCACAACAACTTTAACTCGCAGGCCAGCCCCCGTCCAGTAGGGCTATGTTGCAGCCGATCTAGCGCGGAACTGCGGTCTGCACTCGTTGGACCCTAAGGAAGTAGATTATCCAGTGCGTCACCCAGTCTGGCACTTGATTGTAGAGTCTCACAGGAAAAAAAAAATAAAAAGGAGGAAAGGTTCCATTTAAAAAGTAAAATCGCGAGACCAGAGATCCCAGCAAGGAACTAGGTCCTTATTCCTGACTAGGCAGAAAAACACTGAAGACTTATAGCAGAAGTGGGAGTGTACTCCCAGGGACTGCCCCATAGCATGCTCAAGCTTCGCTGCCTAGTGTCCTACTCCTGTAGGGGGCAGTATAGCCCTACGGTCAAGAAGATGAAGTGCTGTATCCTTCAATGAACGAAAGAGAAAATGCGTTTTCATTTTCTTGCAACGTTTTACAAAAACTTGTGGAAAAAAATGACATGTTCAAAAGACTCAACATGCCTCAGATTATACGTTGGGGTGTTGGCTTTCCAAAAATGGGGTAATTTTGTGGGTGTTTCCGTTGTCCTGGTGCTCCAAGGCCTTCAAAAATGTAATAGGTCGTCATGACATTAGATGTGTAATGTCCCTAGAACACCTTGACGGTGCTCCCTGCATTTTGGGCCTCTGTATGTGGCTAGGCTGTGAAAAAGTCTCACATGTGGTATTGTCATAGCCAGGAGGAGTAGCAGAATGTGTTTTGGGGTGTAGTTGCAAGTATGCATTTTCTGTGTGAGGGTAATAACCTGTTAAAACGACAATTTTATAAAAAAAATAAAAATAAATAAAACATAATAATGCAAAGAAATGTGAGAAAAAAATTACAAAAAAAAAAAAAAAAAACTGACCATGCCCCTTACTAAATACCTTGGAAAGTCTTCTTTCCATTTTCAGGGGTATTTGTACTTTCCTGGTTTGTTAGTTAGTGTCTCAAGAAATGGAATAGGCCTTTAGTACATCAGGTGTGATAAACTGTCAATGAGTTGAGAGCCGCTCGGCCGTTACCCCAGCGAGCGGAAGGGGCCGGGGCAGAAATGGGCTCGGTCCAGAAGTGGTTAAATACCAAAGGAAAGCTATTTGTGTAAAAAAAATGGATTTTTGTAAGATCTTACCGTAAAATCCTTTTCTCTTAAGCTCATTGACAGACGTAGTCTTCTTGATTCTCAAGAGCTGGGTTATGTTGTCTCCGCAGGAGTAGGACTAGGCAGAAAGACAAAACGTTCTGGCTCCACCTTAGGGGTAGTCCCTGAGGGTATATCCTCCCTCTCTCTGCTACAGGGAATCAGTTCTGTTTTAAAGCAGTACAGAGAATTTAACCCAACCCAACTCAATGATAGAGGGGCGGGTACTACGTCTGTCAATGAGCTTAAGAGAAAAGGATTTTACGGTAAGATCTTACAAAAATCCATTTTTCTCTATCGCTCATTGACAGACGTAGTCTTCTTGATTCTCAAGAGCTGGGACATCCAGAAGCAGTGCCACAAATGAGGGGTGGGATTGACAAAATCAAATCCAATCTAGAAGGCCCAACCGGTGCCAAACTAGAAGTTTTAAAGGCTCATTATAAACAAAGAATGAGACTAAGGAAAAATTTTCCAACGGAAAAAACCCTCGAGGTAGACCACTGGTCTCCTCAAATTGCGGCCTGCAAAACCTTGCGGCCAAACGAGGCATCAGACGATGCCATTACATCAACTTTATAATGTTTAGTAAAGGTATGCACCGACGACCAGGTAGCCGCCTTGCACACCTGGACCACTGACGCCTGATGGCGAAAGGCCCATGACGCACTAAGTGCCCGAGTGGAGTGCGCCTTAACAGGGAACGGGGGCTCCCGACCCTTAATAGAATAAGCCTGTACTACCGTCTGTCTGATCCATCTGGATATGGTCGCGGCAGATGCAGGCAACCCCTTTTTGGGTCCATCTGGGATCACAAAAAGTGAATCAGTCTTGCGAAACGAGTCTGTCGTTTTCAAGTATACCCTGATTGCCCGGACCACATCCAAGGAGTGTAAAGCAAACTCCCGAGGATGACTGGGCTTAGGACACAGGGAAGGTAATACAATTTCTTCATTCAGATGAAATTCTGAAACCACTTTTGGTAGGAAGTATGGATTCGGACGAAGAACCACCTTATCTCTATGAACCACCAGATATGGTGAACGACAAGATAATGCGGCCAGTTCTGACACCCTGCGTGCAGAAGTAATAGCCACCAAGAAGGCCACCTTCTGGGACAACGTGGGTAGAGGAATCTCCCTAATATCTTCAAAGGGAGGTTTCTGAAGAACCAACAACACTAAATTAAGATCCCAGGGGGGTAACGGCGCGTGCACTGGCGGAGCCAGATGTCGCACCCCCTGGATGAAATTCCGCACCAAGGAATGAGTAGCTAGAGGCTTCTGAAAGAAGATAGCTAATGCTGAGACCTGACCCTTGATAGTACTCAAGGCCAGTTTCTGCTCAACCCCTTGTTGCAGAAAAGCTAATATTCGACTAATCGAATAAGACCGAGGACGGAACCCCAAAGGTTCACACCATGCAATGTAGGACTTCCATGTGCGATGATAAATCTTTCTGGAAGTCGCTTTCCTTGCTTCAACTAGAGTAGGAATAACTGAAGCTGACAATCCCTTGTCCTTCAGCACCTGGGTCTCAATAGCCAGGCCGTTAAAGCCAGCGATCGTAAAGCAGGATGGAAGATCGGTCCCTGAGACAGTAGGTCCTCCCTGAGAGGAAGTCTCCACGGGACGTCCGCCACCAGTCTGACCACGTCGGCGTACCAAGCTCGACGAGGCCAGTCCGGAGCTACCAGAATTACTGGAATTCCTTCCTCCTCTATTCTGCGAAGAAGTCTTGGCAGTAACGCGAGAGGAGGGAAGGCATACATTAGCTGGTATTGCCCCCACGGGGCGATCAGTGCGTCTGCGGTTTCTGCTAGAGGATCGTGGGAGCGAGCCACGAATCTCTGAACTTTCCTGTTGAATCGTGATGCCAACAGATCCACATCCGGGGTGCCCCACCGTAGGCACAACTGGTGGAAAACGTCTGGATGGAGGGACCATTCCCCCTGATCCAGAGTCTGACGGCTGAGATAATCTGCCTGCCAATTCTCCACCCCCGGAATGAACACCGCAGAGATTGCTGGAACAAATCGTTCCGCCCAGCGAAGAATGCAAGCCACTTCTTTGGCCGCTCGGACACTCTTGGTGCCCCCCTGGTGATTGACATAAGCCACGGCCGTGGCATTGTCCGACTGGATCCGAACCGGGCTGCCCTGGAGCTGCTCGGTCCAGTGAATCAGACAAAGTCTGATCGCTCTCCGTTCCAATACATTTATCGGTAACCTGGATTCTTCCAGGGACCAAAGTCCCTGGACAGATAATTGACCGAGAATTCCTCCCCATCCGGATAGACTGGCATCCGTGGTCACTATCGTCCAATATATTGGCAGAAATGACTTTCCCTGGCTGAGCATCGGAGACCGAAGCCACCAGACCAGAGACTCTCTGGTCTGTTTGCTCAATCGGATCTGATTGTCCAGGGATTCCGGATTCCGATTCCATCTGAGAAGAATCTCTTGCTGAAGAATTCGGGTATGGGACTGGGCAAATGGGACTGCTTCGAACGAAGCCACCATCAACCCCAGAACCCTCATGCAAGTCCGAAGGGAAGACCAGCTGTTGGACAGTAACAACTGGACTGCTGATTGAATCTTTCGGAGTTTCCCTACTGGAAGAAAAACTCTTGTCCTGACTGTGTCTAAAATTAGACCCAGATATTCGAGCCTCTGGGTGGGAACCAGAAATGACTTTTGCTGGTTCACCAGCCACCCGAATTCCTGTAAAGAAATCATAGTAATTTCTAGGTTTTGTAGCAAGGTCTGAGGAGACTCTGCATGAAGCAGAAGATCGTCTAGGTAACCAAGGATCGATATGCCTCTTTGGCGCAGAAGTGCCAACATTGGGGCCAACACCTTTGTGAAGACCCGCGGAGCCGTGGCGAGACCGAAAGGTAACGCCACAAACTGATAGTGGTTCTCTTCTACGGAAAAGCGTAGAAACCGCTGATGTCCTGCGAAAATGGGAATGTGAAGATAGGCGTCCTTGATGTCTATGGACGCTAGGACATCCCCTGGATGCAGGAAGGCTGCTACTGTGCGAATGGACTCCATTCTGAATCTTCTTATGTTGACAAAAGAATTGAGTGCTCTTAAGTCCAGAATTGGACGCACTTTGCCCTCTTTCCTGGGTATTGTAAATAGGTTTGAATAAAACCCTAGAAACCGTTCTCTCCAAGGAACGTGGACTACCACTCCTTGTTGTAGTAAATCTGTGACTGCTCTCCGCAGATCTTCTAAACGATCCGGGGATAGTCGGATATTGGAAGGGAAGAATCGCGCCGGTGGGAGAGATCGAAACTCGATCTTGTACCCTGATCTTATGACTTCGCAAACCCATTTGTCCGGGATTCTGGAAAGCCATGGATCCGGGAACCGGCGAAGACGTCCCCCCACCCCAGTTATGGGTGGGGGCGCACCTTCAGGCTTTGGACGGTTTATCTTCGGACGGTTTATCTTCAGGTCTGGAGGGGGCGGGCTTTTGCTTGCCCGACCAACGACCCCTGACGCCTCCTGCAGGAGCTTTGGAGGACTTAGTTTTTTCACCTGCGGGACGAAAAAACCTCTTGTGAGCAGAAAAAGAAGGCCCTCGTCTTTGACGAGTTCCTCTACCTTTAAAATTTTGCGGTAAAAAGGTGCTCTTTCCACCCGTGAGATCCTTAATGATCTCATCTAAGTTGGCTCCAAATAGACGCTCTCCTGAAAAGGGGATATTAGCCAATGCTTTTTTGGAACCTTGGTCGGCTAACCAACCTTTTAGCCACAGTGTACGCCTGAGAACCACTGCTGAGACTGATGCTCGCGCCAATAATGGAGTGGCGTCTAACGCCGCATCACACACAAACTGTAACCCCTGTATCATTTGTTCCAACAAATCTGATACCGCCTGAGGGACCTCTTCTAAGTCCCGGCGTAACCACTTGGTCCATTCAGTTACAGCCTGCGAAACCAGACCAATAGCTATTATAGGTCTGAAAGCTGATCCAATCAAGGAAAACATGGTGCGAGACATAGCTTCTATCTTGCGATCCACTGGATCTTTAAAAGACGGAGCGTCTTCTAAAGGAATAACCGTGGCTTTATTCAATCTAGCAATTGGTGAATCCACCACAGGTGGTTCTGGCCATTTCTTAATGAGGGTTTCCTCAAACGGATAACGCCTGTCAATGCGTTTAGAAATAGTAAACGTGCGTTTTGGCAGACGCCATTCTTCTTCGATTGGATTGCCAAAACATTTGGGCAATGGAAAAACCTTCGCCACTTTGATGCGTTTTTTAGTCCCAAAAGGGATTTCAGTTTCAGCTATTTCTGATGGAATACCCTGTAACCTTAAGGTCTCTTGAACAGATACAATGAGTGCGTTTACCAACGCTTCCTCTCGGGCTATGGCGGATGCCGAAACATCCTCCTCACTGTCTGAAGAGACAGGACCCGAGACACCAATCCCAGATGAAGTACCTGCAACTGCAGAAATGGGTTTAGAGTCTGAATCCGAGGTTTCAGATAATAAGGGGTTAGGCGGGGGTCGCTTTCTTGCGCCCTGTCCCTGACAAGCCACTTCCACCCGGGACACAAAAGTTTCCATAATAGCTGACAATGATTCAATTGTCAAAGGGGTGCTGGAGGATCCCGCAGACCCCTCGAGGGGATCCGGAGGAGATACATGAGTGGCAGGGTCCATGTTAATTCAGGACACTTTTGCCAGCAAAACAAAAAAACTTTTTTTTTTTTTTTTTTTTGTGTGTCTCCCCCTAGCGCAATAGCGCCCCTCAGAGTACCTGCTTCTCGATCCCACAGAGAGAGAGAGGGACCCCCAAGGCTCCCCAACCGATGCAGTGCAGCTTCCAACCAACTGCAGTCAGCGTCTGTCTTACACAGACTGGAAGGAGCTGTTTGCTTTTTCCCGGGTAGAAGGACGTGGCTCCGCCCCCTGTGTACGCCTTCCGGCGTTCCCAGCTCTCCACGAGGTAGCTGGGCTCACGAAACATGGCCGCCCCCATAGAGGAGACATAAGACTCCAAAAACATGGCGGCCGGCGTGACCCGAGGACATACATGCACTAGGTCTACAGCAAAATGGCGGCGGACCGCCGAAATCCTTTTCCCAGCACATCCACCTGCATCTCTGCTAAGAGGCGATATATGGATCTACAGGAGATACACTACAAATAAGGTAGGATAATACCTCCTATGTCTGCTGTAATGTTACAGTCTGCTGGGTAGAGTGTTAGCTCTTAAACCAAGTCCACTTCCCACAAACACATGCTGTATTACAAGGGGGACTTGTAAGTATCAGATATATACTGACCATATATGGAGGGGCCCATAATACATACTGCCTCATAACGAGGAAAAAAAGGGAACGTTTACTCACCATACCGAACCGACAGGCACCCTCTCTTCACAATAACCTCTCCACCGGGGTGGGGGTTTGTGGACCACTTCGGACGCCTTGACTCTCTGGTTCTTGGCGTCCAAGCGAGACTTTTAACTCGCAAGGTCAGTCCCTCCACTGGGACTCCGTCGCGGCCGACCCAGCGCGGAGCTCTGGTCTGCACGCGCTCGTAGGCAGAAACCGGGGTGACCACTGGATCTCAACATCCAGCCCGTCGCCCGGCCCCGCATACTTACTTGAATGTGTCGCGGCCGACCAAGCGCAATGCCATGGTCTGCGCGCGCTCGTAGGCCGGCTGGGGTGACCACAAGTGTCGCCCAGTCCGGCATTTTGCTTGAAGATCTCACAGGAAAAAACACTGGAGAAAAACTACCTAAAAAAAAAGTCTTTTTCTTAAAGAAAAAAAGTCTTGCCAGGACCAAAAAGATCCCAGCAAGGAACTTAGGTCCTTACTCCTGACTAGACAGAAAAAAACTGATTCCCTGTAGCAGAGAGAGGGAGGATATACCCTCAGGGACTGCCCCTAAGGTGGAGCCAGAACGTTTTGTCTTTCTGCCTAGTCCTACTCCTGCGGAGACAACATAACCCAGCTCTTGAGAATCAAGAAGACTACGTCTGTCAATGAGCGATAGAGAAAAAATGATTCCTTTTTTTATGGGTACAGTGTTGCATGAGTAAATTGTCATTCAAAGTCTGAGAACGCTGAAAGCTGAAAATTGGTCTGAGCAGGAAGGGGGTGAAAATGCCCTGTATTGGAGTGGGTAAACCCCTCTTAGGAAATAACCACACCCTGATTCGCTGTGATAAGGCTTAAGGTGGCATCTCCTCCAAAGCTTTGCCAGTTTTCTATTACTTGAAGGTACAGCCATTGTTTTTGCAACTGAAGTCTGGGAGGGATAAAAGGATTAGCTCCTGAACACAAAAAGTGTTTTACCTGTGACTTCATAAGAAAAATGTGTCCAATGACTCAGTTGTTTATCAAACAGAATCCTTTCTAGACGTTTCATACAAACTGCCTTTATGTACTATTTCAGTACACATTTGTACTGACATGAGTACAAAATGAATGTGACAAACTGTCTATACAATAGCAGAAGGCTGCTGGGAAGAGCTGTAATTTTTAAGAGTACTGAGGGATCTGTTAGGATCGATTAGGGGGTCACGCTCCAATGTGCTTGGCTCAGACTGCCAGAGTTTAGCAAACAGCCATATACACCAACAGATGCATGGCTGTGCTTCAGAGAGGAAAAGAATCTTGAAGACGTGCCACAAACCTTTTGTCTACTGAGCTTCTAAAGACTGGGACATACTCAACTTGAACCAAAGGGAATGGTGGGTGTTGAGGTAGGAAATAGCCAGATCAACCACAGGCACTTTAAACTTTTTGCAGTAGGCCTCATCCACAGTGCTGCAGCACAAATCTCCTGGCAGACCTATACTACTTTTCTGGTCCGACATGCTTTTTACAGAACATTTTTTATTAGTGGGTGAACTGGAAAGGACAGATTTGGTTCCCTAGTTTATGGGAAGGGATCCCATACTGGAGACCTTAGATGCAACAAGTTGAGTTTCAAGAGTACACCTCATTTGCCAAAACCTTAAAGCGTAACTCCACTTTCGTTGAGAAAAAAAAAAAAAAAAAACAACATTCCCCTCTGGGTGATCTATGTACATTGCAAGGATTAACAACCTTTGTTGAGGATTCCAACCTTTTGTTTTTCTGAAGAAATCACTGTTCCTCTGTGCCCCTGTTCTGAGTGGGTCTAATGGGAGTGGTTTTATAACTATCAACTGTGCACCTGCAAAACACTAATGAGGAAATCTGCTGAGCCTGCATCCCTTTAGACATGTTCCTATCTCAGCAAAAAAATCAATTTCTCTGATGTTCATTGACGGACACAGCTCCTGATGTTCATAACCATTGGGTTATACTGTCCCCTACTAGGAGTAGGACACTAGGCAGAAAAATAATCCAAAAGACACACCGAAGAACCACACCGAAGTGTCACAGATAAACTGCAGCCCGCGGACCAGCTGGTCCGCCAGCTCTGCAAAGGCAGGGGGGAGCTGTGCTCCCTCCAGGTCACGGCATAAAAGCTAGCCCATTCGGTCAGAGTTTGCGACACCAGGCCAATGGTGAATATTGGCCTCAGTGCCGAACCAGCCAGAGTGTACATATTGCAGGCCACAGCCTCCGCCTTCCCGTCAGCCGGATCCTTAAAAGGCAGAGGACTCTTCAACCGGAACCACAATTGCCTTGTTCAATCTGGAAACCAGAGGGTCCACCACCTGTGGAACAGTCCACTTCTTAGTATGGGACACCACATAGGGGTAACACCTAGTAAATCGCTTAGGGACGCTTTTGGTCATCCCCACTCTTTAGCGACAGTTGTGTCAAAATAGGCAGGGAAAGTTAACACCTTTGCAGCTCTGGATGGCTTTTGAGTGCCAAAGGGAATCAGCGCCTCCCTCTTCAAGGTCTCACGCACGGATACAATCAGTGCTTCCACCAGCACCTTTTTGTGCGCAGGTTGCAGATGTGGAGGATTCATCCTGAGGATTCTGGGCGAGTGGTCGCAGACCCAGAAGGGTGACCCATGTCTTTGGTGGCCGAATCAGATTAAGGATTTGTTAGCCCGTCGCCCGAAAGCCATCTCCACCCAGAAAACAAAGGACCCCAGGATCGCCGTTAGTGTATTGATGGATGGTTGGGAGGGGATCAGGTGGGGAGATGTGCTCCAAAGACTCCATGAGTCACCAGGGGGACCCCACTCCATCGAAATGGGGGGCTGTCGGGCAGGAAGACCGCTGCTACTCGGGCCGAGACCCGGTCAAATGCGACCGCGTGAGGCGTTTAACAAGTAGGCCAGGCCCCGTTCAGTGGGGCTATGTCGCGGCAGACCTAGCATGGAACTCAGGTCTGCACGCGCTCGCTGGCCAGACTGGGGTGACCACTGGATCTAGATTATCCAGCCCATCGCCCAGTCCAGCAGTTGATTGTAGATCTCTCAGAAAAAAAACCAGGAGAAAAAAATGAATATTTAAAAAGAAAAATCATTGCCAGGACCAGAGATGGCAGAAAGGAACTAGCTCCTTAGTCCTGACTATTCAGAAAAAAACTGAGTACCTAAAGCAGAAAGAGCGAGTATACACCCTGGGACTGCCCATAGGTGTAACCAGATTATTTTTACTGACTAGTGCCCTACTCCTGTAGGGGGCAGTATAACCCAATGATTATGAAGATCAGAAGCTGTGTCCGTTAATGAATGAAAGAAATTACATTTGTGTTGCAGGGGATGCCTAAAATCGGACTTGTATCTTAGGCAGACTTCTGGGAAAATTTGTGAGCCAATCACACAAGCAGGAAATGTTTCTGAGGTGTGTTCAGTACACATTCTACAGTACAGAACACCTCCAGGTAGCCATATTGATTTTTCAGAAAATTACAGCAGCTGCACATTGAAAGGGAAAGGTAATTTTTAATAACATTCTATTACAATATGACTTGTGTCGCAATTCTATATGCTATATTTTTTATTTATTTGCCATTTTTTCCCCCCACGAAAGTGGAGTTACCCTTTAATGATTTCCTACAGTTTGGGAGGCATCAAGGGCAACAAGCCCATCTTCCCAGGAGGGGTACTCCCAGGTTGAGGTTTCACTATATCTTCATCCGTAAGAAACACTCCACTATTGACACGTCGGACAATGATTTAGTAGGGGGCACAGACTGGTGGTGCTTATGCCTTGCAGCTTCTTCAGTCTCTATGAGAGCAGGAACTTTCCTCACCAGATCTAACTAATCTTTAGTTAAAAAGGAGGAGTGGGAAGTACTCAGAGATAAGGGGAGACTCCAAGACATGAGACTGAGGTCCCAAAGATCCTGATGCAGTGTTTTAGGGAAAACACTGAACAAAATCAACCGAGCCCTGCGCACAGTTTATGTTGAGCAGCTCCCACGTCCCATTTCTCTTCTGTCCTGTATGAGGGTGAGAGAGTAAAGGCTGTTGTCAGAGCAGAAGGCGTGCACTTGTCCCATGACTGGGGATTCTGGATAACCCAAGCCATAAACTGAAGCAGAGTAGCAGCTGAAGCTGTGATATACCCATCTTCTGCAGAGCAATGTGCTCATGGTGGTGCTGGAGCCAGGGGGAGGGCTGGGCAGCTCCTACAGAGGGTGGGACTATGCACCCAGAATGGACATTGCGAGCCTGATTGTTTTACAAGACTTGTGCCCAAATCACCCTGCTTTATGGAAAGAGTGGTGCGCTATGCTATGGCTATGACAAACTGAGGTGGCACACACACTAGGTCATGCTGTGACAAAATATGAAAAACAGTGCAGGCCCTTCAACAGACTGCTCACAGCCTAAGTTGCTTTGAATGCGCCCCCACCCCTCCCACATTGCCCAAGGCAGGGGACTTCTCTTAAGGGACAACCTCCAAGCTGGAAGCTGCAATTTTACTGTCTCAATGGTAATGATGCAACCAAAAGGAAAAAACACTAGCAAAAACAAAGGATTGCTAGAGTGAAAAGATGTTTTATGGGCGGTCCTATCTGATTTGTTTGCCGGTGTCCTCCCACCTGAAAATGGCAGCATTTAACCTATGACAAAGATGTAAGAAGCCTATGTCTTGTACGGATTAAAAAAAATAGAATTTGTGACTGGCCGATTTCACTAATAGCTATTGCTTTTGGACTGGACATCCAAGACTAACGTGATGCAATGCTTTTTACTCCAACACTGGGACAAATTATGCAATCGCAACAAAGGCAGTCTCTCCCAAATCAAAACAAAATTTTGCAAAGTAGTGCACTATAATGCCATTCCTTAACCACTTAAGCCCCGGAAGATTTTACCCCCTTCCTGACTAGGCCCTATTTTGCGATTCGGCTGTACCTAAACTAATTTGATGTCCTTTTTTTCCCACAAACAGAGCTTTCTTTTGGTGGTATTTGATCATGCGCTATAAACAAAAAAAGAGCGTAAATTTTTGAAAAAATAACAATATTTTCCACATTTTTTATATGAAATTCCCCCCCAAAAAAAAAAAATCTAAAAATCTAAATGTTTTAAACATTTTTGGCCAATTTGTTTTCTGCTACATACCGTATTTTCCGGCGTATAAGACGACTGGGAGTATTAGACGACCCCCCTAATTTTCCATCTACCGGTAATACTTATACTTAGGTTACCTTGGAGATATTATACTCGGCGTATAAGACGACCCCCAATTTTTGGGGGATTTTTTTGAGGTTCAAAAGTAGTCTTATACGCCAGAAAATACAGTATGTTTGGTAAAAAAAAAAAAAAAAAAAAAAAGACAAAAATCGTTCCCGTAGTTAGTAAACGCAATAACTTTAGCGCAAACCAATCAAAATACGCTTACTGCTATTTTTTTTTTTTTACCAAACATAGCAGTAAGCGTATTTTGATTGGTTTGCGCTAAAGTTATTGCGTTTACTAACTACGGGAACGATTTTTGTCTTTTTTTTTTTTTTTGTTTAGCGAGTAATGGCGGCGGTCTGCAATTTTTTTGCTGGACTGCGACATTGCGGCGGACAGATCGGACCCTTGACTGACATTTTTGACACTTTTGGGGGTACCAGTGACATTACTACAGTAATCCGTGCTATACATATGCACTGTTATTGTAAAAATGACACTGGCAGGGAAGGGGTTAACTTTATTGGAGAAGGAGGGGTTAAGTGTGTCCCTAGGGGTGTGTTTCTAACTGTGCAGGGATGTGGCTGTTCATGTAACAGCAGATATCTACGGTCCTACATAGCAGAACCGTATGATCTCTGCTGTTACACAAGGGAGAATGACAAGCGGCTTGGATTAGATTAGCAGCCTGCCTTTCTCCCTCTGACGATCGCGAGTGACCGGCGGACATCGGGTCCGCCGGTCACTCGCGCTGAGCTGAGGTGCCCGTGAACGAGCTGGGGCGCACCTCCGGCGACGCACCGCTCGCCCCCTATTGGCTCACAGGCGTATGACGTACCGGTACGTCACTTTGCCTGCACGCGGCTGACCGCCGCAGTATATGTACTTGCGACGGTCGGCAAGTGGTTAATAGCAATAGAAAAATGGATGAAATCAGATATATAATCTATACAAAAATGATAATGTACATCAGGGCAAATAAAAACATATGCAGTAACTGCAATACATGCACATTTCCCAAAGTTTTATCCATTAAAAAGTACAGAAAATAAAATACCTGCTAGTCCAGGGATCCTCAAACTACGGCCCTCCAGCTTTTGTGGAACTTCACATCCCATGAGGCATTGTAAAACTCTGACATTTACAGACATGACTAGGCATGATGGGAATTGTAGTTCCTGAACTGGGGGGCCATAGTTTGAAGACCTCTGTGCTAGTCTATCAGAAATGCACTCTGCACCTATTTCCTATCAGCTGACGATACGTAACATTTTTGTGTATTGAGTAGTATCAGCCCTGCAGTGTGTTCTTGTACTAAACTATTCAACCGCTACTACTTCAATCTCTACAACATACAAGCTAATCATTCTTAAAGTGTAATTCCATTTTTGTAATAGAAGAATAGTAGCGCAGGAGTCAATATAAATGGCTCACTAGAACTAGCTGTAACATGTAAAGATTGTGCAATCACAGAAATGACATCCAATTTTACATTTAAAAATATCACAAAAAGTCCATGTTAAAATCATCAACAGTCCATTAAAACAGCCGGCTCGTGAAGTTTTAATAGGTTCACCCCTTTACCACCACCAAGTGCCAAAGAGAGGGGGTCAGGAGGAGAGGCAACTCACCAGAGATACTGGCTCAAATGTTTTCACAGATGAGCAAAAACGCAGGGTTAATCACTGGGACAGCAGGGATCAGGGTATGGTCCACACGATATGCCAATCTCTATAACATCCTTCCCATAGACTTCTCACATATCAATCCTCATAAGTGGCATGTAGGGAGAAATGACTCCAATAGTGTAATACTTCACAACACTTTATTGATAGTATAAAGAAAAGCACTCACATTTCGGTGGCAAAAGGCAGGCACTTCATAGATGAGGCAAAGAGAAAACGACCGTTGCGCACCCTGAGCCAGCTCCACGCTAGCCCAGTTAGTTCCGGGTTGTTCCTCCGCCTTCACACGTGATGCCGGATACGTCGTCGGGTCATGCCCCGATGCGTTTCGTCATTTCAGACTTCCACTGGGGGCGTCTCCAGTGGAAGTCGCCCCCAGTGGAAGTCACTGTTCATCTGTACTGAGTGGGTCTAATGGGAGTGGTTTCACAATTACCAATCAGATGTGCAGCTGCAGAGCACTAATGAGGAAATCTGCTGGGCCTGCATCTATTTAGACATGATATTTTTAAATGTAAAATTGGATGTCATTTCTGTGATTGCACAATCTTTACATGTTACAGCTAGTTCTAGTGAGCCATTTATATTGACTCCTGCGCTACTATTCTTCTATTACATGTTTAACCACTTGCCGACTGCCTAACGCCGATCTACGTCGGCAGTCAGCCCCTCACAGGCAAAGTGACGTAGGGCTACGTCACTAGCTTGTGAGGGTCTAGGGAGCGAGCGCGCGCCCCCGGAGGCGCGCTCCCGCTCCCGCGTGGTCACGGACCCCCCCGCGCGTGTGACCAGCGGACCCGATGTCCGCCGGTCACTCGGCGATCGGCGGGGGAGAGGGAGAATGTCAGGCAGCTTGTGTAAACAAGCCACCTGTCATTCTCCTCGCTGTAAAGACACTGATAAAACGGATCTAGTATGTAGATCCGTTGATCAGTGTCCTTACAGCTGAAGCCACAGCCAATCACAGTAGAAAGCACGCCCCTAGGGATACACACAGCCCCTCCCTTCCAAATAAAGTTAACCCCTTCACAACCAGTGTATTTTTACAGTAACAGTGCATATGTATAGCACTGATTACTGTAGAAATGTCACTGGTAACCCCAAAAGTGTAACAAATGTCAGTCAAGGGTCCGATCTGTCCGCCCCAATGTCGCAGTACCGCAAAAAAAAAAAAAAAATCGCAGATCGCCGCCATTACGCGTTAAAAAAAAAAAAACAACAAAAATGACAAAAAACTTTCCCTTTGTTAGTAAACGCGATAACTTTTGCGCAAACCAATCAAAATACGATTTTTGCGATTTTTTTTACCAAACAAAGGTAGCATAAAACAAATTGGCCGAAAATTTTAAAAAATTTTGATTTTTACTTTTTTTTGGGGGGGAATTTCATATAAAAAAATGTGAAAAATATTGTTATTTTTGCAAAATTGACGCTCTTTTTTTGTTTATAGCGCGTGATCAAAAAAATCGCACAGGTGATCAAATACCACCAAAAGAAAGCTCTGTTTGTGGGAAAAAAAGGACGTCAAATTCGTTTAGGTACAGCGTCGCACGACCGCGCAATTGTCCGTTAAAGTCACGCAGTGCCGAATCGCAAAATACCCCCTGGTCAGGAAGGGGGTAAAATCTTCCGGGGCTTAAGTGGTTAAACAAATACCTTCCTTATTTGGTTAAGTAGCAGCATTTTTTGTATCTTTTAGTGTGCGGTTAATAACCGACCCCTCCTTAAGTCAGTTGGTGACCAGATATATTTTATGTAATTCCATTTTTGTTGAGAAAACATTCCCCTCTGGGTGATCTATGTACATTACAAAGGTTTATAACAACCTTTGTTGCAGATTTCTACCTTTTGTTTTTCTGAAGAAATCACTGTTCATCTGTACTGAGTGGGTCTAATGGGAGTGGTTTCACAATTACCAATCAGATGTGCAGCTGCAGAGCACTAATGAGGAAATCTGCTGGGCCTGCGTCTATTTAGACATGTTCCCATCAGGAGTATCTTACCAAAATGACATTTTTGTTGCAGAGGATGCCTGAAATCTGACTTGTATCTTAGGCAGACTTCTGGGAAAATTGGTGAGCCAATCACACAAGCAGGAAATTATGTTTCTGGGGTGTGTTCGGTACATTCTATGGACAGAACAACTCCAGGTAGCCATATTGCATTTCATTATCAGAAAATTACAGAAGCTGCAGATTAAAAAAGGAAAGGTCATTGCTAATAACATTCAACTACAATATGACTTGTGTAACAATTGTATATGCTATATTATTTCTTTATTTGCCATTTTTTCCCCACAAAAGTGGAGCTACCCTTTAAGTCCCAAGATAAGAAACAGAGGCCAACTGCTTATTTTACATAAAATGTTTTCAACAGTGTATTTAAAGTGTTTTAGTTTTTTTTAGCACTATTAGAAATTGGGGAAGGAGGTCTCTTAAATTATAGTTTCTGTATAGCGCCACATCAAGATTTTTTTGTACTTCAGGTCTTCAGAGAAAGTAGTGCAAATCTCCCAAAGATTGGAGGATCTCACACCTTTGGTAGATATCACCTTTAATTCTGTTCTGGTGACAAATTGAACTACCTTTCTGTGACCGTGGTCATCGGATAGTAAATCCCTCTACCAGAGATGCAGATAGCAATTTACCCATAGGATGTAACCCTTTGTCCTATATAAATTTAAAATATAATTGTAATAAAGAAAGTGGTGTCATCCTTCTGGCTCAGTTGTGTGGCATAACTGTGCAAATTTCAGCAATGAAAGACCAAAATTTGGAGGTAAAACAGATTATATGCATTTCATCTGTGTATTTAGAGGTTTGCCTTAAAGTGGAAGTAAAGGCCCAATCTAACTCTTAACCTACTCCCACTCACATTCTAGGCCTAATTCTGAACCGCTCCATTCCGGTCTCCAGCAGCACCCTCTGTATGCAGGAGAAAACTGACGACTGGAAAATGCCTGGGAAGTGACGTCACCCATAAAATTATTATCAGAGCCCGACCAGAGCGGCTGCAGAATAGGCAAGTATGGAGATCTGGTCTTTACAGGGTTAGATAGATTATGCATAGAATGTGGGTGGGAGACGGTTTAGAGTTAGTTAGGTTTTGCCTTAACTTCCACTTTAAGTTCAGCTTGAAAAAAAAACGTATTTTATAGGATAATCTAATTGCTTTTGAATCTCCATTTTGTCAAAACATTAGCTTCTGTGGCAGTTTGTGCATTGTTGGATCTAAGGGAATTGGTCTATATGGTTGTATGTTGATGCGCGCTTATTGATCTTTAAGCAGTTGAATGCATTTTAGGTACTCCTGGGAACATTCCAGGTGTACGCAGTTATCAATTCAAAACTCCTTTATTCAACCATTCTAGAGATAGAATTTCTGTAGATAGACATGACACACAAACCTCTAAAGCTGGTGGTTTAATCTACAGTGAAGAGAGGCTGAAAGCCCAACTTCAATTCTTCATCTCTGAGCACATTTTATTTTCTGTGCATTTGCCAAGCTGCCTGTGTTAGTCATGTGTGGAATCCAGATGCTTAGGGCAGTATCAGAGCTGTTGGATGATCATATTTTGTGTTTGATAAATGCTGTAGGCAATCACAAGATGTCCTTGAGTACTTTCATGTGATTCATTGTTGGTTAGATGCCAAATAGCACTGCTAAATCCTTGGTATCTCTTCTATTGTGCTGTATAACTGGTAAATCTTCCCTTTGCTTGGTCTCTAGTTACTTGATGGCTTTTCTGCAGTGTGCATACTCTGGGTGGAGTGGTGTATTGGGGGATTAAAAGTGTAGTTTGTACTAATTGAGCACCCAGTTTTAAGGCCTAGGTAATTTTCTAGATTACATCCAATGGTACTCAGAACAGATAAATATTTCTACAAAAAGCTCTTCCAATTTTTTGGTAGTAGACATGTTTTTGAGCAGCTTTAGCTTTTATTTAGAGCAAACATTGTAGGCCCATTGCTTGTTACTATTGAAACTGATTTGGCTGGTCTGAGGGTCAGCTATGCAGTAAACTTCAGCCATGACTTTTTGACCACACACCCAATATTGGGAAGGTGCTCCTTTTGCCACCAAAACAGCCCTGACCTGTTGAGGAATGGATGTCAGACATTTAACTCTTTCGCTGGCAGCCCCCTTCCCTTCCTGAAAGAATACAGTCAGCAATCGTTACAGATCGCTCCTGTATTCTTTCATCGCTGACATATGGTAAACTGTGTAGAAGAAAAGCAGCGCTACCTCAGTGTAGATTAAAAGGTTATTTATTACATAAAAACAACGTAGTAACTCACACAGAGGAAATCGTTGATCAGCAAATGGTGATGGTTCATCTGCAACACTGCAGGGATGTTCGGGAAGTACACTGTGGCGGCCGTGGTCCTGGCTGTGCCGGTGGAGTCCGACACTTCCTGTGGTTCTGGCAGCATTCAGTATCCAGGCTTACATCCAATAGTGGCAGGGGGGTGCTCGCGTTCGGAGCATGCGTGCTCCTTCCTCAGACGAGTATTCAGTGCAACCAAGGATGCAGAGAAAGGGACTGTCTTCAGTGCCTCTCAGTTTCAAAAAGATACATTAGAGGTTTGTTTAGACCCCTAATGTCTCTCCAAAGTGCCACCCCACCCCCCAAAGAAATGTAAAAAGTATTAAAAACTAAAAAAAAAGGTACCTGTACAAAAGTTGTAAAATAAAAATAGTAAGGGTAGATTTAGACATGCATCTAAATCTCCCTTGCCTCTGAAGCCTGATCCACCTTTGGATTGCGCTCTAGTAGCTACTGACAGGCGGTGAAGAAGCAAAGCAATGCCTTCTCACTGCCAGTTGTAACCCCGTTTTACCCACAAATGTACCGCAATATCATGCATTGCATGAAGTTGCGGGGAATTTACAGAGCTTCTTCTTGACATGAACGTGTAGTGTTGGGCGGATGGCATCACTACAAATTGGGTCAACTTTGCCTTTGGGCACAAAGCATCAGCACCCTGTCCACTGCCTATTTCAGCTTAGAGCGGAGCCAGTGGAGCTTCTGACTCACGCATGCACAGCAATAGTCTGGAATCGGCTTGGCTGCCGACATCACTGGATCTCTGCACAGGTAACTGTCCTTGTATTAAAAGCCAGCAGCTACAGTATTTGTAGCTGCTGACTTAATTTTTTATAGAGGAGACTGGACCTCCCCTTTAAGGGGGCATTTGGCAGGTGGCAAAAATGCAGCTAAATCGTGCATGCTTGCTCCCCCTCAACTGCAAGTCTAAACAAGACCCAAGTCCTTGTTCATGCAGAGCATACAACAGTGAGGCTGTGTTTTGTTGCACATGTGTTCTGTTCATCCCATGCAGGCAGTCCCATCAATGTCAATTGGGACACAGGGGCTGTACGGGAATGCACAGGTTTTCCATGCATTCCTGTGCAGGCAGTGCTATTCATATCAATTGGGATGCAGTTGCTGCATGGAGAAAGCTTCTGCTCCCAACTTGACATGTGGGTGCATGTCCCTGAACTCACCCTGTCTACATTAGGGGCCATGCATCTACACCTGCATGCATCTCAAATCTGCCCTTGCAGCTGCTGCGTACCAGTTGACATGAATAGGACTGCCTGCACAGAACACTTGTGCATACACATGCAGGTAAACGCAGCTCTCCATGGGTATATGCTGTAGCTCATCACATTGTCTGAAGCCTTAGTAGGAATTGACCAGGAATTTTGTAGGTTATGTTGTGGTTTTATGTGCAAATAAGGATAGTAAGGGTGTTTTTAAAAATCAGTAGCACTTTTTTCTACTGGTCAAGTGTTTTCAGAAAATATATAGTTTAGGGGGTCTTTTTCAAAATCTGAACACCAAGTGAAAAATAAAAACCTCCAGAGTTTAAGAAATTTTTGTGGAAGTTAGATTTTCACCATTTCGCAAAAAGGCGCAATTAAACATTGACAAATATTTGGTATTTAATAACCAATACAGGTTAGGCTTTTATGTTTAGTAAGAATTTAGCAGGAATATTGTAAAATTTGCTATTGGTATCTGCTACTAATGATTTTAGTGTATTTTTAGTAAAAATATTGTATATGTATATATATTTTATTAGATTCATGTTTTTGAAATCTGCCCATTTTCTTCATTTAATTGAAAAACTTTCTGCTTGTTCCTAGTCTCTACTGCCCAGATAGATAGATAGATAGATAGATAGATAGATAGATAGATAGATAGATAGATACACATACACATAGAATGGGGATTTCTCTATTTAACCATTTTTTGGTATTGCCCCCTTTGCTGCGTTTATCAAGTTTGGAACAATTGTGTTTCTATACTGCTTTTGGGATTTACCGGTTTTAAAACATAAATAAGTCAATGGTTCATCCGTGATGCTCATTCCTGTGATTTCCCTAATAAGCTGTTGTACCTTTAACCAGTATTAATGGATCTTAGTACCTTTAACCAGTATTAATGGATCTTAGGGCAATACCACTAGATTTAAAGCATTGTGCCCTGCACATTACAACCCCTGATTTCTCTGGCTGGTATTTATGCGCTTTTACCAGTGTTATGTACCATCTCGATAGGCATTTGTAATTCATTTCAATGGTGTTCACACCTATTGCAGAGTATCGTATGGCTCTCAGTATAGCTTTCACTTTGTGCACTTTTAAACGTGATCCTAAGCCGGGACCAGTTGATTTCTTCCTGAAATAGTAAGCTGAAATCATTGGAGATAGAACGAGTGTATTTCTGAAGATTGAGAGGCCTGAGAAGAGTTAAGATTACATCATAATCGTTTTGAGTGTTATGGAGGTGAGCGGCCATTTCACTTAACGTCGGATTGCTTGCTCACCTGCGCACATCCACCTGGCTGTGATTGGAAGTTTGATCGCACTCTTCTATTCACCTGAATTCTTTATTGAATTTCCTGGGCACCCTGCACTTTAATCACCTTAAATATATTTTGAAGGACTGTATGGACATTTATGCACTTTATGTAGCACTACTGCACTTTTTATATCTACTTTATTTATTCACAAATGTAGGTCTAGATTGACACTAGGGATGCACCGAAATGAAAATATTGGGCCGAAACCGAAAATGCAGGATGCCCTTGGCCGAAAACCGAAACCGAAAATTACTTTTTCCCCAAAAAAATTGAAAATGGATAAAACAGGGGCATACACCAAAAACAGGTAGTGATGTACACCTATCGCTGCCACCCTGTCACAGTATATGTACTGTGATGGGTTGGCAAGAGGTTAATTTAATTACCAATGGTATTTGTATTATGAAGCATGAGGGGTTAATGTATTGTCACTGCTGGTCACTCATCTATTAGTGATCGACCAGTGGCAGGTAATTAACCCCTATGTGCTGCATTAGTGCAACCAGTGTTAATTAACACTCATACTGGTTGCACTAATGCAGCACAAAGGGGTTAATTACCTGCCACTGGTCGATCACTAATAGGAGTGACCTGCAGTGACAATACATTAACCCCTCATGCTTCATAATACAAATACCATTGGTAAGCTGCCTCAGCTCCCCCCCACCCCCACAGCGTCCCCCTCCTCGGGTGTCCTTCATTCAAAAGTACCGCCTCTCAATGACGTCCCTACTACGATCTGTGCATTATGAATGGACATACCAGGCAGGGGGGCGGGGCGAGCGGCCGTTATAGATAGAACTAATGTGATCCATCCCTGTCAGCTCAGCACGACTATGTGTGAATGAGAACAGAACTGACCTGACAACGGGCGGGGGGGAGCGGCCGCCATTAGCTGTTAACTATGTGAGAGCTTCACTTCCCTGTCAGCGGAGATACATGCCTGTCAGGGAAGTGAAGCGCTCACATAGTTACAGCTAATAGCGGCCGCTACCCCCGCCCGATGTCAGGTCAGTTCTGTTCTCATTCACACATAGTCGCGCTGAGCTGACAGGGATAATTCACATAGTTCTATCTATAGCGGCCGCTCGCCCCGCCCCCCCCGCCTGGTATGTCCATTCATAATGCACAGATCGTAGTAGGAACGTCATTAAGAGGCGGACGGCCGGCCAGAGGCGGGACTTTTAAAACCTGCGCTGCGCCCTCCTCCTGCCCCACGGCGGCCATATTTATTTTCGGCAATGTTAACCCATTATCGGCCGAAATTGGCTCATTTTCGGCCGATAATTTCGGTGGCCGAAATTTTGGTGCATCCCTAATTGACACAGATTATTCATTTTTGCTGCAATTCATTTTATTGATGGTTTATCACTGAACATTTTATTCAGCATTTTTTTTGCACATTTCACCAATTAATTTGATATTCACTGTTTATTAATTTCATTTTATCTATTATCAAGTTTTTGATTGATTATACGTAGAATATTAGTTGGATCCATTTCCTTTATCGTCGCCTACATCACCTGTTTAACAATTCATTGTGCAGCTCTAATTGCCGGCAATTCTTTGGTTTATTTTCAGCTTACAGCTAGCTGATGAGTCCTGAGTTGTTAAGGGTGCAGCTGCCGGCTTCCCAGTTCACTCCTTAAAGCGGAGTTCCACCCTGGATTTTTTTTTTTTTTAATACCCCCGGGACAGTCAGGGCTAGTGCATTCCACAATGGCTAGCCTCTGATCTGTCCCGGGTTGCACTTACCTGCAAGACGAAATACTTACCTTGCAAACGTCTTGTCCAGCGCTGCCATCTCAGATGTGGGCAGCTTGAAGCCAGCGCGTCCTCTTCGGCGTCTTCTTCCGCCTTCTGTGGTCCCACGATGCTCTGCGCCGGCCCCGACGTCACTTCCGGGTCGCGCGCGTCATCCCTCCACAGCTTCTGGGCATGCCCAGAAGCTGTTTAGAAGGGGATGACGCGCGCGACCCGGAACTGACGTCGGGGCCGGTGCAGGCGCAATGATTCCTGGGAGCTATGACGTCCAGCTCCCAGGAATCATTGCAGAGCCAGGAAGTGACGACGGGCCGCGGCCGAGGAAGGAGGAAGAAGGAAGTAAGGTAAGTATATTTTCTTCGCTACGAGGTAAGTAAAAAAAAAAAAAATATGCGATTATCCATTTCTTTTTCAGGTGACCCGGAGCGAGAAGATGGAGGTAAGTATAAAATGAGGGTGGAACTCCACTTTAACAAGCTTTGTTGAAGAGGACGCTGGCCGCCAGCTCCAAAAATTCACATCTGAAATCGCAGCTAAATGGCTGCTTTGGAAGTACACAGTGAAAAACTGACCTGAAATTGGCACCGAACGTGTGAACCTAGCCTGTGGACTCTGAGGCCACATGGAAAAAAAGGTGTTCTAAACAGAGGAGACTAAATTGTAATTAGGGATGCACTGAAATGAAAATTCTGGGCCGAATCCGAAAATGCAGGATGCCCTTGGCCGAAAACCGAAAATGACTTTTCCCCCCAAATAATTTTAAAATAGATAGAAAAGGGGCATACACCAAAAACAGGCAGCGACGTACACCTGTCGCTGCCACCCTGTAACAGTATATGTACTGTGACGGGTTGGCAAGTGCTTAATTTAATTACCAATGGTATTTGTATTATGCAATATGAGGGGGTTAATGTATTGCCACTGCTGGTCACTGATGCATTAGTGACCAACCAGTGGCAATTAACCCCTTTGTGCTGCATTAGGATAGGGAAGTGAAGCTCTCACTTAGTTACAGCTATTAGCGGCCGCTCGCCCTCCCGCCCGGTGTGTTAGTTAATTCATGCACAGATCGTAGAAGTAGTGACATCACCGGGAGGCGGGCCGCCGGCCAGAGGCGGGTCTTTTGAGGTCATCTTTAGTATCGGCATGTTTAACCCATTTTCGGCCGAAATGGAATAACGGAATTTTTGTAAAATCTTACCTGTAAAATTCCTTTCTCTGAGTCCTCCGACAGTCGCCGCCTCTTCATATTCGTCACATATGGGGTATTAGACTTTGCTCCGAAGGAGTAGCTAGGCAACAGAATATGTTAACATTAAAGCTTTTAACATATCCCACCCTCAAGGGGTGGTCCCCTCAGTCAATACCCTCCTACTTCCTGCAACCATATCTCAGTTTCAGTGGAATAGCAGTAGAGTATACAACCAAACCCCAAAAGAGGGGCGGGGGCGGCGACTGTCGGAGGACTCAGAGAAAGGAATTTTACAGGTAAGATTTTACAAAAATTCCGTTTTCTCTTACGTCCTCCGACAGTCGCCGCCTCTTCATATTCGTCACATATGGGGACGTCCCAAAGCAGTGCAAACATGAGGGGTGGGAAACGCATCCGCGACGAAAGGCAACGCAGTCTCCGCATCAAAGAAAGGAACCTTACCAAAGGAAGGAAACCAGCTGGGCTACAGGAAAAATAATTGCTCAACAGGAGCAACAACCCAGGAAAAGACAAATAACCAGGGGATAAAAAGCTTATCCCAACAGCCAGAGGTCCCCAACAAGGGACCCTAGGGAATTGCCGCACTAAGAACCTTGCGGCCAAAGGAAGCATCCGCCGATGCCTGAACATCTACTTTGTAGAATTTTGTGAAAGTATGCACGGTCGACCAGGTCGCCGCCTTACACACCTGGGCTACAGAAGCCCCATGACGACAGGCCCAAGACGTACTCCGAGATCTAGTAGAGTGCGCCTTCACAGGCACAGGGGGAACCTTCCCCTGCAAAGCATAGGCCTGTTCAATGGTCTGCCTGATCCATTTGGCGATGGTAGAGGCCGATGCCGCCATGCCCTTCCGAGGACCCTCTGGAAGAACAAACAAGGAGTCCGTCTTTCGAAAAGACTCAGTCGATTTAAGGTAAACCCTTATCGCCCGAACAACATCCAAAGAATGTAATCTCACCTCCTTTGGATGTTTAGGCTTCGCGCACAGCGAAGGCAAGACAATATCCTCATTAAGATGGAATTCCGAAACTCGCTTCGGAAGAAAAGGATTAGGTCGCAAGACCACCTTATCCAAATGAACAACCAGATACGGAGACTTGCAGGACAAAGCCGCCAGCTCCGACACTCTGCGAGCCGAAGTGATCGCAACCAAAAAGGCGACCTTTTTGTACAACATAGACAACGAGATCTCCCTGATCTGTTCAAAAGGAGCACGTTGTAACACAGATAGAACGAGATTCAAGTCCCAAGGGGGCAGAGGATCCCTCCTAGGAGGAACCAGATGCCGCACTCCCTGAACAAAAGTGCCAACCAAGGAGTTGGAAGCCACGGGACGTTGAAACAGAACGGCCAGCGCAGACACCTGACCCTTTATCGTAGCCAGCGCCAAACGCTGATCGACACCCGTTTGAAGGAAGGACAGCACTCGGGAAACCGAGTACGTGCGGGGGGAAAACCCCCTGGACTCACACCAGGCAAAATAGGCCTTCCAAGTACGGTAATAAACCTTCCCCGAGGAAGACTTCCTCGCGTTGATCAAGGTATGAACGACCTCTGGGGAGAGACCCTTCTCCTTCAGGACCTCGGTCTCAACAGCCAGGCCGTCAAAGCCAGCGACTGTAAAGCAGGATGGTATATCGGTCCTTGAGACAGGAGATCGTCTCGAAGAGGGGGCGTCGACCGCCAGATTTACGAGGTCTGCGTACCAGGACCGGCGAGGCCAGTCCGGTGCCACAAGAATCACCGTGCTGCGTTCCGAGTGTAACCTGCGAAGGAACCTGGACAGCAACTGAATCGGTGGAAACGCGTACATCAGCCTGTACTGATGCCACGGGGCCACTAACGCGTCCGACGCGTCTGCCCGAGGGTCGCGCGTCCTTGCCACGAACCTTCTCACCTTGTTGTTGAGACGAGACGCGAACAGGTCCACATCTGGAAGACCCCACTTCGCGCACAACATCTGGAAGACAGCCGGGTGGAGGGACCATTCCCCCTGATCCAGGGTCTGGCGAATCAGATAGTCCGCCTGCCAGTTCTCCACCCCCGGAATGTGAACCGCCGTTATCGCCGGGACATGAGTCTCGGCCCAAGACAGAATGTCGGCCACTTATCGAGCCGCTCGGGCACTCCTGGTGCCCCCTTGGTGGTTGATGTAGGCCACCGCCGTGGCATTGTCCGTCTGCACCCGAACCGGGCAGCCCTGCAGCCGGTCCGTCCAGCGATGAACGGACAGAGATTTATCGCACCCAATTCCAGAATGTTGATCGGAAGGGAGGACTCCCCCTCCGACCAAGTCCCCTGGGCGGACAGAACGCCCAGAACACAACCCCAGCCCGACAAGCTGGCATCCGTGGTGATTACCGTCCACGAGATAGGACGAAACGACTTGCCCCCGGACACCATCGGGGACTGGAGCCACCACAGAAGGTCTCTTCTGGTGCGATGACTCAACGAGATTTGAAGATCCAGAGATTGAGGTTGCCCGTCCCACATGGACAGGATCTCCGCTTGGAGACCCCGCGTGTGAAACTGGGCGAAGGGAATCGCCTCGAAGGCCGAGACCATCAATCCCAGACATCTCATGCACGTCCGCAGAGACGAGTGCGGAACGTCCCTGAGGGACCTGACTTCCTCCTGAAGAGTTCTGAGTTTGTCTTCCGGCAGGAAGACCTTCGCCTGTACCGAGTCCAGAATCATTCCCAGGTAGGGAAGACGAACCGACGGACTCAGTGTCGACTTTGGAAAATTTATCGTCCAACCAAACTCCTGCAGAGTTTGCATCGTGACAGACAGGTCCTTCTCCAGACCCTGGCTGGTCGCAGACCGAACCAGAATGTCGTCCAGATACCCCAGGACAGAAATGCCCTGGGCCCTCAATAATGCCAGAACCGGTGCAAGCACCTTGGTGAAGACCCGCGGAGCCGAGGCGAGACCAAAAGGCAACGCCACAAACTGGTAGTGATCCTCCGCAATGGCAAATCGAAGGTACCTCTGGTGACCCACGAAAATGGGGGATGTGAAGATACGCATCCTTCAAATCGATGGAGGCCATGAATTCCCCCGGAACCAGGGCAGCCACCACCGACCGCAGGGATTCCATGCGGAACTTGCGAACCCGCACAGAGCGGTTCAGAGCCTTCAAGTCCAGAATTGGACGAACCTTGCCCTCCTTTCTGGGCACGGTGAACAGATTGGAATAAAACCCCCGAAATCTGTCCCGATGAGGCACCGGAACTACCACTCCCTGAGCCCTCAGGTCCCGCACCGCCAGGTGCAGGTCCCGTAAACGCTCTGGAGACAGTTGAAGATTTGAGGGAAAAAATCTGCTCTCCGGCCGAGAGAGAAACTCGATCTTGTAACCAGATCGAACGATCTCCTGAACCCATCTGTCCCGCACGCGGGCCAACCAGGGCTGAAGAAAACCGAGCAAGCGTCCCCCGATTGACCGGACTTCTGTTTTCCAGACCAGGGCTTCTTCTGAGAGCCTTGACCTTTGAACGGTTTGCCCTTGTAGTGCGACCGAAAGGCACGAAAGGACCCCTGAGGGGGCCGAAAATTAGCATGCTTCTTCCCAGAAGCCCCCTTAGCCTTGGGGAAATGGGGCAAGAGAGTGCTCTTACCTCCGGTGATCCCCTTAATCAACACATCCAAGGACTCCCCAAAAAGGCGAGACCCATCATAAGGCAGAGTGGCTAAGGTCTTACGTGAAGACTGGTCCACCGACCAACATTTCAACCAAACCAGGCGGCGAGACAACACCGCCACGCTGTGCACACGTGCAGCCAACGGGACTAAGTCCAAGTCCGCATCACACAGATACATGACACCCTGGTGGATTTGATCCACCATATCCAGGGTCGCCGGCGAGGCCGAAATCGGCCACTAGGACGCGCCTAAGCATCTGCGTCCAACTTGCGACCGCCTGGGCCGCCATGAGAGAGGCAAACAGAGCCTTAAGCATAGAACCCGTAACAGAATAAGTATGACGGGCAAGAGACTCCAATCTCCTATCCGTGGCATCACGGAACACAGGGGAATCCTCTGCAGGAATCGCAGTGGATTTGTTTAAAACCGCAATTGCGTGATCCACTGGGGGTGGCACACACCACCTTTCATCAGTGGAAGGCGAGAAAGGATAACGCAGCTTGAACCTACTTGGTACAGCAAAAGGTTTGCGCAGATTGCGCCATTGTTCCTTAACAGCGCGCTGAAAATCATCATTGCAGGGAAAAACCTGCGGCGTCCTGCGTTTTCTCTGCATCCCATAAGCCGCCAAGGCAGCGGGGGGACACACTTCATCCTGCAAACGCAGCGTTTGTTTTATGGAAGCAATCAATTCATCCATGATTGCAAGCTCTTCAGGCGAGCCAGGGGGAGAATTATCAACCCCTTCAACTTCAGCCTCCACCTCGGACCCCACTAGATCCAGGGAGGAGCGGGACCCCGATAAGGAGGCCCCCGCCATAACAGCCCCATCACCTTCACCCTCAGAATCAGAGGAAAGAGAAACTCTGGGTCTTTTAGTAGATTGAGCAGCCACCAGCATCTGCACCTGAGCAGCAAGGCCAGCCACACTAGTGGCTAAATCCCCCCCTGGGGGGGAAACAGCGGTCCCCTGGCTTTCCACCAAGGCGGTAGGAAATTTGCCCTCCTGAGAATCCATTGCCCCTATTACAAATGCCGGATAATAAAGGGTTAACTGCCCCTTTAACAAGCGCGGCGAGCGCAGCCCACCGCACCACACACAAGCACAATGAGACCCCCACAGGGACAATAAAACTGACACAGGCAATGGATAAGAAGGATATAACCTGAGGAGACCCTCGCCGCTGCCTCGATCGGTGTTCCTGGAGAAGAGGAAGTGATGCTGCCAGGGCGCTCTATGAAAGCCTATGGGAGGCTACAAGAAAATGGCCGCCATGCATGTAGTACATGCGGCCGGAGCGAGTGTAGGCAAAATGGCGCCGTTTGGCGCCGAAACCGCCGCTCCACAGTACAGTAATGCACACATGTCATCCATGTATAAAAAAACATGTCAGATCGCCGCAGCGATCGCTGTATAGTGCCCAAAAATGCCCAAAACATGCCCCACAGCACACAGCTTCTCACACTGACAAGGCTGACACACACAGTGTCACACAGCTCCCCCCCTTGCAGCCCACAGCATGCAGCCGAGTGATAGGGAGACAAACAGTGTGAACAGAGGCAGGTTACACAGTCCCAGACTGACACCCCCCCAGACAGACAGGTCCCCACATAGATACACTTACCTCACAATGGCGTGGGGGACCCGCACAGGCGAACAAGCCGCTGCACATGAGGCAGGGAGAGTCGCATACAAGACGCACAGAATGGGGGTTAAGAAACCGCACAGTGTCCAGTGAGGTAGCCACCTCACCAATCATCCCTGCACCGAACAGGGATAGGTCGTTCACTGTGCCAGGAGCGTTACCTGGCTGAACGCTCGATGGCAGGCTGGGAAGCCACTGACCCACGACCTGCGACCAGGGGGATCAGCCCGAGACCCAGCCCGCATGATCCTCTTCATCCGAAGAACTAACTAATGCTGACAAAAAGAACAGCTAAGGTAGAGAGAAAACTCAAACAAAAAATCAAAAAAGAAGAAAGAGTCTGGGGCACAAAGCCCCAGCACAGAGAGAGCCAGCCACTCCTGACAAGCTAGACATTGAAACTGAGATATGGTTGCAGGAAGTAGGAGGGTATTGACTGAGGGGACCACCCCTTGAGGGTGGGATATGTTAAAAGCTTTAATGTTAACATATTCTGTTGCCTAGCTACTCCTTCGGAGCAAAGTCTAATACCCCATATGTGACGAATATGAAGAGGCGGCGACTGTCGGAGGACGTAAGAGAAAAGCCCATTTTCGGCCGAAAAATTTGGTTGCCGAAATTTCGGTGCATCACTAAATGTAATGGATTTGGCTTCAACCCCAAACGATATGTCTGATGGAAATCAAATACAGCTCACCATCCAAATAACACCATTTCTACAGTAAAGCATGGAGGTGGTATATCCGCTTATGGGAGTGTTTCTCTGCAGAAAGGACTGAAATACTTGTCAGAATACAAGAAAAAAAAGGATGGGGCAAAACGCCGTCAAATTTTTGAGGAAACTCTGCTGCCCTCTGCCAAAAAGTGGTCAATAGGAAGGTGGTTTACCTTTCAACCTTTCGACAACAACCCAAAGTACACAACAAAAATTACCACACAGTGGTTGGAGAAAAAGGTGAATGTCCTGGCATGGCCCAGTCAGAGCCCAGATTTAAATCACATTGAAAATCTGAGAAGCAGTGCTGCAAAGAAGAGCGGGTAAATACTGCAAAATCTAGATATGAAAAGTTATTAGAGACATATACCAACAAACTAAAGAACGTAATTAGAGCAAAAGATGGTTCAACAAAAAATACTGAGAAGGCACCAAGATCCCTTTTCCAACACAGTGATTCCGTTTTTGAATTTTTTTTTTTTTTTTTTTTAATGATATGTTGGTGTTAAATCCTTCACCTGGAAGTTATAAGTTGCACTGAGTAAATACAGTTGGATAAAACTAAAAAACTGTCTTCATTTCAGGCTGCAAAGAAACAAAATGTAATCATTTTAAAAGGGGGTTATTCTTTTCTATACCAACTGTAGATGCCCTTTTTTCTTACCTGTTAAAAAGGTGATTTGTCACTTTAATTTTTGAATTGGCTTTAAAGTCATCTGGCAAAAGCATTACTGGAACTGGAACTTGATTAAGTTCATTGATCTAAAAAAAAAAAAATAAATAAATAAAAAGTTTAGAAGAAAGGAATGACCACTCCTTCAACCAGTGTCAAGTCATTAGATAAAACAGATTTATTTAACCAATCATTAGTAACAGGAGTCGTCCCGGAAGATTGGAAATTGGCAAATGTCGTGCCCATTCACAAGAAAGGTAGTAGGGAGGAATCGAGCAACTATAGACCAGTGAGTCTGACATCAATAGTAGGCAAATTAATGGAAACCCTATTAAAGGATAGGATTGTGGAACATCTTAAATCCCATGGATTGCAAGATGAAAAACAACATGGGTTTACTTCAGGGAGATCATGTCAAACAAATCTTATAGATTTTTTTGACTGGGTGACTAAAATAATAGACGGTGGAGGTGCAGTAGACATTGCATATCTAGATTTTAGTAAGGCTTTTGACACTGTCCCACATAGAAGACTTATCAATAAACTGCAGTCATTGAGCATGGACTCCCATATTGTTGAGTGGATTAGGCAGTGGCTGAGTGACAGACAACAGAGGGTTGTAGTCAATGGAGAACATTCAGAACAAGGTCATGTTACCAGTGGGGTACCTCAGGGATCTGTACTGGGACCAATTTTGTTTAATATCTTCATAAGTGATATTGCAAAAGGCCTTGATGGTAAGGTTTGTCTTTTTGTTGATGACACAAAGATATGTAACAGGGTTGATGTTCCTGGAGGGAAACGCCAAATGGAAAAGGATTTAGGAAAACTAGAAGAATGGTCAGAACTCTGGCAACTGAAATTTAATGTGGATAAGTGCAAGATGATGCACCTGGGGCGTAAAAACCCAAGGGCAGAATATAGAATATTTGACACAGTCCTGACCTCAGTATCTGAGGAAAGGGATTTAGGAGTAATTATTTCAGAAGACTTAAAAGGTGGGAGGACAATGTAATAGAGCAGCACGAAATGCCAGCAGAATGCTTGGATGTATAGGGAGAGGTATAAGCAGTAGAGAGAAGTGCTTATGCCGTTGTACAAAACACTGGTGAGACCTCACTTGGAGAATTGTGCGCAGTACTGGAGGCCATATCTCCAGAAGGATATAGATACTCTAGAGAGAGTTCAGAGAAGAGCTACTAAACTAGTATACGGATTGCAGGAAAAAACTTACCAGGAAAGGTTAAAGGACCTTAACATGTATAGCTTGGAAGAAAGAAGAGACAGAGGGGATATGATAGAAACTTTTAAATACATAAAGGGAATCAACTCGGTAAAGGAGGAGAGCATATTTAAAAGAAGAAAAACTACCACAAGAGGACACAGTTTTAAATTAGAGGGGCAAAGGTTTAAAAGTAATATGAGGAAGTATTACTTTACTGAGAGAGTAGTGGATGCATGGAATAACCTTCCTGCAGAAGTGGTAGCTGCAAATACAGTGAAGGAGTTTAAGCATGCAGGGGATAGGCATAAGGCTATCCTTCATACAAGATAGGGCCAGGGACTATTCATAGGATTCAGATATATTGGGCAGACTAGATGGGCCAAATGGTTCTTATCTGCCGACACATTCTATGTTTCTATAACAGACACCTGCCCCTCAAAAATATATATCTTCTCCTATGAACCACTTTACCACCGGAGGACTTTGCTGTCTTACGTCCAGGCCACTTTTTGTGCTTCGGCACTGTGCCATTTTAACTGACAATTGTGCGGTCATGCAATGTGGTACCCAAACGAAATTTACTTCCTTTTTTTTCCCACAAACAGAGCTTTCTTTTGGTGGTATTTGATCACCTCTGCGCTTTTTATTTTTTGCGATATTAAAAAAAAGTGAAATTTGAGAAAAAAAAAAATGACATTTTTAACTTTGTCTTTTCAAAAATATGCAATATAGTCAATTTATGTCATTTTTTGTCTGAAATGTATTTAGCTACATGTCTGACAAAAAAAATCTCAATGAGCGTATTTTTATTGGTTTGCGCAAAAGTTATAGCATCTACAAACTATGGTGTAAATACTGACATTTACGCAGCTTTAATTTCTGACTGCCTAGCTCATTTCATGAAGTGCTAAAATGGCAGGGCAGTACAACCCCCCCCCCCCCCCCCCAAATTACCACTTTTTGGAAAGTAGACATCCTAAGGAATGTCCTGAGAGGCATGTTGAGCTCATTGAATATTTCATTTTTTTTGTCACAGGTGTTTGAAAAATGACTTAAAAAAATATATATATATTTTTTTGTTTTTACACAAAGTTGTCATTGAAATGATATATTGCTCACACATGCCATGGGCATATGTGTAATTACACCCCAAAATAGATTCAGCTGCTTCTCCTGAGTACAGGGATACCACATATGTGAGACTTTTTGGGGAGCCAAGCTGTGTACGGGACCTCGAAAACCAATCCCCACCATCAGAATTTCAAAGGGCCTACATTTTTCATTGCATTTTCTCACTACCTATAACTGTTTAGGAGGCCCTGAAATGTCAAGATAGCACAAAAGCCCCCCAAATGACCCCATTTTGGAAAGTAGACACCCCAAGCTGTTTGCTGAGAGGCATGGCGAGTCCATGGAATATTTTATATTTTGCCACAAGTTTTGGGAAAATTACTATTTTCTTTTTTTTTTTTTGAACACAAAGTTGTCACTAAAAGATAAATTTCTCACACATGACATGGGTATATGTAGAACGACACCCCAAAATACATTCTGCCGCTTCTCCCGAGTATGGGGATACCCCATGTGTGAGACTTTTTGGGAGCCTAGCTGTGTACGGGACCCCAAAAATCAATCACCATCTTTAGGTTTTCTAATGGCGTAAATTTTTGATTTTACTCCTCACTACCCACAGTTTCGAAGGCCCTGAAATTTCAAGATAGCACAAAAGCCCCCCAAATAACCCCATTTTGCAAAGTAGACACCCCAAGCTATTTGCTGAGAGGCATGGTGAGTCCATGGAATACTTTATATTTTGCCACAAGTTCCGGGAAATATATATTTTTTTGTTTTTTTACACAAAGTTGTCACTAAATGATATAATGCTCACACATGCCATGGGTATATGTGAAATGACACCCCGAAATACATTCTGCTGCTTCTCCTGAGTACAGGGATACCCCATGTGTGAGACCTTTTTGCAGTCTAGCCGAGTACAGGCCCCCGAAAATCAATCACTTTCAGGCTTTCCAAGGGCGTAAATTGTTGATTTCACTCCTGACTACCTATCACAGTTTTGGAGGCCATGAAATGCCAAGACAGCACAACCTCCCCCCCAAATTACCCATTTTTTGAAAGTAGACGCCATAAACTATTTGCAGAGAGGCATGTTGAGTGTTTTGCAGATCTCACTTTTTGTCAAAAAGTTTTGGAAATTGAAAAAAAAGAGGAAAAAAAATGCATTGTCCTGTTTTTTCTTCATTTTCCCAAAAAAATGAGAGATGCAAAATACTCACCATGCCTCTCAGCAAATAGATTTGAGTGTTTAGTTTGCAAAATGGGGTCATTAGGGGGGGTTTTGTGCCATCTTGGCCTTCAAAAGTGCGATAGGTAGTAAGGAGTGAGATCAACAATTTACGCCCTTAGAAAGCCTGAAGGTGGGGAGTGGTTTTCAGGGTCCTGTACGTGGCTAGACTGCCAAAAAGTCTCACACATGGGGTATCCCTGTACTCAGGAGAAGCAGCAGAATGTATTTTGGGGTGTCATTTCACATATACCCATGGCATGTGTGAGCATTATATCATTTACTGACAACTTTATGTAAAAAAAAAAAAAAAAGAAAAAAAAAAAAAAAAACACTGAATTTTTGTAAAATCTTACCGTAAGATTCCATTCTCTGAGTCCTCCGACAGTCGCTACCCATTCACACAGTCTTCACTTATGGGGTATTGACTTCATCTCCACAGGAGTTTCTAGGCATAAGACTTGTAAAAGAACAATAAATCTACATAGTTACACCCATGGGGGCTGTCCTAGTCCAATACCCCCCCTGCAATACCCATCCCAATTCAGTTTGGTCGCAAGCAGTGAAAGTGTACAAAAAGACCCCAAAAAGAGGGGCGGGGGCGGGGACTGTCGGAGGACTCAGAGAAAGGAATTTTACAGTAAGATTTTACAAAATATCAGTTTTCTTACATCCTCCCGACAGTCGCCGCCCATTCACACAGTCTTCACTTATGGGGATGTCCCAAAGCAGTGTAGACATGAGGGGTGGGCAACGCAACCGCCAGAAAAGCAACGCAGTACCCACATCAGAGAAAGGAACCTTACATGTACAAGAAGGTAACCTTCTGGGTAACAAAAAAAAAGGCTCAACATGAGCAACAATCCAGGAAAATAACCAAGGGGAAAAAACCCCAACAGCTAGGAACCCGTACAAAACCAGGGTTCCCTATGGAACTGCCGCACAGAGAACTTTGCGGCCAAAGGATGCATCAGCTGATGCCAGAACATCAATTTTGTAGAATTTGGAGAAAGTGTGCACCGACGACCACACCTGGGCCACCGTAGCCGGATGCCGATAGGCCCGGGACGTACTCATCGACCTGGTAGAGTGCGCCTTGACAGGGAAGGGAGGAACCCGTTCCCGCAACGAATAGGCCTGTACAATGGTCTGTCTGATCCATTTGGCAATAGTTGCTGCAGACGCAGCCATACCCTTCCGAGGTCCCTCAGGAAGGACAAAAAGAGAATCCGATTTACGAAAGGATTAAGTCGACGACAGGTAAACCCTGATCGCCGGACAACATCCAAGGAATGCAAGGCAACCTCCTTTGGATGCTTGGGATTCGCACAAAGCGAAGGCAAAACAATGTCCTCATTCAGGTGGAATTCCGAAAGCCCCTTTGGCAAAAAGGACGGATTAGGTCGCAAGACCACCTTATCCCTATGAACCACCAGGTAAAGGGAGCGGCAAGACAACGCCGCCAACTCTGGCACTCTGCGAGCAGAAGTGATCGCTACCAGGAACGCAACCTGCTTAGATAGCATGGGTAACGAAAGATCCCTGATGTTTTCAAAAGGGGGAACGCTGCAATATGGACAGAACCAAGTTAAAGTCCCATGGAGGTAAGGGCTCCCTTCTAGGGGGAGCCAGGTGACGCACACCTTGAACAAAGGTGCGAATCAAGGAATTCGACACCACAGGGCGCTGGAAAAGAACAGCCAGTGCAGAGACCTGGCCAACGCAAGACGCTGGTCCACACCAGTCTGGAGGAAAGCCAACACCTTCGCCACCGAATAGGCACAAGGAGAGAAACCCCTGGACTCACACCAGGCAAAATACGCTTTCCATGTACGGTAATAAAAACTTACCAGAAGAGGCTTTTCTAGCCTTGATCAAAGTAGGAATGACCTCTGAGGAGAGACCCCCTGTCTCTCAGGACCTATCTCTCAAAAGCCAGGCCGTTAAAGCCAGCGACTGTAAAGCAGGATGGAAGATCGGTCCCTGGGACAGCAGATCTTCTCGCATTGGCAGCCGCCACGGAGGCTCTACGGCCAGGTGAACGATGTCCACGTACCAGGACCGGCGAGGCCAGTCTGGCGCCACCAGAATCACCAGAGATTGTTCCGAGGCCAACCTGCGAAGGAATCTGGACAACAATTGAATTGGAGGAAAGGCATATATCAGTCGATACTGATGCCAAGGCCCCACCAACCCATCCGAGGCGTCTGCCAGAGGATCGCGCATTCTCGCCACGAACCTTTCCACCTTGTGGTTTAGCCGAGACGCAAACAGATCCACATCCGGGGATCCCCACTTCGCACACAGCATCAAACACCTCCGTGTGTAGGGACCATCCCCCCTGGTCCAGGGTCTGGCGGCTCAAATAGTCGGCCTGCCAATTCTCCACACCCCGAATGTGAACCACCGATATCACCGGGACATGAGTCTCGGCCCAAGACAGAATACTTGTCACTTCCTGGTGCCCCCTTGGTGGTTGATGTGAGCCACCGCAGTGGCATTGTCCGTCTGCACCCGTACAGGACGGCCCTGAAGACGATCCGACCAATGGATCAGGCACAGCCTGACCGCTCTCAATTCCAATATGTTTATCGGAAGGGAGGATTCCTCCTCCGACCAAGTGCCCTGGGCAGACAGGTTGCCCAGAACTCCACCCCAGCCCGACAGACTGGCATCCGTGGTCATTACCGTCCACAGAATTGGCCGGAAGGATTTTCCGTCTGACACTGCCGGAGACTGAAGCCACCACAAGAGATCCATTCTGATTTGGCGACTCAGACACTCAGGTCAAAGACTGAGGTAGCCTGTCCCACCTGGTGAGGATTTCCATTTGA
The DNA here is from genome assembly GCF_965119305.1 of Pelophylax lessonae. Classification (NCBI taxonomy): domain Eukaryota; kingdom Metazoa; phylum Chordata; class Amphibia; order Anura; family Ranidae; genus Pelophylax; species Pelophylax lessonae. The sequence goes on along the minus strand of NC_138769.1, from coordinate 576,694,893 downwards.
AGAGAGCGCGTGTGAAATTGTGCAAACAGTATCGCCTCGAAGGCCGACATCATTAACCCCAGGGACCGCATACATGTCCTGAGCGACGAGGATTTGTTGTCCCTGAGGGACCTGACCTTGTTCTGTAGGGTCCGGAGCTTGTCCTCCGGTAAGAACACCTTTGCTAAAAGCAGAGTCCAGAATCATTCCCAGATACGGGAGACGAACCAAAGGCGACAAGGTCGACTTCTGAATGTTGATTGTCCAACCGAACTCCTGAAGCGTCTGGACCGTAGTGGACAGATTGCGCAGCAGGCTCTGACTGGCACTCGATCTTAACAGGAGATCGTCCAGATATCCCAAGACCGCAATGCCCTGTGCCCGCAACAGGCGCCAAGACTTTGGAAAAGACCCTTGGAGCCGAAGCGAGACCGAAAGGTAACACCACAAACTGGTAATGTCCCTCCGCAATAGCGAATCGGAGGTACCTATGATGACCCTCGAAAATGGGGATGTGTAGATACGCATCCTTCAGGTCTATAGAGGCCAGGAACTCCCCCGGATTCAGGGAGGCCACCACCGAGCGGAGTGATTCCATGCGGAACTTTCGAACGCGCACAAAGCGGTTCAGTGCTTTTAAGTCCAGAATCGGACGCACTTTGCTCTCCTTTCTGGGCACAGTGAAAGATTCGAATAAAACCCCCGAAACCGGTCCCGATGAGGCACCGAGACAATCACCCCCTGAGCGAGAAGATCCTGCACCGCCTGATGTAGGTCCTGTAACCGCCCTGGGGTCAAGTGAAGATTTGAGGGAAAGAATCTGTCTGCCGGCCGTGAAAGAAATTCGATCTTGTACCCTGACCGAATGATTTCCTGAACCCACCTGTCCGTGAATCTGAGTAGCCAAGGTTGTAGGAAACCGCGCAAACGTCCCCCCACCCCTGTAGCGGGTGAGGGCACCCCTTCAAGGCAGAGGCGGACTGAGCCAACGCACCGGCCTGGCCGGATTTTTGCTTGCCAAACCAGGGCTTCTTCTGACTACCTTGGCCCTTGAAGGGTTTACCCTTGTTCTGCGCCTTAAAGGCACGAAAGGACCCTTGAGCAGGTTAAAAGGATGGGCCCCGCTTACTGCGGAAAAACTTAGGATTCTGGGGCAGCAAAGTGCTCTTACCCCCAGTAACTCCTTTAACCAATTTCGGCCAAGGATTCTCCAAAAAGGCGAGACCCTGCATAGGGGATGTCAGCCACCGTTTTCTTGGCTTTTTGGTCAGCCGACCAGCATTTCAACCAGATTAAGCGACAGTTAACCACAGCGTCACTGGACAGGCGGATCGCCAAAGGGGCTTTATTAAGAGCCGCATCGCACAAATACATGACCCCACGATAAATCTGATCCACCATCTCCACCGTAGTGGGAGGGGCAGAGTCAGCCACGAGGGTGCGTTTGAGCACCTTGGTCCAATCCGCCACAGCCTGAACCACCATTACAGAGGCAAAAATAGGTTTGAGCATGGAACCCGCCACCATGTAGGAATGTCGGGCAAGAGACTCCAGTCCAGTAGGATCCCTAAACACCGGGGAGTCCTCGGCGGGGAGCAGGGTAGCTTTGTTCAACCTGGCCACCGTGTGATCCACTTGAGGCACACACCAGCGCGCAGCCGTAGTAGCTGCAAAAGGGTAGAGAAGTTGAAACTTCTTAGGCACCACAAAAGGTGGTGAAACTCTGCGTGGCAAGGAAAAACCTGCGCCGTCTTGCGGGTCCTGTGTGTACCAAAAGAGGACAACGCCCGGAGGAGTGGGCTCATCCTCCAAATGTAGTGTTTCCTTCACTGCTAGGATCAACTCATCCATAGCTGCGCGTTCCTCGGGCGACCCGGGGGGGGGGGGTGGGAGGGGGTTAGAGGAGGGAGTCATCCACCTCTGCGACCTCCGCCTCCCCCTCAGACTAGCGGGTCCTGAGAAGAGCGAGACCCCGAAAAGGCCACGCTACCTACAGCAACCATGTCACACTCAGAATCAGGAGAAAAGGAAATCCTAGGCCTTTTCCTAGCAGCACGTTCAGACGACATCAGCACATCCATTTTTGACACCTAAGTTCCACAGTGAAGCCAGTCATGCTGCCCACACCAAAAATGGCGGACCGGCGGTTTTTAACCCCGCAGCGGTCGCCACATGCGTCTGCATTCCCAAGCACCACAAAGTCACATTAGGACAGGGACCCCCAAACCCCCACACAGCGTTGCTGTGAGAGAATAGAAAAAAAACACAGCAGGGACCGGGACCAGGGAGCCCAAAATGCACAGACACGGGACACCACAGACACACAGGACTGCCGACCCCAGACAGAGGCCCCACACAGAATGTACTGACCTGTACCCGATGGCGTGGGGTGCCTCATATCAGCGGGAAACCGCCCACCCTCAGATGGCAGGGGAGTGCCGCCAGCCAAAACCCAGGACACTAGTAGTGCACGGACGAACCCATGCTGTGTCCAGTGAGGTAGCCACCTCACAAGGCTGCATCCCTGATGGACAGGGATGGGTCGTTTGCGAGGCCAGGGCGAACACATAGCCTGCGAAACGCTCAATGGCAGGCAGGGATTCCATCTGACCCTCTGTCCTGGAGAACCAGGACAGTCAGTCCGATTCCCAGCTCCACAAACGTCGTCTTCATCCGAAGATCCACTAACTAGTGCTGATAAAATAAACAGCTAGCAATGTAAAGAAAAAAAATGACATCTTTTGAAAATAAATCATAAAGAAAAAGAGAAAGGCTGAGACTGTAGCTTCAGCACAGGGAAGCCTATCCACTCCTGAAGCTAGGCAGAAGACAAACTGAATTGGGATGGCTATTGCAGGGGGGTATTGGACTAGGACAGCCCCCATGGGTGTGACTATGTAGATTTATTGTTCTTTTACAAGTCTTATGCCTAGAAACTCCTGTGGAGATAGAAGTCAATACCCCATAAGTGAAGACTGTGTGAATGGGCGGCGACTGTCGGGAGGACGTAAGAGAAATAATAATTTTCCCGAAACTTGTGGCAAAATATAAACTATTCCATGGACTCACCATGCCTCTCAGCTAATAGCTTGGAGTGTCTACTTTGCAAAATGGGGTAATTTGGGGGGGTTTTGTGCTATCTTGAAATGTCAGGGCCTCTGAAACTGACAGGTAGTGCAGAGGTAAAATAAGCAATTTAGAAAACTTGAAGATGGGGATTGGTTTTCAGGGTCCTGTACGCGGCTAGACTGCCAAAAAGTCTCACATGGGGTATCCTTGTACTCAGGAGAAGCAGCAGAATGTATTTTGGGGTGTCATTTCACATATACCCATGGCATGCATGAGCAATATATTATTTAGTGACAACTTTGTGTAAAAAAAAACAAAAAAAAAAAAATTGTCATTTTCCTGAAACTTAGGGCAAAATGTAAAATACTCCATGGACTCAAGCAAATGGACTCTCAGCAAATAGCTTTGGGTGTCTACTTTCCAAAAAGGGGTCATTTGGGGGGTGTTTGAACAGTCCTGGCATTTTATGCTCAATCTTAGCAACACATCATCCACTCTTGTAGCCACTTGAAGACCAAGCCTTTTCTGTGACTTTTTGTTTACATGAAAAAATATTTTTTTTTTGTTTACAAGAAAATTACTTTGAACCCAGAAACATTATATATTTTTTAAAAGCAGAGGCCCTACAGAACAAAATGGTGGATGTTGCAAATTTTTTTTGTCACACGGTATTTACGCACACATTTTCCAAACGCAATTTTTGCGTTAAAAAAAACACTTTTTATATTTAATGCAGAAATACACTATATAATTCCTAATTGTTTGGTAAAATTTAAAATATGATCTTATGCCGAGTACATAGACGCCAAACATGACATGCTTTAAAAATTGCGCACGCCCGTGCAGCGGCAACAGACCAAGTACGGTTTTAAAAGCCTTTAAAAGTCTTTACAGGTTACCACTTTGGACTTAGAGGAGGTCTACTGCAAGAATTACTGCCCTCGACCTGGCGTTCGCGGCGATACCTCACATGCATGGTGCAATTGCAGTTAACATATGACACTAGACCAACGCTTGTGTGCGCATTCGCGCACAAGCACGGGGGGACAGGGGGGCTTTTTTTTTTAATTTGCTTTTTTATGTTATTTTGACACCTTTTCTTTCATTTTTTTTTTTTAATAATTTTTATTGTTATCACAGTGAATTTAAATTTCCAATATGATAGCAATCTGTAAAAAAAATTGGGGTCTTTTAGACTCTAGATCTTTCCTCTGACCTTAACGCATCTGACCACACCAAAATTGGTGTGATAAAATGCTTTCCCAATTTCCCAATGGCGCTGTTTATTTCTGGCGAAACAGAAGTCATGAATTGCTCGTAGCTTCCGATATCTTAGGCCATAGAGATGATTGGAGCCATTCTCATCTCCAATCAGCTCTCACTGCATGTAAAAGCAGTTTAGCGGCCAATTATCCGCTAGGATTGCTTTTACATGTAAGCCGACCGCTGGCTGTAAAAAAAGATACCAAGATAATGCCTAAATCTGCAGGCAGCGTCCTGGTATAACCACTCAAAGTCCAGCAACGTACCAGTACATTGCTGGTCCTTGTTTGGCATATAGGTTTTTTTTTTTTTTTTCATGCAGCCTGTGGGCTGAACGAAAAAAAAAAAAAGAGAACCTATCAGAAATCAGCACAGGAATAATGTGTAGTATTACCCACCATTAACCGCCCAAACATCCACCCACTTAATTTAAAGATTGGTATACACGACACTATTCCACATATACCAAAATAGGATTTTAACTGCAGTGCTGAAATCAGAAAATCACCACAGCTGCTGCCAGCAAATGTATCCATATATGCTGAGCGCAAACGCCGCTTGTGTCAGAATATATAAAATCAATATGGCAGCCGACGAGTACCTGCAAGAGAAACAGGTCACAAAAGAATGAAAAACAAACAAAGTACAGTAAAAGTACAGTAGGAAGTGTAGAAGAACATAAAAAATGACAGACAACTATTTTTGGCTTTATGTATTTTCTTTTTACTTCAAACGTTAGAGTTCAAGGTTCCAGGTTCGGGTCTCTCAAAATGACGATAGCCATCGAACATCTTTTGAGACCCTGTGTAAATGTGCCCTAAACTGTGCCGTGCTGTACCCTACGCTAATAATCCACTAGTGTGTGGTAGCGACGGAAACAGTCACCGTGGCAAAGACTAGGTCGGCTAGGACAATAATTCCGGGTGTCACGCCTAAATCCGCGCTTGCTGCAGACACGGCATCTTTTATGGGGGTATCGTTGGGTAGGGGTACTCGGGAGGAATTCCGGAAAATGCCTCATGCAGCCGGCTCACTGCATCTGGTTGAGGAATTGGGGAAGGAGCACCAGCTGGATACAGAAGGGCTCCGATTATCTCTTCTTGGAATTGAAAAAAAGATAATGTTCCCGGCAGACGCTTTGTATAAGACAAAAGCGTTGTAAATAGCCAATTGAAATAGGTATACAGACACTTTTTTGTACCAGCGTCTGGCCTTACGGGCAATTAAGTACGGTCCCATCATCTGGTCGTTGAAGTCCACCCCTCCCATTTTACGGTTATAGTCGTGGACACAGAGGGGCTTCTCAACAACAACACCGGTGAACATAGTAATTTCGACTGCCGTGTCTGGGTGAATGGAGGACAGAACGAAAACGTTCCGTTTGTCCGTCCACTTCACTGCAAGCAATTCCTCGCACCTCAAGCAGGCTCTCTCCCCCGAGCTCAGTGGGGCATTTACTAGCCGTTGGGGGAAGCCCCGGCGATTAGATCGCACGGTGCCACAAGCACCAATTTGCAATTGAAAGAGGTTTCTAAAAAGTGGCACGCCTGAATAGAAATTGTCCACGTACAAGTGGTACCCCTTTCCGAATAAGGGTGACACCAAGTCCCAAACTATCTTGCCGCTGCTCCCTATGTAGTCTGGGCAGTCGGGGGGCTCCACAGTGCTATCTTTTCCCTCGTAGACACAGAAATTAACTGTATAACCTGTGGCCCTGTCACAGTTCTTTTACAACTTGACCCCGTATCTGGCAGGCTTTCTGGGGAGGTACTGTTGATAGCAAGGCGGCCAGTAAACTTAATCAGGGACTCGTCAACGCAGATATCTTGTTCGGGGGTAAACAAGGCTGCGAACCGCTGATTGAAGTGGTCTAAGAGGGGCCGATCATATTCAGGGTCTCCCCGAGGACGACAGAGTTCATTGTCGCTGAAATGCAAGAACCAAAATATTTGTTTGTATCGAGCCCTGGACATAGCAGCAGAGAACACGTGCATTTGATGAATTGGGTCAGTGGACCAATATAACCACAATTCATTCTTTTTTGTAATGCCCGTGTTGAAGGAAAGGCCCAGAAAGGTTTTAAACTCGGGAATCGTAATAGGATTCCAGGCGAATGGTCTGGCAAGGGGTGAATTTGGGTTGGCGGTGATGAATTGTTGAGCATATAAAATTTGATTGGTCCACATTAGATCCGAAAAGATCTTCAGTGGAAAACAGCTCAAAAAAGTTAATGGGATTAAAACCAGCTGTTGCCACTTGGATTCCGGGTTGGGCAGTGAATGGGGGTAAGTACTGGCGCTGTTGAATCTGTGGGCTGCCAATTAGGATATGCCAGCGCTTCAGGGAGGACACCAGGTGATACTGCAGTGCTGGTTGTAGGTCTAGGGTGTACTAGGCCGCTTGTGCTTGCCAGATCACGAGAAGTGTGAGCGGCACTAGTACTGGCACTCTGCTGCATACAAGAAACTCCCGGTTCTTGCATCTCAGCAACTCCAGAATGGGGTCGGGTACGCCTGACCTTAGCAGGGACCCCTCTGTCGGAGCTATCTGTCAGGGAGCCGCTGCTGTCATCTGGTTCGTATACTGAACCTGATTCTGCCAGTGACCCTTCCCCATCGCTCTCATTTGACATGGCCATTATACTGTAGACCTCTTCACCACTGTACCGACATTTGGTCATTTTAGTAACTAAATTTACCGGTACAGTAATGTGACTACTAGGTAATAAATGCACCTGGTTGTCGAGGACTATTTGGTCGCTACAAAAAAAAAAAACTGCTAGTGCTAGCAGAGATCAGGCCTGACTCTGCTAATGCAGCGGTTCTGTGTGATTTGTGTTTTTTGGAAGTGTCAGTAATCTATTGATTACTACACTTGCCTGGGTAAGGTGGTCTGGGCAGGGGGGCTAAACGCAGGTGCTAGCAGGAATCAGTGCTGATTGTGCAAACACTGCGTTTTGGGAACACTAAATTATGAGGACGCTAGTATAGTTCTGATCAGATCAGATATTGATCTGTTCAAACACTATACTAGTAATGGAGGTGTATGTGTGTTAGTGTACTTGACTGTAACTGACGCTAAATAACGGTAGTGTAGTGAGACCCTGACGCTAACTAGCCTAAGTTGTGTCACCCGTGACACTAATACAGTGATCGGTAATCACTGTATATAGTGAACACTGTGACAGGGCAGTGAAGGGGTTAACTGGGGGAGATCAAGGGGTTAAACTTTATGGGGGATAGATGGCGGGTGGCCTAAACCTACTTGGGCTTAGCGCAAATTAGGGTCACAAGTGACACTAAATAAAGTGATCAGTAGTTATGTGATATACTGTATATATTAGTGCACTGTGCGATAGGGAGTGAAGGGGTTAACTGGGGGAGATCAAGGGGTTAAACCTTTATAGGGGATAGATGGCGGGTGGCCTAAACCTATTTGGGCTTAGCGCAAGTGCAAATTAGGGTCACAAGTGACACGAATACAGTGATCATTAGTTATCTGATATACTGTATATATTAGTGCACAGAGTAATAGGGAGTAAAGGGGTTAACTGGGGGTGATCAAGGGGTTAAAAGTTTATTAGGGGATAGGTGGCGGGTGCCCTAACCCTATCTGGGCTTAGCACAAATTAGGGTCACAAGTGACACTAAATACACTAAATACAGTGATCACTATTTACCTATATACTGTATTTAGTGCACAGAGTAATAGGGAGTAAAGGGGTTAACTGGGGGTGATCAAGGGGTTAAAACTTTATTAGGGGATAGGTGGTGGGTGCCCTAACCCTATTTGGGCCTAGCGCAAGCGCAAATTAGGGTCACAAGTGACACTTCTACAGATACAGTGATCAGTAAAAGATCTGTATACCACTGTATATAGTGTTCACTGTGAGGGGTTTGGGGGGTGATCAGAGGTGATCAAGGGGTTAAATGTGCCTATGTGAGGTAGTGTCAGTGTAGTGTTGGTGGAACTCACGTTTTTGATGTGTCTCAGTCTTCTCCTGGAACCGAAAGGGCTCCAGAAGGGACAGTGACATCACTTCCCCTGCCTGTGTTTACATTACACAGGCAGGGGGGAGATAACCATTGGCTGGAACCAATCGCCAGATACAGACCAAAAATCATTGGTCAGTATCTGGTGACTGATCGGTTCCCTACCGAATCCAACCAGAACCGGCGCGCGGGAGCGCGCTCTGGGAGCCGTGATCGCGCCTGACGTAGGTCTACGTCGCTGGACGGGATCGTGCCACATTGCCGCAGTAGTGTCAATGTGAGTGGTCGTAAAGTGGTTAAAAACTGTACCTGCTCCTTTAACCTCCCTAGCGGTATTCCCGAGTGTTGCTTGGGGTTAATATACAGTACCAAAAGCGGTAACTCCGAGCCACACTTGGGATTACCCCATAATCAAACTCACCTTCCCCTGCGATCCCCCGCCTTCCTCTGCAGCCATCCTCATGCTGTCTTCCCGCTGTGTGCTCGGCCAATGCCAACACCTGTCTTCTGGTTCCCTTCCCTGCTAGCGATGCAACGCAGGGGGGTGGAACCGGCGGCAAATTCAAAAAAGTAAATCAAATAAATATTATCCTAACGGATTACACTGTATCAAGTCATTTACCTCAGGATTTCATCTGCTGCCTTTTCTAGTTACCTGCCTGTGCTTTTCCAGTTCTTCCTGCCTGGAAAATTAAGAAATGCCCATGGCAACCAAAAAGCGTTTTTGCGCAAAAACATTTTTAGACAAACTGGAAAACAGTGACAGCGAAACAGTTACTTTAAGAACTGAGCGATAGCGATTCATGGGAAAACTCATCATCCGGTAGGGAAAGGGACGACGACAGCGACGCTATGTGCGAACTTAGTGCTTCTATTGACTGCGGTATGGATCAGGCAGTGCCCCCAAGATTCTCATTCACAGGAGCACGTGGTATGAAAGTTGACGTTGACCTTGACAACCCCTTGGCATACGTCCAATTATTTTTGACCGATGAGGTTATTAAAAAAAAATGTTACCGAGACCAACCGGTACAAAGACCAACAATGCGCTATGCATCAGAGGTTTGCAAGATGCAGAAAGTGGGAACCACTGACCAAAGATGACCTTTGGAATACAGATTTTCCCTCATAATGAAATATCTGCACTTTGAAAATAATGAAGAATTTGATGAAACTACTCATCCTGCACCAAAACTAAAAAAAAAAAAAAAATTTGGAAAGCATATCAAATGATTCTTAAGAATTTCCAACGGAGCTATGTGCCAGAAAGAAACATCAGCATAGATGAAAGTCTAATGGCCTACAAGGGAAGGGAAGGCTCAGCTGGGTGCAATACATTGCATCAAAGAGGGCACCATTTGGCGTAAAATCCTACATGCTGTGCGAATCATCAACTGGCTACATTTGGAATTCAGTAATATACACTCGAAAAGGAACAAAATTTGATGAAAAATACAGCAATTATGGAGTGGCAATATCTTCTGTTCTTTCACTAATTGAGCCGTTGCTATATCAGGGCTATTGTGTAACAACGGTCAACTTTTATACATCTTCTGAACTTTATGAGGTTCTACCGAACAACAAAACTGATGCCTATGGAACCGTAATGGGCTAACCGGCACGACATGCCGCCAAGGTTTGGCAAAAAGAAGCTGAAGACAGGAGAAATGGTTGCCTGGCAGAAAGGCAAAATGATAGCACTGCCATGGAAGGACAAGAAAGATGTGTGCCTAATAAGTACAGTGCATAACAAGTACAGTGCATAACACCTTCACTGTTACGGTACACATGAAAGGTGGGACAGAAGTCATGAATCCACAAGTAGTGATAGACTACAACACCACCATGGGAGGTGTCGACAGAGCCGACCAAGCAATGACATTCTACCCAGCTACGAGGAAGCAGCAGAAAAAAATAAAAAAAATACTATAAAAAGATCTTCAAACATCTTCTTGAGCAATGCTTGTGGAATGCATACATTCTGTAAACAAAAAAAAAAAGTGACAAGCCTTCGAGTCAAGCGGACTTGATTTGGAAAGTTGCCGAACAAATCTTTGAGACACCAAACACCATCATTGGCTGTGAACAGATCTGGACATCCTGCTGTTGGCACTGTCAACCTGGAACACCTGACTGGTCATCACTTCATGGACTACATCCTACCAACTGAGAAAAAAAGTCAGCACCTACAAGGATGTGCGTGGTTTGTTGCTCGAAGAGAGGACAGTGGAAGGCAAAGAGGAAAAGAAAACCGATTCTATTGTCCCGATTGTGACGTCGGACTTTTGCAGTCCCATGTGTCAAAATATTTCATACCCGAGATGTTTACTGAACCTTTTATTACAGTGACTAGTAATATCGCACCCCTTGTTTGTACATATTTTAGTGTTTTTGGTTTGATATTACTGAATACAATTTATATTACAATTTATGATTTTGTGTTTCAAACTTATCATACCCGGGATGTCTACTAGACTCTTGTTTGGACAGATTTAAGTGGGTTATTCCTAAGAATTACAGGCCTAAAATATAAAACATATTTCCATGCAAAACAATGTAACGGTTTTAGCACAAAAATTCTGACATAATCAGACCATCAGGGAGGTTAAGTGTGTTAACACTTCAAACCTCTTGCATAAAAAAAAAAATAAAAATTATATTATATTATATTATATTATATTATATATATATATATATATATATATATATATATACACACATACACATACATACATACATATACATACATACACACACACACACACACAGTACAGACCAAAAGTTTGGACACACCTTCTCTTTCAAAGAGTTTTCTTTATTTTCATGACTATGAAAATTGTTGAGTCACACTTCAAGAGGTAGTCACATGAAATGGTATTCCAACAGTCTTGAAGGAGTTCCCAGAGATGCTTAGCACTTGTTGGCCCTTTTGCCTTCACTCTGCGGTCCAGCTCACCCCAAACCATCTCGATTGGGTTCAGATCCGGTGACTGTGGAGGCCAGGTCATCTGGCGCAGCACCCCATCACTCTCCTTCTTGGTAAAATAGCCCTTACACAGCCTGGAGGTGTGTTTAGGGTCATTGTCCTGTTGAAAAATAAATGATGATCCAACTAAACACAAACCGGATGGAATAGCATGCCGCTGCAAGATACTGTGGTAGCCATGCTGGTTCAGTATGCCTTCAATTTTGAATAAATCCCCAACAGTGTCACCAGCAAAGCACCCCCACACCATCACACCTCCTCCTCCATGCTTCACGGTGGGAACCAGGCATGTAGAGTCCATCCGTTCACCTTTTCTGCGTCGCACAAAGACACGGTGGTTGGAACCAAATATCTCAAATTTGGACTCATCAGACAAAAGCACAGATTTCCACTGGTCTAATGTCCATTCCTTGTGTTCTTTAGCCCAAACAAGTCTCCTCTGCTTGTTGCCTTTCTTTAGCAGTGGTTTCCTAGCAGATATTCTACCATGAAGGCCTGATTCACACAGTCTCCTCTTAACAGTTGTTCTTGAGATGTATCTGCTACTAGAACTCCATGTGCCATTGACCTGGTCTCTAATCTGAGCTGCTGTTAACCTGCAATTTCTGAGGCTGGTGACTCGGATGAACTTATCCTCCGCAGCAGAGGGGACTCTTGGTCTTCCTTTCCTGGGGCGGTCCGCATGTGAGCCAGTTTCTTTGTAGCGCTTGATGGTTTTTGTGACTGCACTTGGGGACACTTTCAAAGTTTTCCAAATTTTCCAGACTGACTGACCTTCATTTCTTAAAGTAATCATGGCCACTCGTCTTCCTGTACTTAGAATTTGTATTATGGCAAGAAAAAAGCAGCTAACAGTCTATTCAGTAGGACTATCAGCTATGTATCCACCTGACTTCTGCACAACACAACTGATGGTCCCAACCCCATTTATAAGGCAAGAAATCACACTTATTAAACCTGCGGGGCACACCTGTGAAGTGAAAACCATTTCAGGTGACTACCTCTTGAAGTGTGACTCTACAATTTTCATAGTCATGAAAATAAAGAAAACTCTTTGAATGAGAAGGTGTGTCCAAACTTTTGGTCTGTAATATATATATTATATAACCTCTTGCTTCCACATTAAATCACTTTATGACAACATATTTATAAATAAAACCTCATTCATTAAATCTCTAAATACAAGTCCCATCCACCAATGTGATGAACGGTGATCTAAAGTTAATTTTTTTGGGGCAGGCGCCTTCTAATAACAAATTATCTAATGGCTATTGATGTATTTTTATAACATCATATATAGGGGCAGCCTCTCAGAAATGTATCACACGCGTTGAGGGGAGAGACTTTAAATCACCTTTCGTCACATTGGTGGATGGGACTTTTATTTAGAGATTTACCGAATGAGGTTTTATTTATAAATATATGTTGTAAAGTGATTTAGCATGGCAGTGCCAACTGCCAAGTCATGCCTCAAAAGTTTTGGTATTTTACTTTACAAGACGTTTCTGCTCATCGGTCATGCTCAGCACAGTGGCTTTTCCACAATGGTCACTTGTACAAAAAAAAAAAAAAAAAGGTATCCAGTAGTGAACATTTTTCAGCAACTGAAAAGAAAGTTGCACAACATTTCTAATTCAAAATCCTAGTATCAAGTACCCTCAATTATCAGATTACTATGACAGGATTCAGGAGCGTGTGGCCACCATCCTGCCAGAAGATTTCAACATTTTATTAAAAGGTAGAAAAACATACCTGTCCTGTAAGAAATAGGTTTGTATGCTGACCTGAAATGCCTAGCTTCAATATACCGTATTCTAAGTCACTAAGCTGGCACAAGCATGGAGCATCTTTGTTTCACTGAAACTTCTGCTTTTGTGCTGTCAGAAAAGATGATTTTCCCCCACTTTACTGACCACCCAAAAAAATAAATAAAACTTACATGTAAAACCCCCTTCACATGAAACACGGGGGGAGGCAATTTTAAGACCGTCGATTATGCTCCATCTCCAGGTGTTTGGACATCGGCAAACAGCAAAGCATAACTGAGCCCTGCATATCTCCCCTCCTACAGTCAGCATTGCCTCAGGACCTGTGTCCCGAGATATACTCCACAGGGAAGGCCCTTGCAGGGCTGCCTGGAGAAATTTCAGACTGAGACTTGAACACTCAAATAGAATTTAGCGAACTTGTGTGCAGAAGACCAGGTGGCAGCCTCACAGACCTGGGAAACCAAGGCCTGATGCTGAAAGGCCCTTGAAGCACAAGCATTTCTAGAGGACTGAGCCTTCATAGGAATAGGGGGCGGGCATCTTTCCTCTCAGTTTGAACATCTAAATGTTGATCGGCCAAATCTTCCTAGCAATTGTGGAAATAGAGAGCGTGTCTATCCACTTCTTTAACACCTTATGATCCTGAATAGATGTACAAAAAAGGAAAATACAAAAACGCACAGTCTCTCCCTCGCACAAGCAGTCTCATCGCATCACACAGCCAACAGGAATGGCACCCACATCACCTGGTGAGGACATCACTCCACAATTAATGGCATAGAAGGGAAGTCGATCCAGTGCTTTCAATGCAGCTATTGTCTCCTCCTCCACAGAAATCACACCATTGTTTTCTTGTTGGTTTCCTCTATTTCGCAGTGAGACAGTATGTATGGAGGTGCCTCAACCTTGAAGGGGACTACCTCACACACACAGCAGAAGTAAGCACATGCAGTATGAAGGTGCCCAGACACATTTTCCCTAAATACTACATGCAATTCTGAAACTGTCAATTCACTATACTACTCTGCGGTATTTATCGCAAAATGCTGAAAACGCTCAGTAAATACCACAGGAAAAAGCGTTTACTGCATGCATTTATTATTAGGTAGTGGTCGAGGCATAAGGTATTTAAGAAATCTGCATAAGGTATTTAAGAAATGTGTACTGGTTGTTAGAAGTGGGTGGTCGCCAGCGTCTTTAACCAGTAACTGTAATTTTGCAAAAAAAAAAAAAAAAAAAAAAAAAAAAACATGGCATGGGGCTCCTTATCTGAGCATGCAACCCAGCAGATGAACCATACCTACCAGGCCACATGCCCTCAAAATGGGGGGGGGGGGGCTTTGGGGCAGGGAACAAGGGCCTTTTCCCCCACAACCCTGGCCGGTGGTTGTGAGGGTCTGCAGGCAGGGATCCAATCACAATCTGGAAGCACCGAGATCCCACCTATGGGCAGTCCTAGGTGGTATACGCCCCCTCTCTTATATAGGTCTTTAGTAACAAGCAGTGTCAGAAGTATTACAACTCCATAGAGGGATGCGTGCGCTGTCTGTCAATGAACTCAGAGAAATGGATTTTACGGTAAGTACAAAAATCCCATTTTCTCTTTCGCTCATTGACGGACAGCTCTAGAACCATAGGGACATCCCCAAGAAGTGCCAAACATGGGGGGGGGGGACAAAAAAACCCAAGGCTAAAACTAATAGCCAACCAGGTAAAACAAGAAGAGCGCAACAAAAAATAACTGGAGCCCACCTAAATACACCGCCCAAGGAGGGTACAAGTCCTCTAAACAGCAGCCTGCAAAACTTTGCTGGCAAAAGGAGCATCCGCAGATGCAAAAACACATCCACTTGTAGAATCAGTGAAAGTGTGCACTGACGACCAAGTGGCCGCCTTGCAAACTTGCGCCACAGGCACGTGATGATGGAAGGCTCAGAAGCACTAAGCTCCAGAGTAGAGTGCGCCGTTACAGGGAAAGAAGGAACCTGACCCTTGATAGAATAGGTTTGAGACATCATCCATCTGATCCATCTGGAAGAGGTCGCAGACGAAGCAGACAGCCCTTTTCTCGGCCCGTCTGTTATCCCAGACAGTAAATCTGACCTTTGAAAAGACTCTGCGGCTGCCAGACACACCAGAATCGCCCAAACCACATCCAGGATATCCAAATCGAAATCCTTAGGATACTTGGGCCTGGGACACAGGGAAGGCAACACAATGTTTTCATTCAAATGGAAATCAGAGAAAATCTTAGGAAGGAACGACAGACATAGGCGAAGAAACACCTTATCTTGTGGACCACCTAGTAGGAGGTATGACAATATAACGCCGCCAGCTCCGACACCCTGCGAGCAGAGGAGACAGCCACCAAACGGGCCACCTTCTGCGACAGGTTAAGCAGCGGAATCTCCTGAAGATTATCAAAGGGAAGCTTCTGGAAAACTGAAAGCACCTAGTTCAGATCCCAAGGAGGTATAGGAGACCTCACTGGTGGAGTCAGATGTCGAACCCCTTCAATAGGTAGACACCAGGGAGTGCGTGGCCAGGGGTCCCTAAACAAAGACTGCCAAAGCCGACACCTGGCCCCTAATAATAATCAAGGCCAAGTTCTACTCAACCCCTCGAAGAAAGGTCAAAATCCGAGCCACCGAAAAAGAGCGAAGGTGAACTCCAATTAACTCAACATCACGAAATGTACGCCTTCCACATACAATGGTAGATCTTCCTAGGACCTAGGAGGTAGACTTCCTAGCCTTCAGCAGTGTCGGAAACACCAACCCAGGCAAACCTCTATCCCTCAGCACCTGGCTTTTAATAGCCAGGCCGTCAAAGCCAGTGACTGCAAAGCAGGATGGAAGATCGGCCCTTGGGACAGCAGATCCTCTCTGAAAGGCTGCCTCCAAGGGACGTCGGTGACACCCAATGTACCAGGTCGGTGAACCAAGACCGGCGAGGCCAGTCACGGACCAGTAAAATTACCAGAATCCCTTCAGCCTCGATCCTGTGTAAAAGCTGCAGCAGAAGCTTGAGAGGAGGGACCACTCCCTTTGATCCAACACCTGCCGACTGAGATAGTCCGCATGCCAGTCTTTCACTCTTGGCACATGTATGGCGGAGTGTATGGCGGAGAGGGCCAGAACGAATGGCTCTGCCCACTGGAGGATGCCTGCTATTTCCATGGCTGTCAATATACCCTTTGTTCTAAAATGGTAATGGACATAGGCCACCACTGTGGCATTGTCTGACTGTAACCTTATCAGTAGCCCCCCAGGGATGATTCATCCAGTGATCCAGGCACAACCTGATCGCCCCAAGTTCCAAGACATGGACCAGTAATCTGGACTCTTCCAGCGTCCAACAACCCTGAGCAGAGCTCTGTCCCAGGAAACCTCCCCACCCAGACTGGCATCTGTGGTAGCCACAGTCAAATACAATGGGAGAAAGAATTGCCTTGCCAAAGAGCGGGGGAAAGAATCCTCCAACCAGGGATCTCTGGTTTCCCAGCGCAGCTGGATCTGAATGTCCAAGGATCGCAGACACTTGTCCCATTTTACCAAGATCTCCCTTGAAAGGGACCTCTTAAGTGAACTGTGCAAACAGAACTGCCTCAAAAAGTAGATCCCATCAGGCCCAGCACCCGCATGCAAGCACAGAGGGAGGACCACCTGCTGGACAGCAGTAGATGAATCGCAGCATGCAACTTCTGGAGATTATCCAGAGGAAGTAACACTCTGGCTAGAGCTAAATCCAGAGTAAAACCCAAATAATCCAATTTTTCGGGATGGATTTAGAAGAGAACCCTTTCAGGATCTGTATAGGAACCCATCAGGGCAGCAAAGGACTCCGCTCACAAGAGACGCCCATCCAGGGAGCCCAGTGCCTCAATCCCCCGCTGACGTAGCAACGTCCGAACCGGGGCCAACACTTTGTGAAGACCTGAGGAGCAGAGGTGCGACCCAAGGGTATTGCCACCAACTGGCAATGCTCCCCTCTCGCAGCAAAAACTGAAGAAGAGCTATTGTCGGGCCACATTGGAATGTGCAGGAAAGCATCCTCGATGTCAATAGAGGCAGAAAGTCCTTGATGAAGGGATGCAACCACCATGCGAATGGACTCCATTCTGAACTTCTGTACCCGCAGAAGCAGATCAGAGCCCTAAGGTCCAGAATTTAACTAACCTAGCCCCCCTTCTTTGGGACCGTTAATAGGCTTAAACAAACCCTGAAACCATTCCGATGCCTGAAGCAACAGGTCAAGCAATGCCCCAAGGAGAGCTTGCAAATGGTCTGGGACACACATAAGAAAGGAGAACCTTTCCAGGGGGGCAAGAATGAAACAAACTTGTAACCGGACAGTATCACTGCGTGGACCCATTGGTTTATTTACCAAGGAGGTCCACGGGCCTGGAAAATGGATTTTATGGTAAGTACAAAAATCCTATTTCTCTTTCGTTCGCTGACTGACACAACTCTCCATTATTCAGAACCATTATATTGCCCCCTACAGGGGCAATTCAGAAAAAAAGGTGACAAAAAAAAAAAAAAAAAGAGAATTCAGAAAAAAAAAAAAAAAAATTACTTTCGGCTATGAAAAAAATCTATTTTTTTTTTTTATCAATTTAAGCCAATATGCATTCTGCTACAATTTTTTGGCAAAAAAAAAAAAAAATCTCAAAAGGTGTATAATGGTTTGCGCTAAAGTTATCGCGTCTACAAACTAGGGGAAAGATTTATGTCATTTTTATTTATTTTTTACTAGTAATGGTGGAGATCAGCGATTTTTAGCAGGACTGCAACATTGCAGTGGAAAAACTTTGTGCCTGGAAAATTGAGAACGTCTATGGTGTCCAAAAAGCATTCTTTTAGCTCAAAGGCGCTTTTGGATGAACTGGAAAACAGCGACTGCATATTGTAATTATTTGAAGAACTGTGCGATAGCCATTAGTGCGAAAATTCGTCATCAGGTACTAAAAGTGAAGACAGCGATAATTCTGCGACTGAGCTCAGCGATGTGCGAACTTGGTGCTCTATTGACTGTGGTAAGGATCAGGCAGCCACCCCCCCCCCCCCCCCCCCAAGATTCCCCTTTACTGGAGCACCTGGTATGAAAGTTGACATTGACCATGACAACCCCTTTCATACCTACAATTATTTCTGACCGATGAGGTTATTGAAAAATAGTTACCGAGACAAATCGGTACAAAAAGCAACAACTGGCTACGCATCGGAAGTTTGCAAGATGCAGAAAGTGGGAACCAGTGACCAAAGATGACATTTGGAAATTTCTGGGCCTAATAATTCTTCAGGGAGTGGTGGGGAAAAACCCCTGCAGAAGTGGTATTGGACAACTAATACATTACTTGCCACTCCATTCTTTGGCACGGTCATGTCAGAGTACAGATTCTCCCTCATAATGAAATATCTCCACTTTGAAAACAATGAAGAATTTGATTAAATATATTATTCATATATTGTGAGCACCCTCCTAGTCAGGTGCTAGGCAAAAACATTGGGTTGCTTTCCTGCTTATCAGGGAGCAGGATTCCTAGTTAGGCCTGCTACATGTGTCCAGGTGTGATTCACTTGGTCTGAGGGAGTGTCCCCACTGTATCCAATAGGGGAGCCTGTTGGACAGCCGAGGAAACGCAGCCAGTGACACACATGCTTTTGTGGCAGTCCCAATGGGAGGGCACAACAGCGGCGCATCCTGGGATAGAACATAAAAGCCCAGGGCGCATGTGACAGGGTGTCTTTGGACTGGAAGCCAGGTCCCAGGAGGAGGGTGACTCTTCTCCTGTCAGGTTGGAAAGTGGTCACAGGCAGTAGGCCTAGTGGATCAGAGTCTGGAGCTGAGCTGTGAAGTCCAAGAGAAACTGACTGTGGAGCAGTGGCGGAGGTCCCTGTGAAAAACCGTGTCCGTGAGTACCAGGGAGCTTGCCATGGGTCCACTCCAGGGAAGTCAGTGGACAAGAATCAGCACACACAGTGGGTCAGAAACGGGGGCTGCCAAGTTAGACCCTGAATAGAAGCTCAAGTACAGTTCATCAGTTAAATATTCACCTCAGTGGCAAAGTGAAGCAGCGGCCTTGCCGCATCCTCTGCAGATAGTTGTCCTCAAGTTTTGCATAGTTACATAGTTAGGGAGGTTGAAAAAATACATCAGTCCATCCAGTTCAACCTATGATGTGTGTGTGTTTGTTGTTAACCGTACATTGTATACCCCTGTATGTTGTGGTCTTTAAGGTGCCCGTCTAATGATTTTTTTTTAAACCATCGATACTCCCCGCTGATACTACTGCTTGTGTAAGAGAATTCCACATCCCCACTGCTCTGACAGTAAGAACCCCCTACGTATTTTAAGGTTAAACTGGTTTTCCTCTAGTTTTAGTGAGTGGCCATGTGTCTTATTGTATTCCCTTTCTCTGAAAAGTTTGTTCCTTATGCTAGGGGTCACTAGTACAGTATTTGTACATTGAGATCATATCCCGTCTCAAGCGTCTGTTCTCCAGAGAGAATAAGTTCTTTACTCATAGCTTAGATCATCATTCCCCTAATTATTTTTGTTGCCCTTCCCTGGACTCTCTCCAGTTCCAGCACATCCTTCCTGAGGACCGGTGCCCAGAACTGGACGGCATACTCCAGATGTGGCCAGACCAGTCTTGTAAAGTGGGAGAATAATCTCTTTAATTCTGGAGTGAATACATGCCAGTATTCTGTTGGCTTTGCTTGCAGCGGCTTGGCATTGCATGCCACTGCCAAGCCTGTTGTCCACTAGTATCCCCAGGTCCTTTTCCATCTTAGATTCATCCAGAGGTTCCCCCCCTAGTGAGTAGCTTGTGTTCGTGTTTGTGTTTGACGCCCAAGTGCATTACCTAACATTTTTCAACATTAAATCTCATCTGCCATGTAGTTGCCCACCCCATTTTTTTGTTCAGGTCTGCTTGTAAGGTTTCCACATCCTGCATAGAAGTTATTGCCCTACTTAGTTTAGTATCTTCTGAAAATACCGAGATTGTGCTAGATATCCCCTCCTCTAGATCATTTATGAATAAATTAAACAGGATTGGTCCCAGGACAGATCCTTGGGGGACCCCACATTCTACACCTGCCCAATCCAAGTACTCCCTATTTATAACCACCCTCTGGACCCCCCCCCTGGAGCCAGTTCTCTATCCAGGTACTCACCCTATGGTCCATACCTACGTACCTTAGTTTGCACAGTAAACGTTTCTGGGGAACTGTGTCAAATGCCTTTGCAAAGTCCAGATACACCACATCCACAGGCCTTCCTTCATCTAGATGGCAACTCAATTCATCGTAGAAGGTTAATAGATTGGTCTGGCAAGAACGATTTTTCATGAATCCATGCTGATTACTACTAATAATATTGTTTTCATTACTAAAGTCTTGTATATAGTCCCTTAACATTCCCTCCAAAATCTTGCAGACTGACGTTAGGCTGACTATAGGTCTATAGTAACCCGGGATATATCTCAGCCCTTTTTTAAATATTGGTACCACATTGGCTTTTCTCCAATCAGCTCGCACCATTCCCATCTGTAGACTAACCATAAAGATCAAGAATAACGGCCTGGCTATCACCTGGCTGAGTTCTTTAAGAACCCTTGGGTGCAAGCCATCCACTCCCGGTGATTTATTTAGGTTAAGTTTATCTAGTTTAGTTCTAAGTCTATCTTCTGTTAGCCATGGGGGTAATTCCTGAGGTGTATTTAATTTAGCATTACAAGCTGGGTTAGTGTAGCCCCCCAATTATTTTGGAAACTGAAGAGTAGTTACTAGAAGGAGTATCCCACTCATCCCTTCTCCCATCCCATCATAAAATAAAAAAAAAAAAGAAAATCCCCTGGACTGTTCAATGACTGAGCCAAGAACCTAAAGTACTAGGAATTTACAAGTCGTTGCTATGGGTAACCCAGGGGAATCTGCTTTAAGCAGCTCCTACGGGGGTAGTGCTACATTTATAATTTTATGTTTCAAACTTTATCATACCCGGGATGTCTTCTAGACTCTTGTTTGGAAAGATTTAAAGTGGAAGTAAACCCTCCTCTGCAACTTGTACCTATAGGTAAGCCCATGATAAGGCTTACCTTTAGGTACTGTAAATATCTCCTAAACATGCACCGTTTAGGAGATATTTACTTTGCATGCAGCCAGTGACATCACTGGCGCATGCGCTCTGAAGGAATGGCCGCTCGTGCCGTTCCTTCAGAGCCCAGTGCCGTGAACATCAGCTTCCGCGCGCATGTGATGGCCGGATGCCGCAAACCCGGAAGAAGGGCGACCGAAAATGTCACCCGTGAGAGGTGAGCGGGGCGGCACTGCGGGGCTTTGTTCTAAGGTAAGTATTTCATAAGCTAGTATGTGATGCATACTATTCATTATGTGTTTGTCTTTCAGGTGTTTTTTTTTTTTAAAAGATTTTCTGAGGTTTACAACCTCTTTAACCACTTGCCGAGCGCCGCCCGACTATATACGGCGGCGGTCAGCCCCTCACAGGCAAAGTGATGTACCGGTACGTCACTAGCCTGTGAGCCAATAGGGGGCGAGCGTGCGCCGCCAGAGGCGCGCTCCCGCCCCTGCTTGTTCCCTAGGCAGCCTGCACGTGTGACCGGCGGACCCGATGTCCGCCGGTCACTCGCGATCGTCGGGTGGAGAGGTAGAAAGGCAGGCGGCTAATGTAAACACAGCCGCCTGTCATTCTCCCCTGTGTAAAAGCACAGAGCATACGGTCCTGCTATGTAGGACCATTGATCTCTGTTACACACACAGCCACAGTTAGAAGCACGCCCCTAGGGACACACTTAACCCCTCCCTCTCCAATAAAGTTAACCCCTTCCCTCCCAGTGTCATTTTTACAGTAACCGTGTATATGTATAGCACTGATTAATGTCACTGGTACCCCCAAAAGTGTCAAAAATGTCAGTCAAGGGTCCGATCTGTCCGCAGCAATGTCGCAGTCCCGCAAATTACTCGTCGCAGATCACCGCCATTACTCATTAAAAAAAATCTTTCCCTTAGTAAACGCAATAACCTTTGCGCAAACCAATCAAAATACGCTTTTTGCAATTTTTTTTTTTAACAAACATATGGAGCAGAAAACAAATTGGCCTAAAATGTTAAAAAATTTAGATTTTTACATTTTTTTGGGGGAATCTCATAAAAAAATATGTGAAAAATATTGTTATTTTTGCAAAATTGTCGCTTTTTTTGTTTATAGCGCATGATCAAAAAAAGTGGCACAGCTGATCAAATACCACCAAAAGAAGGCTCTGTTTGTGGGGAAAAAAAAAGGACGTCAATTTCATTTGGATACAGCGTTGCACGACCGCGCAATTGTCCGTTAAAGTCACGAAGTGCCAAATCGCAAAATAGGCCCTGGTCAGGAAGGGGGTAAAATCTTCCGGGGCTTAAGTGGTTAAGTGAGTTATTCCTAAGAATTACAGGCCTAAAATATAAAAAACATATCTCCATGCAAAACAATGTACCGCTTTTTTGCACAAAAATTCTGACATAATCAGACCACCAGGGAGGTTAAATGGAAACCAGAGACGACCTTAGGAAGGAAAAACTGGCAGGGACGATGCACCACTTTATCTATGTGAACCACCAAGTAAGTTGAACGACAAGACAAGCAGCCAACTCCGACACCCTCCATGCAGAAGAAAAAGCCACAAAGAAGGCTACCTTCTGGAACAATGTAAGCAGAGGAATCTCGCAAATATAGTCCAACGGCGGTTACTTAAGAACCAACAGCACCAAGTTGGGATTCCACGAGGGCAATGGAGACCGCACTGGGGGAGCCAAGTGGGGAACCCACTGAAAAAAGGTGCAAACCACAGAAAGCGTAGCCAAAGGACAACGAAAGAAAACTGCCAAGGGCATGCTCGGAGTCTTCCCTGTTCAGATGGGAAGTTCCAGTTTCAGAACGCAGCTTGGAGCGTACTGGGTCCTCCCCTAATCACTGCTGCTGTTATGCGGCTGGCCTTTTACAGCATGGCACCCACTGTTTGCAGGGGAGGACAGGAGGAGACCCGAGCTGCTGAGTGGGGAAACAAGCAGAGGGACCACCACGCTGTGTCCAACTTGCCTGTGCCACAAGAGGCGACCTGTGAGAAGCCTACAAGGCGTGCAGGTAGAGTGCGGCCCTCACCGGCGTTCCTGAACCTGCCTCACAGGAGTACCATCCGACTCTCTAAGTCTTCTGGTAAGAGAAAAAAAAAAAAAAATGTTTTGCTGTAGGAGAAACACAATCAATACTAAAGGACAAGGGGCAGGGTGGGGCCTTTTAACAGCTGTGAACTGATTGCGTTTCCTGTAGGGTGGAGCCTCTCATCGCTCATGTGTAGTTTGTAGACGTGATAACTTTAGCGCAAACCAATCAAAATGCACTTAATGGGATTTTTTTTTTTATACTCAAAATGTGGCAAAATACAAATTGGCCAAAAATGATGAAAATAAATTTGATTTTTAAATTTTTCTTATTGGGAATGTTATATAGCAGAACGTGAAAAACACTGCTTTTTTCAAAATTGTCGCTCTTTTTGTTTATAGCGCATAATAAAAAAAAAAAAAAAAACGCAGAGGTGATCAAGTACCGCCAAAAGAAAGCCCTGTTTGTGGGAAAAAAAAAAAAAAGACAATGTCAATTTTATTTGGGCACAGCGTCGCACGACTGCGCATTTATCAGATTAAGTGTCGCAGTGACAAATCACAAAAAGTGACCAGGTCGTTAAGGGGGCAAATCCTTCCAGTCCAGAAGTGGTTGAAGACTGACAAACTCCTATGGCCGCTACTGCTGGTTGTATTGCAGATCCTGCAACAGCAAAGGAGGCTTTCAATAAGGATTCCAACTTTTTATCTGCTGGATCTTTAAAAAAAAACCATGGGCATTATCCATGGGACAGTTAAACTCTTGTTAACTGAAGAAATGGCAGCATCCACAGTGGGTATATTCCATTTCTTAGTAAACTTTTGTAGGATACAATATAGGGATAGGCCGATATATCGAGGGCAGATATGCACTTTCCCCGATGTATCAAATTGGCCCTGGAGGTTACTGATATTGCCGATATTGTCGTGACATCATTACGGTATGTTGCGATACGCGCCTCCGTGCACTGGGACAGCTTCTGACTTCTTAGGCCGCCTCCCTCAGCCTCGTCTGGAGTCGGGGAGTCTCAGGACAGTGAGTGTACAGTGCAGTGTACAGTGCACACTGTGTCTAACACAGCCGCCATACCTACACCCACAGCTGCCCGGTGCCAGCCACCCACTCACAGGCCTGTACCAGCCAGCCACTGCCCCTGGGTCTGTACTAGTCGGCCACCCACCACAGGGTGCCAGCCAGCCACCGACCCACCACAGGGTGCCAGCCAGCCACCGACAAACCACAGGGTGCCAGCCAGTAACAGATTTGTGTTAAAAATTGTGTTTATTTTGCAAAACTTTAAATGTTCAAAATATCGGCCAATACCAATATGCAATGGCCAAAATATCGGTATTAGCAACAAAAAAACAATATCGGTCCAACCCTAATACAATAGTGAAAACCTTTTAGGAGGACCAGAAATCCTATCAAGATGATCCCAATCATTATACATTTCTTGCTCCAAGAGCGGATGGATGGGAAACGTCCGAGGACTATGAGGAGGGCGCAATGAGCCTAGAGAGGAAAAAAGACTTCAGCCGTCTCTAAGGGAGGAAATAGGTTTCCCCGACTGGACCCATTTTAGTAAGAGACTGAACCAACAATCTCTGGGTTTAAGAGGCTGATAAAGACTTTCCTGACCCCCCAGAAGTGGAAAACTCAGCTTGACCATCCATAGGGTCATTATCAGCTACTTCTTCCACATCCTCTGCCCAATCCTGAACTGATTAGGGGGTGGCTCAGGCGAGGGATCTATCACGTTTCCTCCATCCTTGAGGTGTTGCAATCATATGCCAGCGATCTTACCCTCAAGGCTGGCTAATGGAGATGCCAAATCATTGTTAACGACGTAGGTTGCGGCAGAAGCACCTGGAGTAGCTACTATGCCTGACAACCGTAAAGGCTCAGATTGGCTTGTCGCCTCTGGCTCTTCAGATGGAGTAGCATGGCCAGGACCTTCATGGCCTGACGGTGGCATCACAGTGCCCCTTCCAACTGTGCCTCCCCTAGCCCTTTTTCTAGCAGACATTGCTTTATAGCAAGACAAACTTGAGGTACTAACTTCAGTATGTATGTATATAATTTTTTTTTTTTTTTATTATTCCATTTATGTTACTAATATATGTATAAAATTGAAAAACAGCGCTACATAATTAAAAGTCCAAAGGTATAGGTAAGGTCCAGCTGATTGGCCTCCTGGAAGTGCCACCACCACCAGAGAGAGAGTGACCCCAATCACACTGCCGCTTACCGTCCCACTAGTAAAAGAAGCCACCAAAAAGCTCCTCCAGAAATCCTCAGCATCGAGCTAATTAGGTGAGATTCCGTACAGATGATTCAGGGCAAACTGATCACTCAAAAAGCAAAAAGAAACTCGTAGTGCAACACCTTAATGAAAACAATATATGTATATATTTTTTTCTCTCTCTCTCCATTATATTATATATAAATCTAAATAGAAGGATTAAATTTAAAATGATTATATATATATATATATAATTTTTTTTTTAATCCTTCCATTTAGATAAATGCAGGGCTCGAGAATCCCCAGGTCGCATTTGTGACTAGAATTAGCGACCTGGCGCCTGGGGTGCCCTGCAGAAGGTGTCCTGTCATTTTTGCACGGACTTCCGCGCCGTCCGAAAATTGAGGCCCCGGCTTTTCGGCCTACTTGAGATGAGAGAGGCTTCCAATGGGGAACTGGCGCCCTCTTGTGGTGGCCAGGAGTAATGACTTGTAATGACTGTTTCCACTGCCTGTTTGTTCTCAATGCATTACCATCTCCCTGTCCAGTTAGTTACCTTTGACAGGGAGTGTGGTTATTATTAATTTAATTTATTTTTTAAATGTAAAAAAAAAAAAATATTTTCTTCTTTTTTTTTTATTATTATTATTATTATTATTATTAAATAAAAAAAAATATCTTTTTTTTTTCCTCATCGCCATGCCACAGCCTGAAGGCCCCTTTCACACGGGCTGTCTGATCAGGTCCGCCTGTCAGTTTTTCAGGCAGAACTGATCGGACCCTTCATTCTCCTCTATGGAGAAGTAATCTGCCGCCTTCTGATCCTGTCCGCCAAAAGCAGACGGATGGTGGTTCTATTTTCTATCCATCCCGTGGATCGAATAAGATGGCATCGGATGGAAAGAGAGACAGTCTGTTTTCATCCAATTGCGCTATAGAGGAGAGTGGGGTTCTAGTGGTATTTATGTGTAAATTTAGTATCCGTTTTATTAAATAAAGCTTGGTTGTTAGTTTAAAAAAAAAAAAAAACTGGCTCCTAACTTTTTTAGCTGGCTCCTAGATTTCAGGAAAATTTGTCAAGCCCTGGATTAATATATATGTATATGATCAGGAGAACAGCCCTCCATTGACATAACTGACAGAGGAGTGGCAGCTCTCTCGTGAAGTGCTTTTGTGACGACGGGGGACAAAGACTAGATGATGGGGGGGGAGGGGAAAACACACCTCTTGCATGCCGAATGGTCAGTGCTTAACCCTGGGGATTTCACAGCGGCTGTAGCATGAAGATGGGGGATCTGTCAGTGGGGGGCAGAATGAGCGGTTAGAGGAGTGGGGGGGCCTGTCATGTTACTATAGGTCAGGGGTCCTCAAACTATGGCCTTCCAGTTGTTTGGGAACTACAATTCCCATCATGCCTAGTCATGTCTGTGAATTTCAGAGTTTTACAATGCCTCATGGGATGTGTAGTTCCACAAAAGCTGGAGGGCCATAGTTTGAGGATCCCTGCTATAGGTGCAGTCACGGTACGGAACTCAGAAGGG
Source organism: Pelophylax lessonae (assembly GCF_965119305.1). Taxonomy (NCBI): domain Eukaryota; kingdom Metazoa; phylum Chordata; class Amphibia; order Anura; family Ranidae; genus Pelophylax; species Pelophylax lessonae. The sequence goes on along the minus strand of NC_138769.1, from coordinate 576,667,882 downwards.
CCACAGCTCTGGCCCTGAATGAGTCAGGGGTCCAAAATTTGGCAGAGAGATAGGGAAGATCTACCTCTGAGGGCCTCTATTATCCCTGTGCCAAATTTGGTGCCCCTAGCCCCCAAGGTTAGGTCAGCTTAGTGCAGTATGGCAAGTTTGGATTGGGCACAGTTGCATCACTACAGCTCGGGCCCCGAATATGTCCGAGGGGTCCAAATTTGGCACGGAGGTAGGGGAGGTTTACCATTACCATCCCAAAAATGTTGGAGTCATTAGCCCAAAATGACTATCAAATTTTTATGGGGTCACTTAGGAGCATATGGCCGCCAGTCAATACCACAAAGCGGGGAGTGCTGGATACCATATTAATCCCTATAGTCTTAACTATCCATGCACTACCTATGTTCCACAGGATTTGGCCAAAGTCAATTGCCATGCCAGATCCTGTAAAAATTAAGTATTGGCCACAAAAAGTTTTTGTGTGGCTCCTATAGGTCCTCTACAATTAGTTTGCCAAGTATTGTGCCCTTAATTCCTGTGGTTTAGGTATCACCGGGCGCTAAATTTATAGTAGCTTGACCCGCTAACTTTGGCACGGTCGTAGCCTAGACATTTGAGGGACCACAGATCGAGCCACCAATAAGTCCAGGGGCTATATATGGCACAGAGGTTGGGGGAAGTCTTACTTTACCAAACATGTTGGGAGTCACTAGCCCAAAATTTCCTGGGCAACTTAGTGTGTGGCCATCGGGCCGTACCTTGGAGCGGAGAATGTGGAGTACTATTCAACAGTACCTGCAGAGCGGGGCTCTGCAGTTCCTGTATTCCATAGTGGTTAGTCAAATCTACCCCTATGCAGGTCCCTGAAACAATTAAGCATCAGCCCGGAAAAATGCATGTGCCCCCTGGGGATCCTATAGTATCTCTGAGCCAAGTTTGAGGACCCTAACCACCAGGGTTCAGGTACTACAAAGCCCTCAATTTTGGTCAGCTTTGTGCTATATGGCAATTTTCAAGTGGGCACAGTTGCAGGGTCCCAGCTTGTGCATTGAACAAGTCCAGGGGCCCATATTTGGCACAGAGGTAGGGGAGATCTTCCTTTACCACTCTTAAAATGTTGGACTAGCTAGCCTGAAATTTTCTGGTCAACTTTTCCAGCGGCCTCTTGGGAGTGTGTGGCCCTCAGGCATTATGAAGAGCAGGGACTACTGGGTACCAGATTCATCTCCATATTCTTAGCTATCCAATGGTACCTATGTTCCACAGTATTCAGGCAAATTCAACTCCTAGGCCAGTCCTCATGAAAATTAGGCATCAGCCCACAAAAAATGTGTGTGGCCCCTGGGGGTCAACCTTGTACCAAGTTTGGTGCCTATAACCCCCGTGGTTCGGGTACCACAGGGCCTTCAATTTGTGGTAGATTGGCATGCTATGTTAATCTATGGCTCGGTTGCAGTTGGGAATTGGGGGGGGGGGGGGGGCACAGCTCGGACCCTGAAAGAGTACAGGCTCCCACAGCTTGAGTCCCTGGACATGTTTGGGGCCCCTCAAAATTCCCTACTGCGCCATATATTAACATAGGCTAGGCCAAGCTAGCCTAAACGTATGGCCCCACAGTAGCAGAACGATGTTGCCCAGGGGCACAACACCGGCCGTCATTTTAATTTAATTCAATAGGCCAGACAGGAAGGTGTTAAAGGTGAAAGTTCTGCTCATCCTCCACTGCCATTATTGGCTTTTTTCTTTTCCTGAGAGGGGGTACATTTTTCTGACGGGTACTTCTGCATTTCTCACCTAGGCAAGAATTGTGGAAGGTCAGTCTCCCCTCCTGGGACACATCCCAGAAAACAGTGGGAGCAGACTGGAAGCGTAGCTTGCCTTGCGCATGCACAGTTGGGGAATCAGCTGTAAAACCGCAGGAAGTCACAGTCTGTATTCTGCCAAAAACTCCAACTTGCTGACATCTCCAACCACATCCCTTCCGGTGACTGTACAGCAGGAATAGTTGGAGATTTCAACCACTTGGGTGTTTTCACACTAGCAGGTTATACACTCCGGTACACGCTATAATGAGTGGACATGTTAGTCCGCCCACTAATTGTCACTGTGTTGGACTAAACTAGACTGTTAAACACAGTATTACATTTCTTTTACTATAATATAGTAAATATAGAGAGAAACCTGCAGCTAGAAGGTGGCGACGGCCATCTTGGTACACCCCACACTGCTCAGCAACAAACTTATATAGCAGGGATCCTCAAACTATGGCCCTCCAGCTGTTGCAGAACTACACGTCCCATGAGGCATTGGAAAACTCTGACATTCACAGACATGACTGGGCATGATGGGAAATGTAGTTCCTTAACAACTGGAGGGCCATAGTTTGAAGACCCCTGTTATATAGTGAAACAGACTATTATACTCGGTCGTGGAGAAATAGTCTATTTCAGTATATGAGGTGAGTTTACTGCTAAAATAAATGTAAAATTGAAGACTTGTGTGGGTGTAAGAAGATGTTGGCCTCTGCTTTGTGTTCTGTCACATTAGAAAACCTATTGGAACGAATAGCAGCCCTGTTAAAACGCACGGCGCATGGGCAGTAAGTTGTTCTTGTGTGACCGTCACTTCTGGTTGCAGAATTTGATAGGTAGCGGTGTTCTATCAACCGCCTGTTCTGTGAAAAGTGGCCGAAATCTCCAATTATCCCTGCAGTAGAGTCACCAGAAGAGATGTGGGTTGGAGATTTCAGTGAGTCTGAGTTTTTGGTAGAACACCGGCATCAAAGATCCAAGATGGGGACCCGAAGACCAGCGCAGAGCGCAGAACTGGCCCCAGTGAGATATAAAAAAAAAAAAAAAAAAAAGGGTCGCTGGACCCCTGGACCAGTGAGGGTTTATTAGGCTACAGAATGAGCATCTGTTTACTTTCCCCTGTTTTTTGCACTGTATGAACTCTTTTGTAGCCAGCAAGATGCAAACCTGGCACACTGGTGATGTAGAACCAGAAGTCCCAGTCAGCCCAGCACAGTGCCCTGCCAAGTAGGCGGAGACCAGGGGGAGGGAGGGAGGAGGTGGGACACGGGAAAGTTCTGAGCTCAGCAACCAGAGTGACAAAACACTGAAAACTCCGGCAGGTGACTCCCCCCAGTCAGTCAGGGCCTTACCGAGTGGTTGACTCCCCACATGAAGACGCTGACGAGCTGGTCGCTGGCTCGGAACACCTTCACCTTCTGCTGCACGAAGTGCTTCTTCTTTGTCTTGGTCTTGGCATTGGTGGCGGGCAGAATCCCCACAGCCGCCGAGGAGGCAGCGGGCACAGCGACGGAGGAGGACATTTCACCACACCGCCTCCCCCTAACCTCCTCCTCAGGGTCAGACGTCCGCTCAACTGCCGCCTCTCTCCGCCCCGCCCAACTCACCTGAGCGTCCAGCGCGCCTGCGCACTCACGTTCCTCCGCCACCGCCCCGTCGGCTCATGAGTCATGTGACCTAGGGGTCAGTGAAGCGGAGCCGCGGCGGTGTTTAGTCATTTGGTATTAGATGTGGCGCTCAGGACTGTGTGACACAAACACTGTGTACTGCTGGGAATCATACCAGGAGAGTGGCTAACATGTACAACCTCTCATAAAGTGATGTTAAACCCAAAAATGTATTAAATCGCAGCTCATCAATCGTTAGATGTGGTAGCTGCTTCTTGAATTGTTTTCTTAGGCCCTTTTCACACATGTCCGTTCCGCTGATAGACTCCGTTTTACTCAGCGGGTATCGATCCGCCAATCCCCGCTGAGCAGGCGGGTGACAGCTCCATGTCCGCTCTGTGTGCAGAGACAGAGGTATCAGATCCCTGCTGTCCTCTATGGGGGAATTGGATGAGAATGGACCCCCTGTCCTCATCCCATCTGATCCGCCAGACATGTGGAAAATAGAGTTTCCATCCGTCCGGATTTGACAGATCGGATGTCAGCAGACATGTCTCAGCTGACATCCGCTGCCCCATAGAGATGCATGGGGCATCCGTTCAGATCCACCTGAAAAACTGACAGGCGGATCTGAATGGACCGTATGTGTGAAAGGGGCCTTAGGTTTTTGCCTCTGTTTTCACCTAGTGATCTGGCAGTAACACACCTCCTGTATTAGAGCGCCCCCACTCTGGATGAAGGAGCACAGGGGGCACATAAGACTTGTCAGTCAGGGGGGAGGGGATCATTAAATGTATTAGCAGATTTAAAGACATTAACAATCTGAAGCCTAACTTCAGCTCACACTTTGTAAGCAGTTACAGCTAACTTTTGTGTCTCTTTTGGGATAAAGTTTTTTGCATAAATGACAACTAATCATTTTAACCACTTCCTGAGCGACCCATAGAAGATTTACTGCTACAGGGCTCACGCATATCTACACTGCTCCAAAAAACTAAAGGACACTTTGAAAACACATCAGATCTCAATGGGGAAAAATATCATGCTGGATATCTATACTGGTATGGACTGGGTAATGTGTTAGGAACGAAAAGATACCACATTGTTAAATGAAAATTATCAACCTACAGAGGGCTGAATTCAAAGACACCCCGAAAATCAAAGTGAAAAAATGATGCAGCAGGCTAGTCCATTTTGCTGAACTCAAAATGGTACTCAGTAGTTTGTATGACCCCCGTGTGCTTGTATGCATGCCTGACAATGTCAGGGCATGCTCTTTTTGAGATGACCAATGGGTGTCCTGGGGTATTTCCTCCCAGACAGATCTGGACCAGGGCATCGCTTAGCTTCTGAACAGACTGAGGTGCAACCTGGTGGCGTCAGATGGACCAAAACATAATGTCCCAGAGGTGTTCTATTGAATTTAGGTCAGGCGAGTGTGGGGACCATTCAATGGTATCAATTCCTTCATCCTCCAGAAGCTGACTGCATACTCTCGCCACATGAGGCTGGGCATTGTAGTGCACCTGGAGGAACCCAGGTCCTACTGCACCAGCGTAGGGTCTGACAGAGGGTCCAAGGATTTCATCCCACTACCCAATGGCAGTCAGGGTGTGTAATGTTCCGGTACCTTTGGTACCCTAAATTACTCTTTTCACAAGTGTATGCGCCCCACCATTCTCTTTTGGAAAGGTGCGCATACACCTTTAAGACTGAAGCTGTCATCACTCAGCGCCGGACTAGATGGCTATTTAAATCGCCGGTTCTCACTCACATGTGTTCGTTCAAACACCCTTACCTGGATGCTAACTTGGCTTGAAGCTTTCGTGCTTGCAAGCATACCTCGCTGACGGAACCTCGCTGCGCTGATCCCTGCATCCCGCTTCCGGATCATCCGCTCCTCCTGAACCAACCTTCGGCTGTATTGCTATTAGTGCTAAGTACCCCGCAGGGGAACCCTCTATAAACTTATACTAAGCTTACACTATCTAGCTCTGCATAGTAAAGACTATTTATCACATCTGCATATCTAGATTGCTAGCTCTTAAGACTACTGCTACTTATTCCTGCACTGGGTTGATCTCTCTTGTATGTCCACCTGCTACTCTGTCATCTGCTACCATACATGATTGCTAAACCTACCTGCATCCATCTGCTACTGTCTTACCTTCAAGTGTCTGTCACCTACCACCTCCACTCAACCTGTCTCTTAAATCTTCATCACTGTGTTACTACATACATAAAGTCACTCTAGGAACCAGCTTGTTGAGTGTGTGTATTTACTAGCTGAATTAAGACCTTCCACACATGATGAGTCATTGAGGTTGGGAATGGTATCTCAGCATCTCTCTTACATGACTACTGAAGTGGAATATTTCTGCAGCTGAAAATCCACACCATACATGAAACGCAGGAGCGTTACAGGGTGCCATTGTCTAGCCTGTAGAGGTCTGTGGGTCCCTCCATGGATTTGCCTCTCCAGACCATCACTGACCTACCACTAAACCAGTCATGCTGAAAAATTTTACAGGCAGCATAATGTTATCCACGGCTTCTCCAGACCCTTTCACGTCTGTCACATGTGCTCAGGGTGAACATGCTCTCATCTGTGAAAAGCACATGGCACCAGTGGTGAACCTGCCAATTCTGGTGTTCAGTGGCAATTTCCAATTGAGCTCCACGGTGCCGGGTAGCGAGCACAGGGCCCACTTGAGGACGTTGGGACCTCAGGCCACCCTCATGACGTCTGTTTCAGATTTTTTGGTCAGAGACATTCACACCAGTGGCCTGCTGGAGGTCATTTTGTAGGGCTCTGGCAGTGCTCTTCCTGTCCCTCATTGCACAAAGGAGCAGATACCAGTCCTGCTGATGGGTTAGGGGCCTTCTAGGGCCCTGTCCAGCTCTCCTAGAGTAACTGCCTGTCTCCTGGAATCTCCTCAATGCTCTTGAGACTGAGCTGGGAGACACAGCAAACCTTCTGGCAATGGCACATATTGATGAGCCATCCTTGAGGAATTGGACTGCCTGTGCAACCTCTATAGGGTCCAGGTATCGCCTCATGCTACCAGTAGTGACACTGACCCAAATGCAAAACTATTGAAAAACAGTCAGAAAAGATGAGTAGGGAAAAAATTGTCAGTGGCCTCCATCTGTAAAACCATTCCTGTTTTAGAGGTTGTCTCATTGTTGCCCATCTAGTGCCCTTGTTAAATTTCATTACCACCAAAGCAGCTGAAACTGATTAAGCAACCCCCTCTTCTACTTAACTGACAAGATTATTATCCCAGGAGTTTGACTTGACGCTATACTCTGATTAAAAAGTGTTTCTTTAATTTTTTTGAGGAGTGTATATAATATTACAGAAATTGTGGAGAATTGTTGCAGACAACTGGCTGAATTGCATCTGGGAGGAAGAAGAAGAGGAAAGCTTTGTCAGCTATTCCATTACCTCCTGCATATGCTGTGGCTGTATAGCATTGTTACTTTGAGATAGAAAAGGCAGATGTATGGCCGACTATTGCTTTGTCCTGCAGAACCTGTTGGCCGCTACTACCTCCATGTGCAGAACCTCTGCCTCCCACTTTAGGCCTGCCTGAGCTTTTATTTTAATAATAGGGATTGCTTACATTTAATGGCAGCTATGGAAAAAGGGGGGGGGGGGGGTAATTTGCGGTGCTTTGGTGAACACTACTGTACAAGTATGTGGTGACAAAAGGCAGCTGTGCCTGCATTAACAGCAAGTGGAGCCTGAACACCCAAGCCCTGGGCAAAAGAAAAGATAAACAGAAAAATATATACCTCCGCTCAAAAAATAAATCCTGAAAAACTAAACTCCAACCACTCGGTAATCAGGGGAGGACTGGTCCAGGTGGCAGGGGGGCAATTGCCCCCTGGGCCGCTCTGATGCCCTGTAAAACTGCTTCTGCCACAGATATGCCTTAAGGGATTCCTGTTGAAGAGAAGTAAAAAGTCCCCACTGCTGACCTACTAAGTGCGGTTTGAGGACAATGACAGAGCGCAGAACTCCAAAGCATGGATGGTGTAAACTGTCTGGCCGGTTCCATGCCCCATTGGAGACTCTTCTCCCCCCGGCAGCCCCAACCGAGCTGTATCAGCTTCCCCCAACCGCCCCCTCTTAGCCAGGTTGGTAAACCTGATTTAGGCGGTAAGTAGAAAGTACCTGGAGCGGAGCTTCAGCCTGGAATGGGGGTCAGGAGGAGGCCGGGAAGAGTGGGAGTGGGGCTGAGTTTTCTGCACCATGGGCCTCTGGTTTGTACTTTCCCCCTGGGCCGAAAGTTGCCAGTCAGCCCCTGTCGGTAATCAAGGTAGGTACTTTGATAAAGGAAAATGTTGAGGGCACAAGATTAAAAGATCCAGATTAAGGTTGGTCTGTCATATTGCCCACTCCCTACCAACTTATACTCCACTTCACAGCACTCCCCAGCTCCATTCTGGAGGTGTTAAAGCAGAGTTCCAGCCGTTTCTGTGTTTATGATGGTTTACCCATGACGGTGTTTGGGCATGCCTATTATCCATTCAGGCTCAAGTACTGAATCATGGGAGCAAGTCACATGCTTCTCAATACTTGGAAGTACCTGCTATTTTGGGAAGGAGCCGCTTAGGAGCTTTGTGACGATGCGTATAAGTGGATCAGAGGGGCGGTCTTTAACCACTTTAGGACCGGAGGATTTTCCTGCTTTACGTCCAGGCCACTTTTTGCGATTTGGCACTATGCAAATTTAACTGACAATTGCGCGGTCATGCAACGCCTTACCCAAACAAAATTTACGTCCTTTTTTTCCCACAAACAGAGCTTTCTTTTGGTGGTATTTGATCACCTCTGCGCTTTTCATTTTTTTGCGATATTAATAAAAAAAAAGCGACAATTTTGAAAAAATAACAATAGTTTTCTACTTTAACAGTTAACAAATATCCAATATATTCAATTTTTGTCATATATTTAGGCCAAAATGTGTTTAGCTACATGTCTTTGACAAAAAAATTCTCAATGAGCGTATTTTTAACCGCTTTATGACCGGAAGGTTTTACCCCATTCCTGACCAGGCCATATTTTGCGATTCGGCACTGCGTTACTTTAACGGATAATTGCACGGTCGTGCGATGCTTTACCCAAACTAAATGTATGTCCTTTTTTTCCCCACAAATAGAGCTTTCTTTTGGTGGTATTTGATCACCTCTGCGATTTTTACTTTTTGTGCTATAAACAAAAAAAGAGCGACAATTTTGAAAAAATAACAATATTTTTCACATTTTTTTATATGAAATTCCCCCCCCCAAAAAAAAAAGTAAAAATCACAATTTTTTAACATTTCAGGCCAATTTGTTTTCTGCTACATATATTTGGTAAAAAAAAAAAATCGCAATAAGCGTATTTTGATTGGTTTGCGCAAAAGTTATCGCAGCTACTAACTATGGGAAATTTATGTCATTTTTGTTTTTTTACTCCAGTAGTCTCCACTTGCTTCCAAGTTCCTTAGTCAGTGGAAGACTTGATGCGCTGTGAATACAGAAGGTCAGCAGCGCAGCACAGGTGCCATTAGGAGAATACTCTGTATTTTTTTAACCATTTGTCGTCAGCCAATGCCAGGGCAAGGTGATCTAGAGCCTAGGGCGACATGCCAAACTGCACCCTTCCCTCCCTCCCCAAGATGCATGACAGAAGATTATGTGTCAGAAAAACTCCCCCCCCCCCCCCCGCCAAGCTCACATCCCCCCCCCAAATTTCCCTTCCTAGTACAAATCCCCCCAATCACTCTAGCACCAATACTCTTCCTACATCCCCTGTTCCAACACAGATCCCGTAAATCACTACTCCTAGCACCCCCCCCCCCCAAGTCTCACCCCTTAGAACAGGGGTCTTCAAACTATGGCCCTCCAGTTGTTCAGGAACTACAATTCCCATCATGCCTGTGAATGTCAGAGTTTTACAATGCCTCATGGGATGTGTAGTTCCACAACAGCTGGAGGGCCGTAGTTTGAGGATCCCTGCCTTAGAACAATTCTTACCACCTGCCACCCCCCAAATTCCCCCCTTCCAACACAAATCCCCTCCCCTCCAATATCCTCATGACACCCTCCCACCTCACATGGTACCACAGTGCCCTGGGCAGCCGCTCCTCCTGCTCACCCTCTGTCCCATCCCTATCGTCAGAGCTCTAGCCGAATGATAGCTACAGCGCAGTTGTCCAGTTCTGGGAGGGCATCTATTAATGTGTTCCTAGATACACGTACCCGCGTATCCAGACACAGCTGATCATAGATTGGAGTAAAGGGCCAATCACAGCGGCCCTTTTCCATGTGATCAGCTGTGTCTAATCACAGCTGATCAAAATTTAAACACACTTGCTGGTTATCGGCAATACTTTGACAGAGAGAAGAGAGCCATTAACCGGCATGTGTGAATGTGGACATCTACACTGATGATTAGGGCACTGATTATCAGTGTCCTGATTATCAGTGTAGCCCCAACAGTGCCCATCAGGGCCTCCCCATCAGTGCTGCCTATCAACACCCTTCAGTGCCAGCTATAAGTGCCCATCAGTGCCGCCAATCATTGTCCATCAGTGCTGCCCATCAGTGAAGCCTTATCAGTGCCCACCAGTTATCAGTGTCCATCAGTGTAGCCTATTAGTGCCCATCAGTGCAGCCTCATAAGTGCACATCAGCGAAGGAGAAAAATTACCTGTTTACAAAATTTTACTATGAAAAACGTTTTTGTTTTTTTTCAAAGTTTTTGGTCTTTTTTCATTTGTTTAGCAAAGAATAAAAAACCCAGTGGTGATAAAATGCCATCAAAAGAAAGCTCTATTTGTGTGAAAAAAAAATCTATTAAAATTACATATTAGTACAGTGTTGAATTACCGTGAGATGCGATAGTGCTGAAAGCTAAAAATTGGCCTGGGCAGGAAGGGGGTGAAAGTGCCCAGTAGGCATGTGGTTAATGAATGCAAAGCATTTATTGATTGGTTGAAATGGAGAGCGTCACTGCCCGGCCTCTCCACCACATCCAATTGGAAAATGTTTTGCATTTATTCAGAAAGTGCAAAGCATTCTCTGAATGGAGCCTCTGCCAAGCAGCTGACCTCCTGTGTTCAATAAGCAGGAGAGTAGCCACTCTGCATGGGACCCAGAAGTGAATATCACGGAAGCAGCGGTGTGGAATACAGTAAATAGTTACCTTGGCCCAAGTTGAACCAAGGTAACTATATATGGCACTTTTGGGCAATCTCTTTTCTCTGTTGTCCTATTTTTTTGTATGCTGTTCCTTTGCCATTTGAGTACCGCTCTCTGAGATATTTTTTGAGCAAGTGGGTTCTTTAAAGTTATTATTTTGAATTAAATATTTACTTTCCTCTCCTCCTTTTTGTCCTTTTGTAACATGCCCATGCCTGGAATTATTCTTTAAAATGTTTGTATATAGTGTTGCATTTAAGGTTTGCCTTTTTGCCACTGTATTTTTTATTCTTTAATATTATTTTTTGCATTCATTTCAATGGGCTGCCCTACCTCCAGAAACGCAGAGAAAGAAGTCCCCACCCCTTTTTTTATAAACTGCTCCACACCTAGCTGCATGGTGCTGTGAAACCATGCAATTTGCAGTGACCAAAAACGCGCCGCGGGGGCCAAAAGTTGGGAATGCCATTAAGAAATATTGGCAACCCCTGCGTCTGCTAAAAGTGCAGCTAGATTCTCTGCGGGTCAGGGGCGTGTGCGATTTTGTGTGTTCTCCACAGCCGCAGCGATGTGAGCATAGCCTAATACAGCAGTCAAAATAAGTTAATTGTGAATATAATATGTAAATGGTCACTATAATGAAAATGTAACATGTGCAAGAAGTATAGTCAAATTATTTGGAAGGACTGGGTAGAATTCTTTCCAGAGTTTGATCAAACTTCATTGTTAAATTGTGTTCACATTTGCAATTGTATTTGAATACAGATGATAATGTGCAAATTCTAATTGTATTGTGATTATAATGCCCAAGAGATGTTAAAAAATGCCACCAGCTAAGAAATGACTGGCATGCTAAATACAAAATGTAACGTGTGAAACAGCATTGACATGAAACAAACAAATTACAAACTGTATTTGACTTTGATATCTGATCATACAGCAGCTCACTGCTGCCCTCCTTAGATAGAATAACGTCTCTGCATATTTCCCCTTGGCTCGTCATGCTAGTGTTATACTATATCAAAGAGGCTACAAAGACTGATGACTGATGATCCTAAAGACTGACAGATGTGGGGAGCCATGTAAATGGCAAAAATGAATAATATATGCTTCCTTTGTGATGACAAAAATTAATAGAAATCTCTTTAGACTGTTGTGTATTTTGCCTAAATAACCCTTTTTAACCAGTTCTGGACAGTTCGTCACTTTAACGGACAATTGCGCAGTCGTGCGACGCTGTACCCAAATAGAATTGATGTCCTTTTTTCCCCAAAAAATAGCGCTTTCTTTTGGTGGTATTTGATCACCTGTGCGATTTTTTTTTTTTTTGTGCTATAAACAAAAAAAGAGCGACAATTCTGGAAAAAAAAAAACATATTGTTCACATTCTCCTATATAACATTCCCAATAAAAAAAAAATGTAAAAATCTAATTTTTTCATCATTTTTGGGCCAATTTGTATTCTGCTACATATTTTTGGTAAAAAATCCCAATAAGTGTATTTTGTTTGGTTTGCGCAAATGTTATAGCGTCTACAAACTAGGGGATACATTTATGTCATTTAAATTTTTTATTTCATTTTTACTAGTAATCCCGGCGATCTGCTATTTTTAGCAGGACTGCGACATTGTGGCGGACAGATCAGACCCCTAACTGACATGTATGACACTTTTGGGGGGACCAGTGACATTACCACAGTAATAAGTGCTAAAACTGGCAGGGAAGGGGTTAACCCAGAGGTGATCAAAGGGTTAAGTGTGAGCCTAGGGAGTGTTTTCTAACTGTATGGGGGAGGGACTTATGGAATCAACACAGAGACCTGTGATCCTAAATAGGAGGATTACAGGCTCTCTGTGTTCATCCCAGAGAGAACAACGGTCTGCTGTGTTTACAACAGCAGACCGTCCTTCTTCCTCAGCAGGGAGTGATCGCGGGTGCCCCGCTTCCTAATGGTGGGCGGTCGGCAAGTGGTTAAAGGAAACGATAGATAGATAGATAGATAGATAGATAGATAGATAGATAGATAGATAGATAGATAGATAGATAGATAGATAGATAGATAGATAGATAGATAGATAGATAGATAGATAGATAGATAGATAGATAGATAGATAGATAGATAGTTTTAAATGGTTTCATGGAATTTTTGAGCATCACATGGTGGAGATCTCTACTCATGCATGCTGGATGCTAAAAATGGTCACTGTTTGCAAGTATGGTTTTTTATTTTTTTTTTTATGGCATTCACCTGAGCTTTTCCTATCTCCTTCTAAGTGTTACTCTGGGACATTCTTCAGTTATTGTCGCATCTGTTTTACTTGGATTGCTGTAAGTGTATTTGCTTTTATTAAATTTTGGTTTTAAAGATAATGCACTCCCTCAGCCCCCTTTTTTTCCTATGGGAATTTTTTGGGCCACTGAACCTTGAGTCGCACCAAGATTTTGTCTGGATGCTGTGGGTGGATGTGATCAGGAAGATCCGGAAGGAGAGTGCCCTACCTCCCCAGTTTTGCTGACACGGGATCCCCTACTTACAACAGCTTGAAGCCTTTACCTCCTTTATTTCTGGTAAGAGTTCATTTTTACCACTGGGGTGTCACCTTTTATCACCATACCACTGTGTGCCATTTGGAGGTCACTTTTAGTTGGCCATACGGTAAGAGGCCACTCACAACGTTGTTTTGATTCACCTTGATTCAAGTCACCATTCCAGTTGTGGATTTCATCACTCACATGATCATTGTTTTGCACAGTTTTGATAATGGACTTTGACTAAAGTCAATCACCGTTTAAAGACATTTATACGTTTTTATTGTGTGTAAATAATTGTCCACCCTCACGGAATATGATTTGAATGTATTATATGTTACCATTCTTGTTGGTACACCTCTTTGAAGTGCACTATCTTTTCATTTACCATATCCAATTTTTTCTAGTGCTGCTTCTGTTTATTGATTTGCGCACCCTACTTTTCTCACTACACTGCGTTACTCTGGGATCACTGTGCTCTTTATGGCATTCACCTTGGCTCTTCCTATCGCTTTCTCAATGGTTTCTGTGGGATAATGTTTTTCATTACAGTCTGCTGCTTTGTTCTGTTTCTATGGGGAACATTGCCCAGTCAGACCCCCGATTGCTTTTAAGGTATAGGGATGAAGTAAGTAGTGAAGATTGAGAAAAAGAAAGACAATATCTACAGCCCTGTAAGGACCTCAAGATAGAGGAAGCCCTCTAAAGGTCAAGACAAATCGCCATCTAAGAGCAGATATCCAAGCAATGTTGATAAAGGTCATCATCTCACCTCTCATTATCATTGCTCCCCATTTACAAACTTCACAGGTTACCAGCCTTGATAGTTGCTGCATTTGTGGTGGAGAGTCATTGCCTGCCAAGATAATATGTCAAGTCTGCCTGGAACAAGCAGGATACCACCCTGCCAGGATTTTAAGAGCCAGTAGGTGGTGTCTAAATTAGTAAGCTTGTTGGAAGAAGAAGGCATTAAAGGGGCCACAAGCTTTGACGATTGCCCAATAGACCCTTTTGCAAGGGCAGTAAAGGACGCAATTGCCTGGAGTGAAGTGGAGGAAACTCTTCACAAGTTTAGAAAGTACTAATTTTTACTTCACTGAACAACTAACTTGAGGAGGTAATCCACGAAGAATGGAAGGGGTTCAGAGAAAAGGGCCTGTATAATCAAGTTGTCAAAACTGTATAACCTGAAAAAGCTAAAGGTCAATCTGCTGTGGTCTCCTCCAATAGTGGATGCATCATTAATACAGCTGGCAAGATACATCACCTTGCGGTTACATTCAAGGAGCCTCTAGTCCGAAAATTAGATCCAGCTCTGCAGTGCTCCTACGTACTGTAGCATCTGCAGGTGCCTGCAAACCAGCAATAACCAGCCCATGTGCTGAGTGAGTCTAATGGGGGTGGTTTCATAATCATCAACCAGCTGCTGAACCTGCAGGACTCTGAGGAAAGTGGCAGGGTCTGCATCCCATTAGACGTGATTTCCTATTGGGAGTAGCTTACCAAAAATAACATTTTTGTTGTAGTGGTTGCCAAAATTCTAACTTGTATCTTAATGCAGACTTCTGGGAAAATAAGTAAGCCAATTACACAAGCAACAAATGATGTTTCAGGGGGGCATTCTGTACAGAACACCTCCAGATAGCCATATTGCATTGCATTTTACAGAAAATTACAGCCCCGCAGATTGAAAAGGAAAGTGGGGTTACCCTTTTAAAAAGCCCTTCTGGAGAAAGTGAAGAGAGACAAGGTGGAAACCGCTTTGTAAGAGCTGAAATTGGTGGGAGACTCTGTGGCGAATGTGTCAGTAGAAGTCAGTTGTTTTTCATGAGCGTCGTTCCCCCGTGGTCACAGCAAGGAGGACATTATGGCTGAAGCCATGGTCGGCGGATCCCGTCTTAAAAATAAAACTGGTGAAAGATACCAGACAACTAATCCAATCTTTTTGGGAGTAGACAGGATACAGCCATCTCAAGTGACCACTAGCAGGTCAGGGGGAAAATCATCTAAAAAAATAAGAAAGGTCCAGCATACAGGCAGCAACTCCCAAATAGATACATAGAGGCAAAATCCTATGGACCGCAAAAAAAAGATTGGTAAAGGAACTGGAGAAGTACCCTATCTTCATTGTTAAGGCCTTAAAAATCGAAGGCACCAATCTTAGGAGAACAGCGGAAGGCCTTCTAAGGGCGCACTTATCCAGGGGGTGCCTGTGTGAAACTTTGTGCATACACCTAAATGGAAAATATTCAGGATCAGTGGGCCATATCAGCTATATTGGGGTTGCATTGGTGGAAGTTTAATGGATGTCCACCTTCTGATCTCTTCCAGCCAGCCAGGCTACCTGATGTGATGGAAAAGTAAAAAATCCTGGCCCAGTTTGTAGCTGGAATAAATGAAAAACAAGCAATTGTAAAGGTCCCAAGTGCCCAGAGAAGATGCGGATTCGGTTCACCTCTGTTCTAGTGGAAAAAAAAATCAAAATCAGGTCATTTGGGCCCAGTGTTAAATTTATAAAAACTCAACAAGCACAGAAAGTTTGACTCGTGCAAGATAGAGAGCCTCCAATTAATTATTTTATTGATAAATCTGGGAGATTGGATGCTCTGTAGGTTTATCAGACACCTACATACTTGTCCCAATCCATCCTCAATTTCTCTACCAGTTTCAGTGCCTCCTCCTCAGTCTGTGCACCTCCCCCAGGACATACACAAAGGTCTTACTGTCTGCAATAGCAACAGGAAATATTCAGTAGAACTTCCACAAGGGAAGATCTGTCCTCTAAAGGGAAAGTCAAGGGTGCTTTGGGAGCGAAGTCACTTCCAGCAGAACAGTGCCTGAGTATCCTTGGTTCTTTGTAACTGACCAATTGTTGTTATTTGAATGGAACATTATCACATCAGACCCCAGCCAAAGAGGTTGGGGGATGCATTTCGCAGAGCAGGCTGCTCAAGGTCATGGGATGTTCAGCTTATGAGAAAAAGTATTAAATTCTCTCTAATTGAGAGTAGCGTTCAAAGCCCTTCTGTCATTCACTCCTTTTATAAGAGGCCAAGACGGACATTGAGTCTGCGTTTCGGTTGTTGCCTGTGCATCCTCGCAGTGTTCGCCTCTTGTGGTGCGTATGGGAGGGTAAGTTTTTTGTAGACCTCTGCTTGCCCATGGGTTGCGCAATTTCATGTTCCTTGTTTGAGGCCTTTAGCTCCTTCTTGGAATGGGTGGTGAAGGACGTATCTGGGTTGAACTCCATCATACATTACTTAGATGACTTTTTGGTGATGGGCCGGCTGATTCCCAGGTGTGTCGGATATTGTTGTCCACGATTTAACATGTCTTTGGGGTTTTCGGGGTGCTGCTGGCGGAGGAAAAAACGGAGGGGCCTACTACCGAATTGCAGTTTTTAGGTATTGTCATCGACACGGTGGTGATGGAGTGTCGCTTGCCACTTGATAAGCTGCGTGACCTGCGAGCGTTGGTGACCGCCGTGCTCGGCAGTTGTAAGATTCAGTTGCGGGCGCTTCAGTCGCTTTTGAGCAAGCTGAATTTTTCTTGCCGCATCATGCCAATGGGGCGCATTTTCTGCCGCCGGCTGGCGGCCGCCACGGCGGGGGTGAGGGCTCCCCATCATTTTAACCGGTTATCCCCAGCCCATAGGGCTGATCTTTTAGTGTGGCGTTCATTTCTGGGTTTGTACAATGGTCGGTCAATGTGGATGCACAGCATGGTGTCCCAATGTGATCTGGACCTGTTCACGGATGCGGCTGGGTCGGTGGGCTACGGTGCATTTTTTCGGGGTCAGTGGAGTGCGGGGTTTGGTGGGAGGCCACGTTGCTGGGCAATTTAGTGCTTCTTGAGTTGTTCCCGATCATGCTGGAGGTGGAACTCTGGGGGGAGGCATTTCGGAACAGGCGCGTCCGCTTCCACAGCGACAATATGGGGATGGTCCAGGCTATTAACAGCACGTCAGCGTCCTCCCCCCCTGTGGTGCGTTTCCTCCGGCATTTGGTCCTGTGGTGTCTGTGTTTAAACTGTTACGTCTGTGCGGTGCATGTGCCGAGTGTGTAGAACAATGTGGCTAACGCCTGGTCTCGATTTCATTGGGAGAGGTTTCGTGTCTTGGCCCCGGGAAGCGGAGCAGCACGGAATACCCTGTCCGGAGAACTTGTGGGACGTTGCCTTCGGTTGATCCCTGGGTTGGTCAGGAATTCGGTGTGTCCATCCACGTGGTCGGCGTATGAGACGGTTTGGGGTGAGTGGCATGGGCTGGTGACTTTGGGGGCTGCTTCACTGAGGAGGATCGCTTGGGCGCGGTGCTGTGTTTTATCGAGATGAATGTGGAGGGGGGCACTTCCGTTTCTAGTTTGAACAGAAAGTTGGCGGGTTTGGCGTTTTTATTTCAGTTGTCGGGGGTTCGGGATGTCACTAAGGATTTTCTGCGGGCGTTACGGGCCTTCAGGCGGGGTAAAGCTGCCCCTGACGCTCGCTAGCCCGGTCTCCTTTGGGATGTTGGGGGACATCGTGGGGTGTTTGGGACGGGTCTGTTTCTCGCCGTTTGAGGCGGCGCTGTTTAGGACGGCGTTCACATTGGCCTTTTTTGGTGCGTTCAGGGTGGGTGAGTTGGTGTGTCAGTCCCTCCGGTGGGGTGGTGGTCTGACTGTCGCGGATATTTCCTTCAGGGGGGCTGGGGTGTCCTTGCTGGTCCCCAAGTCCAAAACGGATCAGCAGGGGATTGGGCAGTGGATTGACTTGGGCGAGGTGTCCGGCTTACTGGTGTGCACGATGTGGGCTGTTCGGGAGTGGTTGCTCATCCGGCCCTCGGGACCGGGGCCCTTGCTTAGGCATGCGGATGGTTCGGCTTTGTCCCACTTCCAGTTTGTGTCGGTTTTCCGGAAGTCCCTGGTGGCTGCCGGTTTTCCGTTGCACAACTATTCCACGCATTCCTTTTGCATTGGGGCGGCTAGGGAGGCCGCCTGCTGGGGACTGGATGACCGGGTGGTCAGGAGGATTGGCAGATGGAAGTTGGGGCGTTTCCGTCTGTATGTTCGCCCGCACTTGCTGTAAGCGCTGGTGGGACCAGGTGCCCTTGTTGGTGGTGTGGTTGCTGGGTGTCATTGCAGGGGTGGCCTGGGGGGGTCTTGTCGCCTTTTTGTTGTGTTCTTTTCTGTTTGTGTGGGGCCCTAGGGCTCCTTGTGGTTTTTCTTACTGTTCTGTCCGTGTTATATCTGTGGGAGTGGTTCCCTTAGTGGCTATGTCTGTTTCCTTGCTTTGCAGGTTCTGAGTGTTTGGTGTGGATCCTGGGGAACTCTTATGTGTTCTGGGGGGCAAAACGGGCGGACGTGCGTCCGGAAGGCCGCCAGTTGGGTTTTTCCCGGAGGGTAGCCAGGGTAAAATGGATTGGGATTCCGGGCATGTTGTGGTCCCGGGTGTTGCCTGAGGTGCATCACTACTCCAGGTGGGACCGACCTCCTGATGTGCTCCTTCTTCATGTAGGGGGGAATGACCTTGGGCTCCGCTCTATGCGGGAGCTGACCAGGGACATCCAATTTGATTTTATGCGTTTGCGAACCCTCTTTCCCGACACGGTAGTGGTGTGGTCGGACATAGTGGCCCGCACCTCCTGGCGTTTGGCCAGGTCGGTGCACGAGCTCAACAAGGCCAGAATAAAAGTCAACAAGGAGGTGGCCAGATTTGTAGTCAGGAATGGGGGCTTGGTGGTTCGGCACTTGGAGCTGGAGCAGGACGTGGGCTTGTTTTCGAGGGGAGATGGCAGCCAATATATTGGGCAATACCCCCAGTCAAGTAATAGGCCAGGAGCTGAGGTGTAGCCTAGGCAGAGGGCCTGCATGACTGGGGTTTGGACATACAGGCCACAGAGTGAAGGGCTAAGTAGGTTAAGGTTTAAGTAAATAGAGGACTTACCTTATTGGTGGAGGTCAGGGTGGGGCAGGGTGTGGTCTCAGGGGGTCTTCTGGGGGAGTTATTGCCTGTGGCTTCATTCCAGCAAGGGACAGCGCAGGGTTAGAATCTCCCTCCCTCCCGCCCTATGGGGTTGTTTTTTGGGTTGGAGTTTGTTTGTCAGTGCTACTTTCTGGGGTACGGGTATTGTAAGGGCAGCAGGCAGAGGTTGCTGGGTTTTTGAAGGCAGGGGATGGGTACGATCTTTGGAGAGCGAGGGTCTGGGCCCATCTTTGGTATGGGTGTACCTGCCCTAATAAGTGGTGGTTTTAATACTCAAGTGTTGGAAGCTGGCTGTATCGGTTGGAGGAGTTACTGTATATATGTTTGCCCCCGAGCCGGTGTAATTGCGTCTGAGGGCCTATGGTGACACTAATTTGGTGCCAGATACAGCCGGTTGGTCATTTAAGGGTGCCTTCAAAAATCTGAAGACCTATTGGAAGAGCAGGTAGTTTTGTCAGGATGGTTTTGTATGTTATATATTTAAAATGGTGTAATGAAAATGTGGTTATTTATGTTTTGTTAATAAAGAGGCTGCTTTGGCCATTTTAAACCATATTAAAGAGGTGGTGTAGTCATTTATTGGGATACAGGGAAGGTATGTGGGTTGGTTGGTTTAGGCTCAGGCAGCCAATATATTGGGCAATACCCCCAGTCAAGTCAGCATCAACACGTACAGTCACCTCCTAGATTAAGACAATTAAAAGAGCCTACTCTTCACAAGACCTTCCTGTTTCGGAGGACTTAAGAGCACATTCAACTAGGGCAGTGCAAGCTCTGTGAACAAAGCAGTTCCGAGTGTCCCCTGAGGCTATTTGCAAGTCAGCAATATGGTCCAGGACACCTTCATTACACTTTACTAGGTGAACCCGGCTTACGACAGTAAAATTTGGAAAATTCATTGTGCATACTTGCATAACTGACCATTGCAAAAATCTTTCTTGCACCCTCCCATATGGCAAGTTAGTTCCCATTGTATGCTGCCATGATGCGGCAGTAAAATGGAAAATTATATACTCCCCTTTCCGTAATTTTCCTTTCCTGGTGCATATTCATGGCAGCATACAGATTTCCAACCAAATGGTGAGAGTTACAGAGAATGCTGTGAGCCGGGTTTGTCTTCGATTTATAGTTAACCAGTCCTATCAGGTTGTGGGGGCAGAGCCACAACCCCTTGTATGCTGCCATGAAGATGCACCAGGAAAGGCAAATTATGGAAAGCTGAGTATACAATTTTCTGTTTTATTGCAGCCTACCAAACTTTAAAATAAGAAGGCTACATTTTTTTTGCCATTTTCCATTTTCACCTGGTGATCAAGCTAGTAACACACTTCATGTTTTAGGGTGACTCCACTCTGGATGTAGTAGCAATGGAGACACCTATGGACAGTAGCATTGTCAATCTGGAAAGAGGATAGTGTAAGATGTACTAGCAGATTTGGATGGACTTGACTTACAAATCCACG
This sequence comes from Pelophylax lessonae, assembly GCF_965119305.1. Lineage (NCBI taxonomy): Eukaryota > Metazoa > Chordata > Amphibia > Anura > Ranidae > Pelophylax > Pelophylax lessonae. The sequence goes on along the minus strand of NC_138769.1, from coordinate 576,647,329 downwards.
CAGATGTACTACAGCGTACGCCTTGGCAAAGGCCATCTTTACTCACATAGGAGAAGCACAGGTGTTCTGTGCATCCCCATTGCAGGCAGTTCCATTCATGCCCATTGGAATGCAATAGCTGCATGAACACAGCCGCTGCTCCCAATTTGACAACCATCTGGGTGCACAAGCCTGAGCACACACTGTCTGCATTTGGGGCTGTGCACCCTCACAGATGTCAGCTTGGGAGCAGCGGCTGGGTCAATGCAGCCACTGCATTCCAATTAACATGAATGGAACTGACTGCACAGGGATACACAAAACACCTATGCATCCCTCTACGGGTAAAAATGGCCCTTGTATGCTGTAGTACGCCCATGTGAAAGAGGCCTAAAGCTGAACTACGGCTAACACATTTTAGGCAGTTACATAAACAGTTTTTTCTCTTACGTCCTCCAACAGTCGCCGCCCCTCATAAGTCATCACTATTGGGTATTGACTTCCGCTCCACAGGAGTAGCTAGGCATAAGACTTAGTCAAAAGAACAAAAGCATTTAGCATAGACACACCCATGGGGGCCGCCCACTGGTCAATACCCCCCTGCAGTAATCCCTCCCAACTCAGTTTTGTCTCTGCCTAGTGTCAGGAGTAGTCAGGCTTCCCTGTGCTGGGGCTTCAGTCTCAGCCTTTCTAATCTTTTCTTTGATTTTTATTTGCAAAATGTCAGTTTTTTCTTTGCTTTACTAGCTGTTTATTTTGTCAGCTTTAGTTTCGTCGGATCTTCGGATGAAGATGGATCATGTGGAGCTGGGAATCGGACTGGCCGCCCTGGCTCTCCAGGGCAGAGGGTCAGATGGATCCCCAGCCTGCCATCAAGGGTTCGGCTATGGTTCGCCCTGGCGCTATGAATGACCCATCCCTGCTCGCAGCAGGGATGCAGCCTGTGAGGTGGCTACCTCACTGGACACATCTGCGGTTCTGTGCTGCAGTGTCCTGCGTTTTTGGCTGATGGCATTCCCTGTCATCTGAGGACAGAGGCTATCCGTTCATAGAGGCACCCCACGCCATCCGGTACAGGTAAGTACTTTCTGTGTGGGGACCTCTGTCTTGGGGGGCAGTCCTGTGTTACTGTGTGTCTGTGCGTTTGTGGGGCTCTCTGATGCGATCCCTGCAAAAGTCTTCTTTAATACACTGCTGGCACTGTGTGGTGTGGGGCCCCTCTCCTGTGTCACTTTTAGTGTTTGGGAGGTGCAGACTGTATGTGAGACAACCGCTGCGGCTGGAAAACCGCGCAGTCCGCCATTTTGGATTTGGGCAGTATGTCTGGCTTCACTGTGGGCTTTTGCTATAGCTTGCTATGTAGTTATTTTGGCGCCATCCGGCGCCATCTTGTGTGTGGCAGAACGATCGTTCCGAGCACATGTCGGCGGCCATCTTGCCGAAGCCTTCCATTCATTCCTATGGGCAGCCATTTTCCCTGGGCCTTGCAGCATATAGTTCAGCTTCTGGTGACCTCACTTCCTTTTCCTCTGGAACAGCGATCGGTGTGGTAACACTCTGTGGGGCTCTGCAGACTGTCTCTTCCATATCTCTCTGTTCTATCCTTCCTGGCTCAGTTTTGTCCCTTTTGGGGGTTTTGTGTACACTGTGTTTATAGCGGTGGGCTGCGCTATCTGCAGCACTTTTAAAGGGCCAGTACTTTCACTATTATTTTTTGCAATGGATTCTCAGGACAGCAAATTCCCCCAGCCTTGGTGGGGGACCCCAGTTCTGCTGAACCCCCCGTTATACCTAATTTGGCCGCTGTGGTGGCGTCTTTGGTGTAAAAAATGGAGGTGCTGATGGCTGAACGTGCTGCTAAGAAAAGGCCCAGATTATCTTTCTCCTCTGAATCAGATGGTGATGTGGCTGCTGTGGCTGGCGTGCCCTTTTCAGGGTCTCGCTCATCCCTGGACCCGCTGAGGTCTGAGGGGGAGGTGGAGGTGGAGGGGGTTGATGAATCTTCCCCGGGTCGCCTGAGGAACGCGCACACATGGATGATTTGATTTCTTCTGTGAGAGAAACACTACGTTGTGTCCTCATTTGGTACACATAGGGCCCGCAAGTCGGCGCAGGTTTTTCCCTGCCCCGCTGATTTTTATCGCACAGTTAATGAACTATGGCACAGGTATCAAGACTGCAACTGTAAAAATCATCTACTGTTTATTGGATTTGTGTATACACGTTTTTCATATTCTCTTACTCTTTTTTTAGGTCCAAGGACAAGTCCTACTTTATGGACTTATTTTTAGTTGTCTTAAACTCTAAAGATTTCAGGCACGAAGAGGAGAGGCAGAGGAGAAGATACAAGACGTGCATTGAATCCAGGAAGTTGTTAAATGAGATGGCCAGCAGACAGGCAGCACTCATAACATTAAAGGTGATTTTTTTTTTTTTTAAGTATGCTTATATTGGTTTGTCTAAAATAACTATTGTTTGTATTGTTATTAAAATGCTGATGTTAATCTGCATTTTATATGATCGACAATTGGCCTGTCCCCCGCATTAATGGTAGAATTTCGAAACCCTTTCAAATACACGAGGAACTAGATAGGGCTGTCCTATAGCCCCCTTTTTGTATGCCCTTGCCATAGAGCCTCTAGCACAACTCCTTAGACAATCCACTGTTTTCCAGGGCATATGGATTGATTTTTTTTAGAAGAACATGTTTCTCAATATGCAGACGATATGCTGCTATACCTTTCCCATAACAAAAATTTGATCATGACTGTGTTGAGGCTCATACAGGGCTTTGGAACCTTCTCCAGATTTAGGGCTAATTGGTCAAAATCTAGCGCATTAGATCATAGATCTAAATACCCCACTTACAGTATTTTGCCGTTAGATTGTCCTTTACAGGTTGCTACATCCTTTAGATACCCGGCGATCCAAAAACAGTTGCCATTATCTACCTATGTATCCAATAACCTCCTCCCCTGAATTACTTTATTTAAAACCAAAATGCTAGTTGGAAAACCGTAACCTATTGGGGAGGGTAAATCATGTCAAAATGGTTTACATACCCATATTCTTATATATTTTATCCAATTGCCTGCCATATATACCAAAAAAATGTTTTACGGACCTAGCCTTCCTTCCCTTTCGCATTCCTTTGGTATCCTAAAACATCAAGAATCTCCCTAGCTATGCTTCAACAACTAACTTCACAAGGAGGATTGGCTCTCCCTAACCCTATGTTTACTGTATACTATTATCCTCACAGCTTATATACTGTATATACACTGGTGGCTTTTTCCGCATTTGAATAATGCAGCCACCGCAGTAGAGTCAGCTCTGGCTTCATCATATGAAACCCTGATGGATTTAATATACAAACGATCCACCCCATTTAAAGACGGTATGGCCATTTCGAAAGTCTCCCTTAAAATATATACCCAATGTGAGAGCCTACTATGCGACTCCTCCCGATCCAGTTTGCCTAATCAACCATTGGGGTTTATTCCTATGCTTCCACACTTCTCTACATTCCCAGGCGCAGGTCTCTGGACACCAAAATGCTTAAAATATGTATATCAACTATATTATAGTGACACCCTCAAATCCCTTACCCAATTGCAGCAGGAACTCCAACTTCAAAATTTCTGGTATTATAAATACCTCCAATAAGGATATGCAGCCATGGTTCAGCTAGGTCTTAGGTTAGTCCAATTTAGTAACTTGATATTAGAAAAAGCACTGTTGCACAATGACCACTCAAAACTCATTGCATCCTATTACGGTACTCTAATGCAAAGTAACCCTACTCTTTTACATATTTTATGAGCCCACTGGCAAGTGGACATTCCAGACTTGTCTCATGATAATTAGGACAAGATACTTCATAATTATTTCACTACTACTATCTCAGAAAGAGATAGACTAATACAACTACGTATCTTTCATAGAATGTATTATACACCATTCTGGCTCTTTCAGGTGAATAGGAGAGAAAACCTGTCATAAATGTCATAGTTCTAGAGAAGATTTTGCTATTGAGCTGTGATAAGATCCATCCCTTCTGGTCACCCATTTTATTGCTACACATTTTGATCTCCCCAATATCTGCAATCCAAAGTGGTGTACTCTAGGGGTGCTGGAGTCACAGAGCCATCGAAATGGCGAAACATGTAGGACTCCGGTGACCCCATGTATCTCTTGGTTCGAAACATCACAGTATCTGTATCAATTTTATCATGGATCAATTCCCACGCATTGTCACTTATTTTTCGTCTTTTTTGTATGTTTTATGCTGCAATATGAATTAAACTTTGTATTTTTAACTGGAATTTTCTTTGATTGTCTGTCTTTGCCACAACCACACCACCTTCAAAGTCCCATACCCATTGGTGGTTCTTTGGCTGACCAGTCAGGCCATTGAACACCCTCTTTTATCCTTCAATAGCACATTGGGGATGTGGTGGTGATGGTCGGCAACAGGTGAACCAATGTCGGTCATCCAATCCATTTCTTTCTGTAGTGTAAATTTTCTGTCCCCTCAAAATAACTCAACACAAAGTTAATTATTGTCTAAACCGCTGGCAACAAAAGTGAGTATACCCCTAAGTCAAAATGTCCAAATTGGGACCAAAGTGTCAATATTTTGTGTGGCCCCCATTATTTTCCAGCACTGCCTTAACCCTCTTGGGCATGGAGTTCACCGGAGCTTCACAGGTTGCCACTGGAGTCCTCTTCCACTCCTCCATGGTGACATCACAGAGCTGGTGGATGTTAGAGATTTTGCTCTCCTCCATCTTCTGTTTGAGGATGCCCCACAGATGCTCAATAGGGTTTAGGTCTGGAGACATGCTTGGTCAGTCCATCACCTTTACCCTCAGATTCTTTCGCAAGGCAGTGGTTGTCTTGGAGGTGTGTTTGGGGTCGCTATCATGTTGGAATACTACCCTGGGGCCCAGTCTCTAAATGGAGGGGATCATGCTCTGCTTCAGTATGTCTCAGTACATGTTGGCATTCATGGTTCCCTCAATGAACTGTAGCTCCCCAGTGCCGACAGCACTCATGCAGCCCCAGACCATGACACTCCCACCAACATGCTTGACTGTAGGCAAGACACACTTGTCTTTGTACTCCTCACCTGGTTGCTGCCACACCCTTGACACCATCTAAACCAAATAAGTTTATCTTGGTCTCGTCAGACCACAGGAGATTGTTCCAGGAATCCATGTCCTTAGTCTGCTTGTCTTCAGCAAACTGTTTGCGGGCTTTCTTGTGCATCATCTTTAGAAGAGGCTACCTTCAGGGATGACAGCTATGCAGACCATTTTGATGCCGTGTGCGGCATATGGTCTGAGTACTGACCCCACCCCCCACCCCTTCAACCTCTGCAGCAATGCTGCCAGTACTCATACAACTATTTCCCAAAGAAAACCCTCTGGATATGATGCTGAGCATGTGCACTCAACTCCTTTGGTTGATCATGACGAGGCCTGTTCTGAGAGGAACCTGTCCTGTTAGACCACTGTATAGTCTTTGCCACCGTGCTGCGGTTTAGTTTCAGAGTCTTGGCAATCTTCTTATAGCCGAGGTCATCTTTATGTTGAGCAGCAATTCTTTTTTGAAGATCCTCAGAGTTCTTTGCCATGAGGTGCCATGTTGAACTTCCATTGACCAGTATGAGAAAATGAGAGCTATAACACCAACTTTAACACACCTGCTCCCCATTCACACCTGAGACCTTGTAACACTCATGAGTCACATGACGGGAAAATGGCTAATTGGACCCAATTTGGACATTTTCACTTAGGGGTGTACTCACTTTTGTTGCCAGCGGTTTAGACATTAATGTGTGTTGAGTTATTTTGAGGGGACAGCAAATTTACACTGTTATACAAGCTGTACGCTCACTACTTTACATTGTAGCAAAGTGTCATTTCTTCAGTGTTGTCACATGAAAAGATATAATAAAATATTTACAAAAATGTGAGGGGGTACTCACTTTTGTGAGATACTGTATATAGCGCTGTCAATTTGCGCAGCACTTTACACATATATATTGTGCATTCACATCAGTCCCTGTCCTCAAGGAGCTTACAATCTAAGGTCCCTAACTCACATTCATACATACACATACTAGGGCAAATTTAGACAGAATCCAATGAACCTTCCAGCATGTGTTTGGAGTGTGTAAGGAAACCGGAGTGCAGGGAGAAAATCCACACAGGCACAGGGAGAACATGCAAACTCCAGGTAGTGCTGTGATTGGGAATCGAACCAACGACCCTAGTGCTGCTAAGGATGCTCAACATGTGGCACTCCAGCTGAGCAGAACTACAAGTCCCATCATGCCTCTGCCTTTGTGAGTCATGCTTGTAACTGTCAGTGACTTGCAATGCCTCATCGGACTTGTAGTTTTGCAACAGCTGGAGGGCCGCAGGTTGAGCACCTATGTGCTAGGAGGAAGTCAAAGGCAACCTAATTTATAAATAAGATATATAGAATAGACCTTGAAATGTACCTGCCTGATATCAATACTCTATGTTTTATTATGTAATGTGGTAATGTAGTGCCATTCTCAATACCCACCATCCCAACAAAATATTGTTTAAGAAATAGCTTGTAGACTGTACAAAATAAGAAAAGCTGTTGTAGAAATCCTTCTGTACTTTACCTGTGTAATTCTGTCCCAGAGGTTGGTGTTTATCATTACCAGATTATATTTTAGTATTTTGTCCTCCAGCATCATATTTTATGGTGGTCATCCATTAAACCATCAGCAGTTAGTATTTTACACACATACTTCAAACCTGATAGCTCCGGTTTTACAAAGTGCATTTATATTTAAATGAATGTTATAGAACAATTTATAGTTTAAGTATCTTTATTGTAAATTACCCTAATTATTGTATAATCAAAAATAAAACAATATTTGTTTTTTCCAAAAAATTTCATACTCTGCTTTTACAAGATGGTTAAACTGGGCCTGACATCACACTCTCCAGAAGAGGGAAGGATTCATCAATAAAATATTTAAATATTCTTATTTAGCATAGCAATGTGCAAAGAGGCATAAACCACAGCAGCCACTAAGAATTCATCCTTTACTCATTTAAATTGTCAGATTTAAATCTAGTTGGCTGCCACTGGTTATTGCCCTTTGTATATCATTATTGCTACTTGCACTGTTTGGTCAAAAAAATCTGCAATTGTCATTTGCAATGTTCACAGAAAAGTTCTCCTATTTTCACATAGTACAGGACTCTTTTTACAGAAAGTCAGAGAATGGGAATTGAAGGCAAACAGAGTTTCTACTGCTCCTGTATGATGGTGTTTACAATATGAAGTTGGTCAGTGCAGAAATAAGACCTTGGTCATTGTACCATAGCAACTAACTGGATTCTGTAATGTCATTTTCCAGGGCAGGTTTGAATTGGATTGGTTCAGTACAGGCCATTCTTGTCTAAGAAACTGATAAATAGAGACCATATTGTTATAAACTTTTGGGTCTAGAAAATCTTCCTTAACGTGTCTGGTGTTCCAAATCCCTATATTGTGCATGGAGCATTTTTAGAAAAAAACACAGCTCTAAAAGGTTGACTTTTAGCAGCATGTGTATCGATGTTAAAGAAGTTTAGATCCACAGAGCCTGTTCACACTATGACATTGCAGGAAGATGTGTTACATGCGTTGAATGCACCCCAATCCACCTGCTGAGGTGCGTGCTTTGCAGTGGAATGCACTGACGTACATTGTGGTGCAGTGCGATCCCAAAAAAGATGCAACATTTTTTGGCAGCACACCACAACACACAGAACACACTTCTGACCAAGATTTGTTAGGGTGCCATTCAGAATGAAAATCACCGCATTACACCAGCAAATTTAGCCCTGGTTCACACAAATGCGATGTGGGAAACGCACAAGATATGCTGCGTTTCCCTGCATCGCACTCCAAAGCGATCTGCTGCGGGTACAATGTTAGATTAACAACACCCCAAAACAGATTGCAAAATGCAGTGCGATTGCCAGAATTGCATCGCTGAGTGTGAACACCTATGCAACACCTATCAATGCAATTCAGGAAAAAAAAGGGTCCTGCACCATTTTGGTGCGGATGCAACGCGATTTGAGCCATAGAAAATGTATGGCTCAAATTGCACAGCACAGGCATTGCATGTGATTTGCATAGGAATGCGGTGAGATTCACATGCGGTGTTTGCCATACATTGCAGTAAAACACACATTAATGTGCGTGTTACTGCAACATGTAATGCTGTTGTGAGGAAAAAATCTCCAATTTTCTTTTCCCAAATTGACAAAAAAATGAAAAGACATTTATGTACCCAGCAACTGTCAGGCATTCATGACAACTGTGCATTTTAATACAGGCTGAAATATCTGAACAGGAAGCAGGTGAGTTCATGTACTTTTAATCATAAACAAAACCATGTCCATTTTGAGTAAAACTTTACCTTCTCAAATATCTATTTAAACTTGTATACCCCAAGGCCTAAGCACTGAAGACAGCATTACACTATTTTCATTGGCTCCTTTTATTCCACTCCTTGAGCATACATTACTAACCCCATGTTAATGACACAGTGTGAGAGTTGACGGATATACAATAAGTTAATCTAGAGGGTTGAGTTTTAAACACAAGTGGGTACGTAATTGAGTGCATTGCAAAATTGCAAAGATATAGAATAAACATTAGCAGCTGTTAGTATACAGTACATTAACAGAGCACGGTAGAAAGACACGGAGCAAGACAGTCATACAGGAAGGGTAATGTTTGGCAGCAGAGGCCACAGGAAGCTAACTTGCAGCATGCTGGGAATAAGCTTCAGTTCCTTTGGAAACTAGAAGTGAAAAATAGAAGAAAAAGAATGATTAATATTAACGTTTATTAGGGAAAAAAAAAGAGCAGAGGTGTGTATTTTGCCTGAAGAGTGCACTGGGGTCATAAGTTTAGACCAGCGGTCTCCAAACTGCACCCCACGTGTCAGATGCAGCCCTTTTCTTGTCTTTATACAACCATTGGAGCACTATTTCTCCCAATGATATGAGGCACTATTTCTCACGCTGAGACCATCAATGGGGCATAATTCCTCTCACGGACAGCAATGATGGGACACTCTTCCTCCCACTGTCCCCAATGATAGGGCACTTCTCCCCCCAATGTCACCAGTGATGGGTCACTATTCCTCCACTGTCACCAATGATGGAGCACTATTCCTTCCATTGTTACCAATGATGGAATACTATTCCTCCCACTAAGACTAGCAATGGAGCCTTATTCCTCCAAATGATACCAACAATGGGGCACTATTCCTCCCACTGATACCAACAATGGGGCACTATTCCTCCCACTAATACCAAGGATGGGGAATTTTTTACTTTCACTGATGTCAGAGCATTTTCTACTTCCACTGGCCACAGTCAAACTTCATATAATCTGAAGAACAGTAAACAGGCCATTTTTTTAAAATAAATTGGAGACCCAGGTTTAGACTATTCCTCTATGCTACGTAAACTGTTCATTTATTTTACTAATTTATAAAAAGTCAAGCCTCTGGCATAATCAGCAAAAGTATACAAGCAATAATGAATCATATGTCCTTGTCCCCTGGGAGCCTATGCTTGTATGTCCCTATTGCAGTCATACACATATAAAGAAGGGCACAGTTGCAGTTAATCTGTATGTTCTCAGATTGTGGATGGAAATCAGGGTATTAAAATGATGCAACAGAAGGGAGAACATACAAATTTCATGCAGGTTCCTGGCTCAAACCAAGCCCAGGATGCCAACTCTGGAAAACAAGAGTGCTAAACATTTAGGTCACGTCAGATTATGCCACTTCTCAGCCAGGATTTAAAGAACACAACTGAAAACTAAGAAACTGTTGTTAGCACCCTAGTGGGAGCTTTCAAAATACTGCTATATATATATATATATATATATATATATATATATATATATATATATATATATATATAATATATATATTATTTATTTATTTATTTTAAACCATCATGCTCAAGGTGATTAGTGCACATTCAACAGCATAGTTGAGTACTCTCCGTGATTCAATATTTTTTTTTTTTGCATCAACAATACTCAGTACTGCTTGGACCTTAGAGTTTACACTGAAAGCTTGTCCTGAAGATATAACTGTTAACTAATATAACTGTTATAACTGTTAGTGTAAATAAAGAGTACCATGGACAGTACTCAACTGTGTTTTTTTCTTTTAAAGAAAATGTGGGTTCCTGATATACTGTAAACCCCTGTAGGCTACAATAGTTGGTTTTGCCGTATTCTCTTCTCACCACAATTCACAATTCACTACTGGTTGATTTCCCAATTTTTAACATTAAATCTGAGAGGGACGAATTGTAATACAAGTATTGTATTCCTGCTATCATTTTATGACAAACGTCTCTTAAATGTTGTATTCCTCTATGTATTTGTTTTCCTGTGTATAAATCCTCTGTGTTCTTCAAATCACTTGCTGTTTGATCTTATTCTTTTACTAACATATATAGTAAATTTACAAGGACAATAAGTATAATACATTTTTTTTCTTGTTCAAATTTGTTGTTAAAAATATAGAAAAGATAAAGCGTAACAAGAGAGGAAAAACTCATTACACATAATGCACCTCCAGTAGCCCATGCAGGGGCAAAAGCAATAAAAGGTAAAGGTATGGCTGTATAAACACTATAAGCCTAGTCAGCAGGAGCTGAATACACAAACATGAAAAAGAACAGACAAAGAAATAGAACAACCATAATCTGAGGCAGGACCAGCTAGCAGCTCAGCATAGGTGGGCCTACAGGCCCCGTAAGGTTTAGATAAGGAACAGCTATGCGTCAGAGCCTCATTGGAAGAATAACTGGTACATCGTTTTTTCTTTTTTATTATTTTACTTCTTCCCAGGTTTTTAAGATAGCTTTCTTCTTTTTAAAACTAACAACTGTTGCATATAAAATAACATTCTTTAAGAGCCGGTTCACACTGGGGCGACTTGTCAGGCGACTTATAGCAGCTAACTTTTATTCTACTCAGAGGCCTTTAACTCCCCTTCCACCCACCTTTTTTTTTTGTTTGTTTCTTCTCGTCTTCTTAACCCTAACAATGTGCTTCTCCCTCTGTTACTACAGTGCTTTATCCTTTCCAGTTAGCTTCACCCTATTTCTCCTCCCCATTTCCATTATAAATGTAGAAATGTCCAAATCTGAGATTTCCCCTGGTTGGTCCCCCTTAGTTTATTTGCTTACATTCTGATTTATTTTGCCTATACTTTATTTCTTATAAGTTATTGAAAACTAGTTTCAATGAGTAAGGCTCCATGTACACGGGACGTTGTTAAAAGTCCCTTTGAATGCTGGAATTTTTAGGACGTTTGAAACGTCCGTTCGGTCGCGTTTGTACCCGCGTTTAGCGGGCGTTTAGCAGCGTTTGCGGGCGTTTGCGTTTAGAAGCGTTCCTAGAGGTCAAAAAAATTATTCCCCTTTAAAATGGAAAAACGCGAACGCTAAACGCGGGTCATCGCGTTCAGACGCGTTCGGACGCGTTTAGACGCGTTCGGACGCGTTTGTGCGTTTGAAACGCCGGGAAACACACGTTCGAACGCAAATAATTGCGTTCTAAAAACAGTCCCTGAACGCAACTGCCTGCAAATGACTGTAAACGACCTGGTGTACATGGACAGATAAGATAAAATGTAGATGGGTTCAGGGGCTTCTGAAAAAAACGCCCAACTGCTCCTAAACGGCCATTTCCAGCGTCCCGTGTACATGGAGCCTAAGTCATAGCAATATATAACTGCCTTTTTCTCTGACCCAGCTCTACTGGATGTATTTGGAATATCTGCTGTGTTCTGTAATGATAACGCTGACCTACAAAAATTTATGGAGATCTGATATGATAAATGACCTCTATGAACATGTTTTTTGTTTACTCATATAACATTAACTATGCCAGTTTCTACTGATGTTGACCTTGTTGACTCTTATAAATAAAGAATTAAAAAATAAAAAAATAAAACAATTTTATGTCATGATCTTTTGATCCTGTATATGCAATTTAAGATCTAAAAATTGCAAGCTATTTAAAAGAAAGTAGATCAAAATTAGGTCATTCTGTTTTTCTAAATCAGCATTTTTCTCGAGGAAGAATAATACAAATTGTCCCAAACAAGAAGTAAATCGTCAATGTACTAGCCCAGAGTTTGAGCATGCCAGCACAGTTGTCATTTGAACAAAAGATAGCCTAACTCCTGTGCAGGGTTGGGTATTTTATGTGCATAGTTTTGAATATTTTGTAAGATGTTTTACTTTAGATTTGTTGGTTCTAAGTGCGATGCTTATTCTCTGCAATTTTTTAAAAGTTGTCCTAAAAAGTGACGTTTCAATATGTTATAGAGAACATTTAGAAAATTTTAATTGTGCCTAAGTAGTAGGAAAATTTACTTTTTGTCATGAATTCCTCCTGAAAAATAGCAGTGCACTTTCTGGTATGTGATAGTATATAGGCACTCCTATACCTACAGCCCTATAGCTATATATCTTGCAGTGTAAGATCTATGGTACCGCTGCCTCTGTTAAGCCTAGAACACACGCGCCGAATGTTCAATAGAAATTGGCTAACATTTGGCCCGTGTGTACTGCAGTCAGTCCGAAAGAACCCAGCCATTTGGCCAGGCTTCTGTTGAAGTGGCATGACAGAAAAAGACCAGTCGATCAGCTCCCAATCAGCGCTCTCATCCGAGTGTTCTGGTGGACGGCGTCCCCCTGTCAGAACACAATAGAACAGCAGGAGATATCACTGTGCTAACTTCAGTTTTTACAGCGGCTCCTCCTGAGCTGTCAGGTTTTTTTTTCATTCAGCCCTGCTGGGTTAGATTAAAAAAAAAAAAAAGCTCTTATTGTGTACCAGGCTTTAGTCTTGGAGTGAGATTTGCTGATGTCACTACTGTGCTGCTCACTGTTCTCCTTGCTGGAGGCTTTCACATGAGAAAGGAAACCCCTGCCTCCAAAATGCACGCCTCCACAACACAACACAGTGCAGTAGAAGCATAGGCGCACGCACAGGGCGTGCCTGGGCACACCCTAATCACCTAGGGCACATTAGCATTATCGCTCTGAGGAGGAGTGAGGAGATGGGAAGGATCTTGCTCTGCCATAAGAAAAGTGCCTACGCACTTCTATTTCACTGTGCCAGCCGGGAGAATAATGTACCAGGGCCATATACATGTAGGCACACACATGCATGTGTATTTAAACTTTGGGGTGCACACCCTGATGCAATAGGCTGCGCACACCTATGAGTACAAGGCATTATAAGTCCGTAATGGGAGAAAGATCATCTGCACAGAAACCACAGCAATACCAGAGACTAGTCCTTTCCCCTCTGCCTGCCTTTTTGGGCACAGCTTCCAGAGTTCAATTCCTAGTAGCTTCAATGCTGCACTGGCAATATGTCACCAGTGTCAGAATCATTCACCTGACATAGTCCTATAACTACAGAAAAACAAACTCCTTCCAACTAAGGTTTTATGTTATAATTTTTCATATATGCCCTATGTTGAGTTATGTCTACACTGGATAGGCTATTAAGCATATCTGAAAAAAATTTTGGTGGCCCAAAAGAAACTGCGCAAAATTGGTGATATTCGATAATAAATTAATCAATCAAATTGTCATAAATAAATTAAATATATATAAGAGGAATTGCTTCCATAGTGCAAGCTGCAATAAAAACGTATAAAACGCATAAATGTGAAAAGAATGGAAAAAATTGCGCTCAACACTTAAAACACAACCAAAAGGTGCTTGTGTGCATAAATATGTGAATAAATGGTTATAAATAAATAAATATACAGAATCCTAAATGTGAAAAAAGTCCTTGGTAAATAAATATATCAACAGTCTTTAAAGTGCCCAGTGCAATACAAATCTCTCAGCAATGACTGAATATCACTCCAACTTCAAGTGAGGGACCTCCACCTTAAGAGACTTTTCTCCACCCAGTGCTCGGGGTAAATACTTCTTACCAAAGCTGGTGGACCCCTTAATTACAGGGGGTCTAAAGCAGCGTAAATGGTCCACAAATGCCTCCAAGCTATCCTTCAGGTCCCTTGATATATGGCTCAGCTCGCATAAGGAACTCCAAGTATTTCAGGATATTGTGGGGAGAAAGATAAGGAAACTCCAATAGTGTAGTATGTTCTGATAATTAGGGTTTATTAATGAAATTGCACTTACTCAAACATTAGAATCAAATGCCTTCATGCAGTAAATGCAGCATGGGTTCGGTGTACGGGACGCTCCTCTGCTCCTGCGTATCACCAACCCGGAACTCCACGGTCTCACGTTCCCGACGCACGTTTCGTCAGACGCGCTGACGTCATCAGGGGATCATCTTTTATATTAAGCATATCGTCTCACTGACAATCTATACCAGGGGTCTCCATACTATGGCCATCCAGTTGTTCAGGAACTACAATTCCCACCATGTCTAGTCATGTCTGTGAATGTCAGAGTTTTACAATGCCTCATGGGATGTGAAGTTCTGCAACAGCCGGAGGGCTGTAGTTTGGGGATCCCTGATCTATACTGTCATAAGTAGAAAAACGTTTTCACAACATTCATTCAAAAGAATTTGTCAAACTATTCTATTTCCTACTACTTCATAAGTTTGTCTATTGTTCTTGTAACACTACTTAGGCAGGCTATACATGTTTCAAATCTCAGCCAGTTTTCCTTTAATCCAACTCTGAGGGAAGCTATAATGGCTTGCAGTACTTTTAGACCCCATTCACACTAGCGCGACTTGTCAGGCGACTTGGTCGCCTGACAAGTCGCGGTGGGTCGCCTGCCATTGATTAGCACAGGACCCGTTCTAATAGGAGCGACACAAGTCGCCCCGACTTAGAAAAAGGGTCCTGTACTACTTTGGGGCGACCTGGAGGCGACTTGCATTGACTTCAATTATATGAAGTCCGTGCATGTCGCGCCGAGGTCGCTGTGCGCGCCGTGCACCGCGACTTCACAGGTCGCCCCAGCAAGTCGTGTCGCCCCTGTGTGAATGGGCTCTTAGTTTCTTTATTTTTTATCTAACATATACGTTTATATGTGTTTAGGCTCGGTTCACATATATATGCGAATTGGATGAGTTTTGATCCGCATCCGATTTGCATGACATGTAAAGCAAACCGGCTTTCTTTGGAGCCGGTTCTCATATCTGTGGGTGGGCGGCGGTACGTTTTTCAAAGGAGTCCTGTACGATTTTAGATCCAGTGCAGGTGCGATTTTTAAGTGTGATATACTTGACAAATTCGCAACTGAACCGGTGAACCGAAAACGAAAAACGGACTTGAAAAATCACAATGAAACAGTGCCTAGACATATGTGATCTGAGCCTAAGCTGATGCTTTATGTCTGTTTTTCATGATACTGTATGTATGCAATCTTTGTTATACAAATAAACATTTATTAAATAACAGAGGATTCCTAAAGCACTATGAGTTGGCTAAAAAGACATCACAGCAGCAGACATGTAGCTGGCTTTGTGTGACTGATTACATAGATTGAACTGTCTGATAAGGGAGAAGTCACCGCAGGTAAGTTTAGTTCTGTCTGTACACTGCTCCTTGAACAAGTGAGTTCTGAAAAAAACAAGCTATTGACAAAAATCTGCTAAGAAATCTTTGGAAGACATGTGAAAGTCAGAATAAAATTATTCTTACTGTGCAAAAAATATATATATTTGATAATTACTTGACAAGAACAAAAAACAAAATGGAAAGATATTATTTCTGGCCATAATAAAGGAAGATAATATGTAAAAACCTTACATTGTCTTTTATTAGAAAATTTTATGTGTATTTCCCTGTGGCATGTCCCACTTACTATCTTATACAGTACCTGGAAGTGCAGGAGAGAGGACTTAGGTGACTGCTGTTATTAGCTAGCTGCTGTCTCCTGATGAAGAGGGAATAACTGGGACTGATCATCCGCTTCGCAGCCACATGGCAAGTCACTTCTGTAAGAGATGAGGCATACAATATATGATAGTGATTTAATAATAAGCCCCTAAAATAGTACCTGGTCTATAAAAAGTAAATGGCTACCATGGCCACCACAAAGGTAACACTGGTGCAAAAAGACAGCAGTAGGTCACGGAACTGAGATAAAAAATTGGCTTCCTTAAATTTTGTGCAATTGTTTTATTGGAAGAGGAGCCCCTTTAGTCTCCAGACAATAGAGACAAAAGAGATGCCCACTTTAGCTATGTATAGTGGTTAAGGGGACATGCTCTAAAAGGTGAACTTTGACATCCTTAGAGTAACATCTACAAATATTGAGGAGATATGGATGAGGCAGTTTGTGGAATATACATTTCCACCGTTCTTGTACCTCATTGCATGCACCTCTTACATCTACAGCAAACCATTAACACATGAGAGCTTTCTTATACCCAGATGCCATCAGTCACCTAGTCATTTAATGCACCTGTAATATGATCATAAAGTGGTTTTCCTAAGACAGCTAAATGGTTTTAGAAAATAATGTTCGCACCTCGGGCAATACGAATCGCTCTGTTTGCAATATCAGCATAAGGAAACCTAGTAATTTCAAGATCCTAAACCAAAGGGCTAAATGGAAAACAATTGGCATTGGGGCTCTTTCAGACGGCCGCTCCGCTGTTTTTGTCCGCTGCGGGACTTTTTTTTTTCACGGAGCGGATGACATTTGTGTCATCCGCTCCGTATGCCCGCATATCATCCCATCCGTTTGCAGATGATATGCGGACATAATGTAAGTCTATGGGGATTGCAGATGTCAGCGGATGACACCACTGACATCCGATTTTCCTTCCTTTCCGTTTTTTGAACGGAGGAAAAATAGGCTTCTGTTCCGTTCCAAAAAACGGAACAGAACTGAAAGGAAGAAAATCGGATGTCAGCGGATGGTATTCCGCTGACATCCGCAATGACATTGACTTACATTAAAAAAAATAGGACGATTGACTTACGCAAAAAAATAGGATGATTTGCGGACATACAGAGCGGCCGTGTGAAAGAGCCCTTAAGCACCAATAGTACCCGCGCAACAGTAAATATTATGAAAACTCAAAAACAATAATTACAGTTAACGTGCAAGAGATAAATCTGAGTGGGAACCGCAACATAAACGTGGAAAAACGTGATAATTGATAAAAATTATATAGTTATATATAATGGAGCTGCGCTCAACCAATTTTGTGCACTAAATATACATAAGAAAAGTACTCAGACCAAACAAAATACTAGAACAGGTGCAAACCTATTAATACATATGCTGGAAACAGTTCTGTGCATAAATAAATAAATAAATACAAATTAGAGTGCTTTTTATATTGCACTGGATTAGAGCACTCTAATTTGTATTTACAGTGCATTGCGAAAGTATTCGGCCCCCTTTAACTTTTCGACCTTTTGCCACATTTCAGGCTTCAAACATAAAGATATAAAACTGTAATTTTTTTTGAAGAATCAACAACAAGTGCGACACATTCATGAAGTGGAACGAAATTTATTGGATATTTCAAACTTTTTTAACAAATAAAAAACTGAAAAATTGGGCGTGCAAAATTATTCAGCCCCCTTAAGTTAATACCTTTTAGCGCCACCTTTTGCTGTGATTACAGCTGTAAGTCGCTTGGGGTATGTCTCTATCAGTTTTGCACAACGAGAGACTGAAATTTTTGCAAAACAGCTCGAGCTCAGTGAGGTTGGATGGAGAGCGTTTTGTGAACAGCAGTTTTCAGTTCTTTCCACAGATTCTCGATTGGATTCAGGTCTGGACTTTGACTTGGCCATTCTAACACCTGGATATGTTTATTTGTGAACCATTCCATTGTAGATTTTGCTTTATGTTTTGGATCATTGTCTTGTTGGAAGACAAATCTCCATCCCAGTCTCAGGTCTTTTGCAGACTCCATCAGGTTTTCTTCCAGAATGGTCCTGTATTTGGCTCCATCCATCTTCCCATCAATTTTAACCATCTTCCCTGTCCCTGCTGAAGAAAAGCAGGCCCAAACCATGATGCTGCCACCACCATGTTTGACAGTGGGGATGGTGTGTTCAGGGTGATGAGCTGTGCTGCTTTTACGCCAAACATAACGTTTTGCATTGTTGCCAGAAAGATTGATTTTGGTTTCATCTGACCAGAGCACCTTCTTCCACATGTTTGGTGTGTCTCCCAGGTGGCTTGTAAGAGGGAAACAGGCGCCACTGTATTAAGCCAAAAGTTTATGGCACACAAATCACAGTAGTGACTTACATCAGGGTAAAAACCAGTCCATGTAGGAGCATCTGTTCCGCACTGTCCGGCCGTCCACCAGCCCGGAAGTGACGTCGTAGGAAGCTAGTCCAAGGAGCTGGTTTCGCCGGAAGCCGCAATGGAACGCAGGCTACCGGAAATGACGCAACGCGTTTCGGAACATGCATACTCGGCTCCTTCTTCAAGCGTAAGTGGCCGCCATCTACAGTCCACGGCGGCCACTTACGCTTGAAGAAGGAGCAGAGTACGCATGCTCCGAAACGCGTTGCGTCATTTCCGGTAGCCTGCATTCCATTGCGGCTTCCGGCAAAACCAGCTCCTTGGACTAGCTTCCTACGACGTCACTTCTGGGCTGGTGGACGGCCGGACAGTGCGGAACAGATGCTCCTACATGGACTGGTTTTTACCCTGATGTAAGTTACTACTGTAATTTGTGTGCAATAAACTTTTGGCTTAATACAGTGGCGCCTCTTTCCCTCTTACTTCTGTCAGCGGAATTCCCGAAGTTTACCGCCGGTGCTGCCTTGTACCCGGCCATTTGGACAGTTCATCAGGAGAACTTGGTGGATATCCCCTGTGCTCCCCCCCCCTTTGTGGTGGATCCCCCCCTTTTTTGGTTAGTAGTGCCCAACACCCATCTCTCTGATACCAGGTGGCTTGTGGCAAACTTTAAACAACACTTTTTATGGATATCTTTAAGAAATGGCTTTCTTCTTGCCACTCTTCAATAAAGGCCAGATTTGTGCAGTATATGACTGATTGTTGTCCTATGGACAGAGTCTCCCACCTCAGCTGTAGATCTCTGCAGTTCATCCAGAGTGATCATTGGCCTCTTGGCTGCATCTCTGATCAGTCTTCTCCTTGTATGAGCTGAAAGTTTAGAGGGACGGCCAGGTCTTCGTAGATTTGCAGTGGTCTGATACTCCTTCCATTTCAATATTATCGCTTTCACAGTGCTCCTTGGGATGTTTAAAGCTTGGGAAATCTTTTTGTATCCAAATCCAGCTTTAAACTTCTCCACAACAGTATTTTGGACCTGCCTGGTGTGTTCCTTGTTCTTTATGATGCTCTCTGCGCTTTGAACGGACCTTTGAGACTATCACAGTGCAGGTGCATTTTTATGGAGACTTGATTACACACAGGTGGATTCTATTTATCATCATTAGTCATTTAGGTCAACATTGGATTATTCAGAGATCCTCACTGAACTTCTGGAGAGAGTTTTCTGCACTGAAAGTAAAGGGGCTGAATAATTTTGCACGCCCAATTTTTCAGTTTTTTATTTGTTAACAAAGTTCAAAATATCCAATAAATTTCGTTCCACTTCATGATTGTGTCCCACTTGTTGTTGATTCTTCAAAAAAAATTACAGTTTTATATCTTTATGTTTGAAGCCTGAAATGTGGCAAAAGGTCGAAAAGTTCAAGGGCGCCAAATACTTTCGCAATGCACTGTATTTATTTATTTATGCACAGAACTGTTTCCAGCATATATAATAATAGGTTTGCACCTGTTATAGTATTTTGTTTGGTCTGAGTACTTTTCTTATGTATATTTAGTGCACAAAATTGGTTGAGCGCAGCTCCATTATATATCACTATATCATTTTTATCACTTAAACCAAAGGGCTGTCAACCATATCACAAAAATAAATGTGATCCCCATCAGGGCCGGCACTACCTGTAAGGCGATCTAGGCAGCCACCTAGGGCGCAACTTTGCAGGGGGCATCGGCATCCTGCACCCGGAATCAGTAATTGACCGCCTGCTGGTGCTGCACTCCTCATGCTGTGTGCCGTCTGAGCGCTACAGCAAACCACGCTATGTGAGGGCTCCAGCATCGCCGAAATCCCCATAGGAAAGCATTGAATAATGCTTTTCTATGGGGAGGTCTAATGCGCGTGGGCGGCTATTGCCGTGATTGCACATTAGGTCTCCCCCGCCAATGTCAGCCGGCGAGGGAGACCTAATGCGCATGCGTGGCAAAGGAGAGTAGGTGGAGCCTGACCCAGCGCCAAGGTAAGTCACTTCAGCAACTTGGGATGGGGGGTGGGAGGGAGACAGGCACTACAGGGTCCTGCAGTGCCAGGAAAACTAATATGTTTTCCAGGGGGGGGGGGGGCAATTTTTTTTTGCCTAGGACGGCAAAAATCCTTGCATCGGCCCTGATCCCCATTGTGTCCCGCTTAGTGCTGACCTCACTGCTGAATAGTAACTAGGAGCATTGATATGGTTTTGAAGTCCACTTTACAAGGCTACAAAAGAGCAGTTTGGTTTACCCAGGGGAATCAGCTTTCCAAACAAATATCTACTCCAAACAACTATTAGGGGTCTAAGGGACCCTTTTATTACACATGGAGCCAATAACAAATACCAACCAGTGGAGAGAATCGAACCCTGCAATCCAGTATAGCAGAGTTTATAATTGCTGCTCTTCGGTAGCAATTATTATAGCAGGTTATTGATTAGTAGTAGTAATAAATAGTATGATGATAATTTTTTGGTGACAAATCTGCATATGTAGATTTAGACTATGACAGAAGTAAAAGTTCACAGTAGATGCAGCTGCGGCAAAAGGAGCCAAGGTTTGCATCACTTTTGGCTACTAGATTCAGTATGTGTATTCTTACTATCCTTTTAACTATAAACTGACTGGCTAATGTCACTAAAATAAATCATTTTATAAATGATGTACTGTATTACACATTTGTTTCCAAATTGAAGACTCATGAACTGTTAGGCCTCATGCACACAGAGCTTAAAAACCTCCGTAAAAAAAAACACCGCTTATACGGGTGTTGAGTGTAAAAGCACCTTTATGTAAGCCTGTGTGTCCATGCACACATATACATTTACAGTATACAGGTGTATTAGAGGAGGAGTGTTAACAGGCATAAAAAAAACAAAAAAACAGAGGTGAATTCTTAAGAGGAGCGATGCAGCAGATAAAAAAAAAACACGCAAATGCGTAAAAACGCTAAAAGCGTATTGAATTTGAGTGTTAATGCATTCCAATGGCAAGAATAAATTAATATTCTTGCCAGTAGAATGCATTTACACTCAAACAGTAGCTGCATATAAATACATGTTCAATACGTGACTTTTAGTGCTTTTTTTGTGCTGCATTTTCCTGTCAGCAGTTCTGGCATTCAGAGCTTGTTTAGACGCCCCATGTGCATGAGGCCCTAAAAGGTTATGTCTTTCAGACTTCTGGGCACTAGCAAGCCTGCTTTTGTTAGACACGTTAAAAATAAAGCACACTATTAATTTTTTCCTATGATTCATTGATAGAATCTGGAAAAAGTGACCTGTTCTCAGGACTGGTCTGGGAAACACTGTGTTCATAATAAGTACTGGTAGCACATGATATGATGAGATATGATTCAGGATGATGTGTATGTGAATTACAAGTCATGCCTTACGCTGCGCTGTGCACCCATGACTCACCTGTTATCATTGATGTCTGTAGCATTGCCTATGTGTGCAGCATGGCATGGAAAGAAAGCTTATTAAACATTGCTTGGCAAATAATAACATCTTTAGATTACATTTTTGTTTAGCCTATTTCAAAATCATTTCATTAGGTTCCATCAAGACTTATGGCTACAGTGTCATAGAACAACATGGAATCACATTTCTAAGGGTACCCATACACATCATGATCACCCACCTGTCTGGCTGGTTATTGTCAAACCAACAAACAACTACATGTTGGCACCCTGACCTCTCCAGGAATCGACTTTGTAAGAAGATTCAATTGGTCAGCTTCAGCTTAGCTATACATACGCAATTACGGAAAGTAAAGCATTTATTCTACTTCTTGGGAAAGAGATATTCTAACATGTTGTAAAATCTCTGAATAATATTAAGAGGAGAATAAAGATGCATATGCATGCATCTTTGCTATACATGCACATGTCCCCATCTTTTGTGCCTTTAATGTATAACTTAAGCCCCGTACACATGATCAGATTATCGAACGATCTGTCGTCCGTTTTTTGTGGCATGCTAGTCTGATGTGGAAAGTGAAGAGGTTATTTTCATACGAATTTTCCCGTACGACAGAATTCTACTTCAGAAGTGATGTCATGTGTTGGATTGTTTTGTATGTGTTCTTTCGTCTCTGAGCATGCCCAGTCTTGCTCTCTTGCTCTTAAGATTTTTTTCCATCAAAATCTGTACTAATAAGACGAAAATCGGACGTTGTTTTGACGGACGACAAAAATTATATAGCCTGCACATCAGGATTTTGTCAGCCGAAAAAGTCGGAGTCAGCTGTCGAAAGCACCATACTACCAATCCAAAAATCGACAGATCGGTCGTCGGACAAATTTTCCCTACAGATTTTCTTATCGTGTGTACAGGCCTTAAGGCCCCTTTCACATGGGTGCCTTCATACACCTGATTCCGGTTGCTCAGCAGGGGACCTTTTTGCTAATCCCCACTGAGCAGGCGGATGACAGGTCCTGTCTGCTCCGCTGTGCAGAACGGACACTGAAACAGTCCAGCTTTCCTCTATGGGGAAATTGGATGGAAACAGACCGCCTGTCCGTTTCCATCCGATCCTATGAGATCCAATCCGCCAGACAGATGGAAAATAGGACCACCATCCGTCTGTTTTTTGTAGGCAGGATCGGATCAGATAGCGGTAGGTGTTAGCGGACACATCTGCTGCTCCATAGAGGAGACCAGAGGGTCTGATCAGGACCTGATCGGACAGCCCGTGTAAAGGGCCCCTAAGCCACATTTTGTTTTGGATAGAGTGGAATAGGGGATGTTTTGGATAGAGAACATCTTTCAGTTTTGTATCAATGTCTGTGCCCCCCATTACGAAGATTCACACTCTCTATTTGTCTAGGTGACCATAATCACCATGAATGAAAGAAAATCCCAAATTTTCAGTTATCACCAGAAAAAGAATAGAGGGGAAAACTTCCAATTTTCCAATGGGAACACCAGTTCTGGTGATAACTGGGGATTCCCTCTCACTTCCTGTTTTGGCTATGAGACAGAAAGTGAAGTGAATTCTCCCCAATGGGACACAGGGGGCAAAAAAACAAAAACTGACGGGTTACATTCCTCCCGTACCCTATCCAAAATAGTAAAAAAAAGTTTTGTCTTGATGGTTTATACAGTCTGTCAGCCTTTTGTTTGTGGCACAGCAATAAAGCAATGTTAATGGGTAAATGAAGGCGTGGGTTTAGTTTGGTCATTCCTGTTTAATGCCCCCACTGTTAATGCAGTTTGGCCACACAGTTCACTACTGAGTGCTAGCCATGCTGCAGTATTACTCTCCTTGGGGTGCCCAAAGGTTTCCCAGGTCTTTTATAATCCTAGCAATGCGCCTGACATGGATCTTATTTGATTTAATTTGCCAGCTGGAGATTGCCTGTGTTTGAAACAACTGCTGATAGAAGTTTTGTTCCCTATATAGTGATTCTCCTCCCAAACCTGTTTTTTTTTTTTACAACAGATACACAACCTCTGCTTCCCATTTTTGTTGAAACATCATAAGGGGAGGGGGGGGAGCACCATCAACCAATAGGCCATTGCATTGAACCCCACTGATGCCCTAGGCTCCTCCTCTTCTCTGAGTGCTCCCATAGCAAGCCTCTTGAGCAGAGCGGGGCTGCCGGTGGGGAGTGGTGTCAGGCTAAGTGTCAGGGGCGGGGGAGGGGGGTTGGGGAGGCACAAACAGTAGAAGCTGTTTCACCTTAATGCATAGACTGCATTAGGGTAAAAGAACTTCTGCCCTTAGAACCACTTTACCTACTGCTAGTATACTTTAGTAAGGGCACCTGCCAGAAAAACAGTATATTGGACAAAACTCTCTACTATTATTTGTTAAGGAAGAAAATTTTGTTTAATTCCCTAGGGCATATAGCACTTGATCTTGTTCTGATCAGTGGCCCTGTGGTCCCCCTTCTTTACGTTAGTTGTAGCTCCACCCCATTCTTAAGCCCAGGTTATGGATGTTCCTTTTGTGGGGGGGGGGGGGCAGTACAACCAGCATAGAGCCCTGCCTACTCTCTAAACTGAGTGATATTTCACCATTGTGAATGAGCAATCAGCACTACTTTTTCATTCACAACAGTAAAAGATCACTGAAAGCCGCGGCTCCAAGTAATCTATCTAGTGGTACCCTGTATGTCTAAAAGCAGCTGCAGATAGATCACACAGAGCTGCAGCTCTAAGTGATCTTTCACTATAATGAATGAACAAGCAGCACTGATTGAAATAACTAAGTACTACAGACTTTGTGATTTTTTGGCATTTACACATACAAAGCTGCTGTCCCGCTGCACACACATGCCGGGCATCCTGAAAGCATTCATAGCGCTTCACTTTTTCCACATTTTGTTATGTTACAGCCTTATTCCAAAATAGATTCAATCCATTAGTTTCATCAAAATCCTACAATAATATCTCATAATGACAATGTGAAAGAAGTTTTTTTTTAAAAGTCTTTGCAAATTTATTTATTGAGCCTTTGCTCAATACTTTGTTGAAGCACATTTGGCACCAATTACAGCCTCTTTTTTAGTATGATGCTACAAGATTGGTACACCTATTTTTGGGCAGTTTCTCCCATTCTTCTTTGCAGGACCTCTCTATCAGGTTGGATGGGGAGCCTCGGTGCACAGCCATTTTTAGATCTGTCCAGAGATCTTCAATCAGGTTCAAGTCTGGGCTCTAGCTGGGCCACCCAAGGACATTCACAGAATTGTCCCATAGCCATTTCTTTATTATCTTGGCTGTGTGCTTAGTATCATTGTCCTGTTGGAAGATGAACCTTTGCCCCAGTCTGATTTTTCTTTTTTTTTATAAACTTACAAAATATTTCAAACAAACTTCTTTCACGTTGTCATTATGGGGTATTGTTTGTAGAATTTTGAGGAAAATATTGAATCTAATCTGTTTTGGAATAAGGCTGTAACATAAAATTTAGAAAAAGTGAGAAGCTGTGAATACTTTCCGGATGCACTGTATGTAGCCCTGACCCTGCTGCATACACATGAGGTACAAAGCCTGTCTTGTGGGCTATCTGATCTTTCAGCAGCTGCTTTTACCTTTTCTTATGTTTTACATGTTTATACATACTTTTTTGTTGTTGTTTTTTTTTTTATTTTTTATTTTGCTAAGTATTTTTATGTCTGAGTATAGATCTATGTTTGTCCCAAGTATGTCTGAATCCACTTAGGGCTCTTTCACACGGCCACTCCATTTTTTTACTCCGCTCCGGCACTTTTTTTTTTTTTCACGGACACGGATGACACTTGTGTCATCCGCTCCGTATGTCCGCATATCATCCCATCCGTTTGTGGATGATATACGGACATAATGTATGACTATGGGGATTGCGGATGTCAGCGGATGACACCGCTGACATCCAATTTTGCATCCGTTCCATTTTTTAAACGGAAGAAAAATAGGGTTCTGTTCCGTTCCAAAAAACGGAACAGAACTGAAAGGACGCAAATCGGATGTCATCGGATGGTCATCCGCTGACATCCGCAATCCCATTGACATGCATTATGTCCGTTTTTCATCCGCAAAAAAATGGGATGAAATACGGACATACGGAACGCTCGTGTGAAAGAGCCCTTACTGTTGACTGATTCACTACTTGAAGTGCTGGAAGTCTATTCCAAGCATCAGCTACTCATTCTGTACAAAAATACTTTTTAAGATTTGTTTTGAACTTTTCTTTTTTTTTTCCATGCGCCTGATTGAGTGTTTTATTACAAAGTGAAGCTTCACCACATTCACTAAGCTCTGGAGAAAATTATTGCAAATGCACTTGCAAAGTGCACAAGTGCTTCAGTAAACAACTTCATTGTGTGAATAACCAACAAATTCAATCTCAATGCTTTTGGTTATATGCGTATCAGAGATGTCTTTATCATGGTATTTTCTTTTAGTTGCAGTATATTGACACATACTGGTTAAGTGTTTTACAAAATATATGTTTGACTAAAAGGCTATTTGAGAGGTTTTCTTGGTGAGAAATAGCAGGTGGGTTTGTGACCTTTGGGTAATATGGAGAGGGTTGTTCTGATTTTACCAAGTAGCTTACCAAATGTTGGAGAAAAATGTTAACTTATTAGTTTTTGTGATTTTTTTTTGTTTTTGCAAAACACTATATTTCCAAACGTATTGGGACACCTGAACTTTAATGGCATCCCAGTCTTAGTCCCTGGGGTTCAATATACTGAGTTGACCCACCCTTTGCAGCTATAACAGCTTCAACTCTGCTGGCAAGGAAATTCACATGGTTTAGGAGTGTATGTATGGGAATGTCTGATCATTCTTCCAGAAGCGCATTTGTGAGGTCAGGCACTGGCGTTGGAGAGGAGGCCTGGCTTGCAGTCTCCGCTCTAATTCATCCCATAGGTGTTCTATCGGGTTGAGGTCAGGACTCTGTGCAGGCCAGTCAAGTTCCTCCACCCCAAACTCGCTCATTCATGTCTTTATGGACCTTGCTTTGTACACTGGTCTAAATCATTTGGTGGAGGGGGGATTATGGGGTGTGGGGTTACTTTTCAGAGTTTGGCTTGGCCCCTTAGTTCCAGTGAAGGGAACTCTTAAGGTATCAGCCTACCAAAACATTTTGGACAATTTCATGCTCCCAATTTCGTGGGAACAGTTTGGGGATGGCCCCTTCCTGTTCCAACATGACTGCGCACCGGTAAACAAATCAAGGTCCATAAAGACATGGATGAGCGAGTTTGGGGTGGAGGAACTTGACTGACCTACACAGAGTCCTGACTTCAACCCAATAGAACACCTTTGGGATGAATCAGAGCGCAGACTGCGAGCCAGGCCTTCTCTCCAACATCAGTGCCTGACCACACAAATGCGCTTCTGGAAGAATGACCAAAAATTCCCATAGACACACTCCTAAACCTTGTGGACAGCCTGACCAGAAGAGTTGAAGCTGTTAAAGCTGCAAAAGGTGGGCTTACTCAATATTGAACCCTACGGACTAAGATTGGAGTTCATGTGCGTGTAAAGGCAGGCAACCCAATACTTTTGGTAATATAGTGTGGGTGGTATGATTTTTTTTCCAAACATTTGGCAGTAACTCCTAAATGGTGCGTAAAGTAATGATTTTAGGATATATGATAGACTAAAACATGGGAATACCTTTCTAACAAGGTATTACTGTCCTACCTATATGTTGTACTGAAAAAGTCACCCCTTTACCGGGTTTGGTTGCGCAGACCCTATTTCTATTTAGTTATGGTTCCAGGTTAGTGATTTAGAAATGTTTGAAGCTAGAGTATCATCCTGAGAGCCAGGACACCCATAAGGTAGGTTAGTCTTGGCAGCCAACATATTTCTCCCCTGACAGGTTTCCTAGTATAGTTGAGTTGAGTGAAATACTTGCAGAGAATTCATATATGTATATTGGTACATAAGTAACAAAATTATGCTGCACCTTTCCATAGCAAGTGCACTCTATGGCCCCCTTTATACTATGCCACTGCATTGTATCATCAGACACATGTTAAAAAGTCAGTTCATTCATTTAGAATGGCTGCATATGCAGGGTAACAGAATAAAAAAAGGTCTGAGCACTTACAGCATTATGTGCATTATGGTGAGTTAGCTGGGGTACCATACTAAATAAATATTATCACAGTGCCATGCATTTCCATATATTGGGGCACCATACTAAATGAATGACAGCACAATGCTCTACACAGTGTAGTTCACTACCATGCATTGCAGTAACATACATGTTATATTGTACATTACTAAAACGCATAGGTATGAAGCCTGCCTCAAAATGTCAGCCCGTACCTCCCTCATGGATACTTATAAATGATGCCCAAAACTGGCATTTCATTATTTGATTTGGTCTTTTAGGTAAACACCTTACCATTATCCACATTCATCTTTGTGTAGGGAAGTAGGCTGCTAGAGGAAGAATTGCTCCTTGTAGTGGAACAGGGATTGGAGAAACTAAAGTAAGAGAAAATCAAAAAGTCAGTGATTGTATGAGACTTATTTTGTAGTTTTTGACATGAGGCATTCAGTAGAGGAAGCAAGGTAAAAATAAATCTAACCATAATTTTAATCTTAACCCCATAACTTCAACCCCAAAACTTGACCTATCATTTCAATCGGTTTTAAAACCCAAAACCAAAATTGATTATTTTGCTGCTTACCATATGTTAGATGTGGTGGGTGCATTCATTTTCTTATTTCAGGCTATTTTAACTTTATTTTTACTAGATGAATCAGTTTTTTTCAACGTCTTTTAACAGTGGTCAGCTTTTATGCATTGTAAAACCATTATCCCAAAAGGAAAAAAAAATGTTTCCTGTAACTGCTTATAAAGCTGGAGTTCAACTTCAGTTTGTTAGTCAAATCCACCTAAATTTTCTAAGCTTACACTGCCCCTCCCCCAGACTGACAATGCTGCTGTCCAAAGGTTTCTGCTTTACTACTTCATCCAGAATGCAGACATCCTAAGACTGGCCATACACTATACAATTTTCCTATTCCATTTTCTTTAGATTTACTTTCAACTATGTAGTGCAAGGGCCTGTCTGATACACATTGAAAGTGTTTAGGTTTGACCTCTTATTATATGGTTTTAAAAATCTAAAGGAAAATTGGATAAGAAAATTGTATAATTTATGGCCAGCGTAAAAGACAGGAGGTGTGTTACTGGCTGGATCACCAGGTGAAATAAGGAAAAATGCCTAGAAAAGAAAATAATGCAGCTACCACATCTAAGGATTGGTAAGCTGCAGTATATTATACTCTTGTTTTTGGGTTTAATACCGCTTTAAGGCTTGTGATGATGGGCTATTGAGCGCACACCAACATCTTTCCAATACCAATGCATGAGGGTCCAAAGCCGGTTTGAAGTAAGTCAAGTGCAGGTAAGAGGGAGGTCAGCTGTAGATCAAATGCACCTGTAAGTTAATTCTAAATGATCTCTGAAGCAGCTCAACTGATGCCATTGACACAAATCCTTAATTTCTTAACACACCCCTGTCATTAAAATACTCCCTACCACTATCTGCAATCTCAACCCAATAATCACTGACCCTAATTGAATCCCTAGGGCAGTGACGGTGAACCTTTTTACCCCAGATTTTTTTGAAACTACATTTCCCACGATGCTTACGCACTCTGCAGTGTAGTTGAGCATCATGGGAAATGTGGTTCCAAAACATCTGGGGTGCCAAGGTTCGCCATCACTGCCCTAGTGGATCATAATTACTTTAATTTGCACATGAAATACCAGCACCAAAACTGACACTGTAGCACCCAGATGTCACAGTGCTGAAATCCTGGCACTGAAAACACGAATGTGTCTTCTTTTGTGGATTACATATTATTAAAGTGAAAATAAATGTGAAAAAGGTTCTATTAGAGCCAGTATGCTCTTTGCAATTACCTTTGTCCCTAGAAAATGGAAAACATAATGTAATATCTTTTAAAAAGGATGTATTTTGTAATTTAAAGAAAACCTGTGCTAGAAAACATACATAGACTATTCAAAATTGCCAGCTGCTGTAAGGCTGATCCACTTACTTTAATGCAATGCTCAGAATAGGGATGCAACAAATGGAGTCAGAACCCCTGAACTGCATCAGTAAAGGCAGAAAATTAGTGTGATAGCCAGACATCAAGCATTTTCAGAAGGTCAGACTACATAGTTTTCTTATACTTATTATAATACAGCGCTTGCCCATATAATGTAGCAATATAATGTGCTCACAAACATATAAAACACAGTAAAAAAATATATAAATTCTTGCAAATGTTCATGTGTAAAGTGCTCAAGTGTAAAGTGCTCAAGTGCCCAAAAAACACCATGAGGTGCTGAATGTAAACATGCGGCGCTGTGTGCCACACTCCCCTCTTGTAACCCCTCTCACCAGAAACGATGGACCCACAGCTTTTCAGTCTGGGGGTCAAATCAAGTTAAAATCTGGTGTTGTGGATATCGGGGCTCTTTGCGTTTGGAAACGGGTCTCCAATATAAAAATCTTGGGGTGGCTTTAGTAACCTTTAGGCTCAATAAAACAAATGGTCCGCATAGTGAAGTACTATAAATTAATATTTATTGAGCAAAATATGAAGTAACTTACAAAAATGTTGGTTAATTTGGGTATAGGGAGATCGTGAGGCTCTTCCGGATTTGCTGCTGGTAGCGTGCGTTCCACGGAGGACGGAAGGGACGTCATTGGTTTAGTGGAACCTGAAATACGTCAAACTTTAGGGAGGTGATAGGTAGCATAGGTGGGACGTATTTCCGGTCCCACTAAACCAACGATGTCACTTCTGTCCTTTGTGGAACTCACGCTACCAGCGGTGAACCCGGAAGAGCCTCATGGTCTCTCTCTTCCCGCTTTTACCTACATTTTTGTAAGTTATTTTATATTTTGCGGAATAAATATTCATTTACAGTACTTCACTATGCGGACTATTTGTTTTATTGAGCCTGAAGGTTACTAAAGCTGCCCCAAGATTTTTATATTGGTGGTACCCGTTTCCAAACGCAAAGAGGCCCGGTATCCAAAACACCAGATTTAGGCTTGATTTGACCCCCAGACTAAAAAGCTGAGGGTCCATTCCGTCTGGTGAGTGTGGATATGAGAGGGGAGTGTGGCACACATCACGGCATGTTTACATGAAGCACTTTAGCACCTTATGGAGTTTTTGGAGCACTTGAACACTTTACACATGAACCTTTGCAAGAATTTATATATTTTTTCACTGTGTTTTATATGTTTGTGGGCACATTATATTGCTACATTATATGGGCAAGCGCTTTATTATAATAAGTATATCATTTAAGGTGTAATAGCACTAGGTGGATAGCAGCTGCACATATCTTTTGAATTATTTTCACATGGCGCGAGTAATTATATGGTTGGATACATAGTTTTCTTAGCACATGTTTTAAACTTTACTTTAGCAATGGCAAAAATGTTTGAATGCGTAAAAAGATATATAACATTGCAGGGATAGATCAAAAGCGTACTGCAGCTTTTCCCTAAAATCCCTCATGTGAGACAGATTTTTCCATAGTGGCAGCTTACTAAGCATTGCTATAAAAAATTATACAGTTTATCTAGAAGAAGAAAATCTGCACACATCATCATTAAATGCATGCTTCAACAGAAAAAGCTGGATAGTAGCTTTGATTAGCAAAACAAGATACACATTCCATTCTGTACCAATATAATACCTTACATTTGCTCAACAGAAGCAAAGTCATGCCTAAACTGACTGTTTTGTTAGATATTGTTGAAACAGTTACAGTAAGAACAGTAGGGGGATTTACTAAACTGGTGCACTCAGAATCTGGTGCATCTGTGCATGGTAGCTAATCAGCTTCTAACTACAGCTTGTTCAGTTAAAGTGATTTTAACCACTTCTGGACCAGAAGGATTTGCCCCCTAATGACCAGGCCATTTTTTGCGATTCGGCACTGCCTCATTTTAACGGACAATTGCACGGTCTTTGGACACTGTACCTAAATAAAAATTAAGTCCTTTTTTTCCCACAAATCGAGCTTTCTTTTGGTGGTATTTTATCACCTGTGAGATTTTTATTTTTTGCGCTATAAACAAAAAAAGAGCGACAATTCTGGAAAAAAAACTATATTTTTCACTTTCTGCTATAGAACATTCCCCCCCCCCTAAAAAAAATTTAAAAT
Organism: Pelophylax lessonae; assembly: GCF_965119305.1. NCBI lineage: Eukaryota > Metazoa > Chordata > Amphibia > Anura > Ranidae > Pelophylax > Pelophylax lessonae. The sequence goes on along the minus strand of NC_138769.1, from coordinate 576,615,338 downwards.
CAATTTTTTCCATTCTTTTAGGCCAATTTCTATTCTGCTACATATTTTTGGTAAAAACAATTGCAATAAGCGTATTTTGATTGGTTTGCGCAGAAGTTATCGCGTCTACAAACTAGGGGAAAGATTTATGTCATTTTTATTTTTATTATTTTTTTTACTAGTAATGACGGTGATCTGCAGTTTTTAGCAGGACTGCAAACAATGCGGCGTACAGATCGGACCCCTAACTGACATTTTTTACACTTTTGGGGGGACCAGTGACATTACCACAGTATTCAGTGCTAACTGCACTGTTACTGTAATAATGACACTGGCAGGGAAGGGGTTAACCTAGGGGTGATCAAAGGGTTAATTGTGAACCTAGGGGAGTGTTTTCTAACTGTGGGGGAGGGGCTTTTGAAATGATCATAGAGACCTGTGATCCTATATAGAAGGATCACAGGCGCTCTGTGATCATTTCAGAGAGAACAACAGTCAGCTGTCAACAATATTCTCTCTTAGCGGGAAGCGATCGCAGGTGTCCCGGCGGCAATCATGGCCACCGACCCCTTGCATCAGCATCTTTGCTGCCTAGTGGAGGCAGGAGCAGGCCGGCTGTAGCGTGCGCTCGCCCCCAGCACCGCTACCGCAAACCGACGATTCGCGCAGCCGAGCAAGCCTGCCGGAGTATATATGCGGCGGGCAGTCGGCAAGCGGTTAAAGGCTTATTTGTTTTTTTTCCCCTCTGTAAAAGGCACATGACAGCCCACCTGGAGTTTGCCAAAAGGCACCTGGAGTACTCTCACAAGAGAAACAAAATTCTCTGGTCTGATAGAATAAAGATTGAACTCCTTGGCCTGAATGGAAAGCATCATGTCTAGATGAAACCAGGTACCACTCATCACCTGGCCAATACCATCTCTACAGTCAAGCATGGTGTTGGTAGCATCATGCTGTGAGGATATTTTTCAGTGGCAGGAACTAGGAGACTAATCAGAATCAAGGGAAAGATGAATGCAGCAATGTACAGAGACATCCTTGATGAAAACCTGCTCCAGAGCGCACTGAACCTCAGACTGGGGTGAAGGTTTATCTTCCAACAGGACAATGACCATAGAATGCATGAAGGTAAAAAACCTTTAGCCTTTGGAACCACTTTAAGCTTTGACAGTAAAACCTGGAAGCTGATTGGTTTCTGTGCAGAGCGGCACCAGGTTTTGCACCTTCCAGCTTTTGTAAATGACCCCCAGTGTTATACAGTGATATGCTTTTTTTTCTTGAAAATACATATTTACAATTTATGGGTGAAGGTAGAAGGATACATTGTATTACATGCTGACAATACTTACAATGTGTCATTGGAGGAATTGGATGAATGCATGTACATGTTTTGGTATTGCTGGAAGATGTTATTGGTGTAACTAAGGGAATCTGAACTGCGAACTCCATAGGAATTGGTTGGGGAAGATGCAGGGTAGTGTCCAGGTCTAATTGGTTTGGCTAAAAAAATAAAAAGGTAAAAAAAAAAATTTTTGATTAATAAATTAAAGTAAAAAACTTATATTAGATGTTAATATTTCATATTATTTACATTTCCTCTGTAAAATGCAAAGGGGAGGTGAAGAAAAATGCTTTGCTCTCTACTTTTATGACTTGTGCTCACTAGCCTCTGTAAAGGACCCTGGCTGACTGCTCCTACATTTAGCTAACCTGGGTTCAGTGTTTACATGTGTTCACTGTAATGACAATTACTGTATATAGTAGATGTGATCATCAATACTCACTGACACTCTGACCTTAAATAGATGTTCCTCGTGGCTTTATGAATTATTTTACGTGAATTCTGCAGTAAACAGAATATGAAAACATACTGACACCTACACTCACCAGACAAAAACTGTCTATATAGCAGACACATTTCCATAACGTGCTTGGAAGCACTTGACATGGTAATACAAGGGACTTAACATGCCTTGTATATGAGATGCACATTAGCCATGGTTTCTATAAGTATTTTACTAAGATTTCTATATAATGTTTTTAATGAGAAAAAGGAGATATACAATATACAGTATATGATTACTGTGAAAGCAAAATTTATGAGCAAATTAGATTGTCAGAAAAGACAGTGATTACACTACAAACAATTAGGAAACTGCATCATAGTGTCTAGCCTTTTTTTCCTACTTCTGTTAATACTGCAAAGTGTAACTTAGGAGTGTACTTCCCGTTTGAAGTAGAATATTTAAATACAGTGTTCTACTTTATGAGCTTTTTTTGCTTTTTTTGCCTTCCTCTTGATCTACTGTGGATACTGTTTATGGAGGTTTTCTGTGTATTAAATTCAAAGATTTCTTGTGTCCACAGGGCTAACTTTGTTACTATATTTCTTCTCATTTTTATTTTTTACCTTAATGTCTTGCTATAAGATATTTACAGTCGGGTATAAAAATAAAGGGAAAGTGCACTTGGCAGAACCACGCTCTACCCAACACATTTACTATAATTTAAAGTAGAACTATAGCCAAAACTTCTTCTTTTTTTTTCATTTTGGATAGAGCAAGGGAGGGTTATAACTCCTCTCAGATTTTTTTTCACTATCTGTGACCCATTGAGGAGATTTCCCTTCACTTCCTGCCCCATACCAGACAGGAAGTGAGAGGAAATCCCTACAAATAAAAGGAATTCCTTGGGGACTCCCAGGTCACCACAACTAGTGTCTCCATTAGAAGATTTCCCTTTCTATTACTTTTCTGGGGACAACCCAAAATTTGTGATTTTCTTTTTCTTTCCCTTTCAATGATAATAGTAAACAGAACAAATAGAGGAGATGAATCTCCCTAACGGGGGCACGGACAGCAAAAACAGCAATAACAACTGACAGGTGTTCTAATCCCTCCCCACTCTATCCAAAACGAAAAAAATACATTTTGCCTTTAGTTATACTTTAAAGTGGATGTAAACCCTATTCATGAAATCTGACCTGGGCACATCTATCTGTAGAGTTTACTTATTTCTGCTGCTCCATTCCTCTGTTATCAGCATAATAACTTCTGACAAGTTCTCCAACACAGGAGATAAAAGAAGCTGGAAATTTGTGTCAGGGTTAGTTCATAGAGATAAATTAGCAGAGAGCTGGTCTATTCACAGCACAGCTCTGCATGTTTCTTCCTTCCTCTGCCTATGTGGAGGGGGGTGTGTGTCTTTGCACTGATCAGCTAACACACAGTGTATGCCCAGACTTCACACCCACTGCTGGAACAGGAAGAAAAAATTCTAACACGATGTTCACTTTCTAAACAGTGTAGAAAGCTGAAGACAGTAGATATACAAATAAAACTTACGTAGGGAGATTTGTCTCATCTCTGTGTATCATCTGATGCTGTTCACTTCACTTGGTATACATCCACTTTAAGCTAAGATAACAGCTGGGAAATACAGCAGAGAGATAGGCCCTTGTAATGGCCATGCTAGGTGGATGGAGCTAAAACTCAGATGCAAATATCTTGCCAAAGAGGTTTCCAATAAGCTTTGCTTTTTAATATAAATAAACTTACCCTATAAAAAATTAAGTTAAATCAAAGAGACATTGTCACCTTGCTCATTCAGAGCAAATGTCTCTATAAATTGTCCAACTAATACTTAGCTTGTCAGTGCTCCCCTGTTGCTCCCTCCACTACTGTGCCCAGCAGTAAAATCTGCAGTGTCGGCAGGTGTCAGAAGCTAGTTCTTTTTTCCCTCTAGTGATACTAGACCCCAGCACTGTAACAAGGGATGATTTCATTTTCCCTAACCCTACCAATAATGATTTATTGCCACCAGCTGTGATGGAGAAACAATTGGTGGGGGGAACGCTGCTAGGGTGATTTTCGGTAGGTTGGGTGGGCCTCTTTTGCATTTTCAAAAGCCCAGCTTACATTTAGACATTATTACTAAATATAAATTCACTACAGTAAAGCAGAAGGGCAACTGTCTGCAAGGCATATGAAGACAGGGGCCCCAGCTAGACTGTTACTTATATACCTGTGTGCACTTTGTGACTTTTGTATTGGCATAGACACATTGACAAAGAAAGCATTTTCTTTTCTTGTACAGTTCAATATATTTTCACTTATTTGCTGCTACAAAATTTGAATTTCTATACATCCAGTTGTGAGATTTACACAGCTCCACCACACAATACACCCCTTTCCAGCAGGACAGGTGACCTCATTTTTCTCTGCTGCAGTTAATTCAAACTTACAAGTCCTCCCCCCTGAGCTGGACATTGAAGGAAAAGCAACAGAGTAATGAGCTCATCTATCTGATCTCTCCTGTAATCAGCAAATCACATGTTAGCATATAAGCACTGCAACATGGCTAATTGACTGTTTGTGCTGTTTCTCCTTCTCCTTTAAGCCTTGTTGTACTGTAGATTACGAAAGGCTGATGTCAGGTCAGATTCAGGTACTTACACTGCTTGTCTTAAAGAAAAAATACATTTAATGATTTATTAATGATTACAGAGCTACAGGTAGGTAATATTATGGGGCTAATTATGATGCAAATGCTTATGTCACAGATCACATATCTCTCTTACCAATCTGTGCAGTGTGAGTGCGCCTCACTGTATTCTTGTAGCGTACAGCTTCCTTAATGCGGTCCACTTCCTGCTGGTACCTTCTTTTATCCTTCATAGCACCCTCCTTGGCCTCTTTCAGTGCACCCTCCAGGGCCTTAACTCTCTCAGCCGTAGCCCGAAGACGTTTTTCCAGTTTAGGAAGCTCACAACGAAGATCTGCATTGTCACGAACCAGCTGAATGAGACCATAAAAGAAGAGTGCAAAAAATGAACTAGGCACAGAAAGTTGGCCACCCATGACCAGAAAGCTTGAACAAATATTTCATGAGCCAGTAAAAGTATTTTTTCACCTAAATATCTTTGCATAAAAATTATTTTTTTGACATGCAAACTACAGACAATTTTGTAGAAATCAGTTAACAAAAATGTAAGTTTTTCATTCATGTTTTGAGGAAATTGTCTGCTTTAATTTAGGAATTACAGATCAGACTGACCTATTTTAGCTTCTGTCCTAACATCTGCCACCCTCTTTAGCCTACAGCACATATGAATGCTTTATTTTATGAAATATTTGTTCATAAAAACAAAATAGTGTTCATTAAATGCACAATGAGCCTGAGTGCATATTGCAGTACTTTGATGAAATCATCAAAATGGCCATAAACTGCTCCAAAGATAAAGACCTTGGACCGGAGTCAATCACAAATCCAATGCTGCCAGCAAAAACTGTACTTTTATGCCTGTCCACCGCCAACACAGCATATGTGTCGTGTAATAACGGCTGACAGCAGCAACAAGAGATATTAGCATCATAAAACTAATATTATTATATAGGCACAGTTAATTGATCTATCACAATATTAATGGTTAATTAAAAATAAATATGTGATGAGTGATATTTCTTTGAAATCACTGTAATGTGTAACATATTTCTATGTCTTAAAAAAATAAATTACAACCATTAGGAAAAATAAATCAAATTATAAACATTGTAAAGAATATTGATTATGATAATATTATGTTTTAAAATTCATGATTGCCTACCCTTGTGTGCATGGAGGTTAGCTTGGGTTACAGTCTTGGAGATGTGTGCTCAATTTTAACGAATGTGTGTACACCTAATCCAAAACCCAAACCTAATCCCAGATCAGGAATAGACATTAATAGGTTGTGTTCTATTTCAAAATAACTTTCCCCTTGCCTAGCATTGCTTAGGTTCCCTGGAAAAATACAAGGCCCATCTCTGGCTGCAGTACTTTCTGACCTGGAATAAGCAAACAGGCTAGAACGCTAAGTCACAACTGCTGATCTTACTTGTTCCAAATCAGTGACTCCAAAAGTATTGAAGCCATTTGGAACAGCTTGAAAAGCATTTAGTTCTCCAAAGGAAACCTTTGCTAAATGAAATTTGGAGGCTGCCATTATTGACTTCCTTCTGAAAACACCAATGGCCTTGCAGTCATGCCTGATCTCTTGAATTCAGTACTTTCACTTACTGACTTGTCCCTTACCTTGAACATTCGTGCAACTGGTAAAATCCAAGCTCCTTATTTGTATACTTGATCCAATGAATCAGGGAGATTGAGTTACTAAAACTGAGAGTGCAAAGTCTGGTGCAGTCCTGCATAAAAACCAATCAGCTTCTACTGAGCAAGCTGAAGTTAAAAGCTGATTGGCTACCATGCCAATCATCAACCTCAGTATGTACTAAAGCCATTAGATCACCATGACTGACAGGTAACTAGCATTTTTAGAAAGAAAGGTATGTAGTGGCAGCCCCCATATTCAGCTGCACAGATTTCCTTTAAATGTGCACCAAAGTCTGTGACTGCAAATTACTTGACAACCTAATGGTAAAGGTAAAAGTGATGACAAAGTTCCATCCTCTCTTCAGCCTTTCTGTATATGTGACAGATTCAAGCCCTAAGGGATGCTTTACCAAAGTAGAGGCTATTCATTTAGGGAAGTGAATGCTGGGAAATAAGATGAACCTGTGCTCACTCTTAATACCCTATTTCGTGCAAGGGACATTTTTGATTTCCAAAGATTGGGTATTTAAAAAAAAAACTTTTTTAATTAACCTTCATTTTGATTGCGTGAGCAATGCCAACAATACAGGCTCAAATTACAGCTGATTCCTGCTGAATTTGCAAAGTTTGAGCCATGTATGCCCCTGTTGACACCACCCAGCTCAACAAAAGTCCATTGATTAATTGACTCTCGTCAAAGGAGAGTTCGAAATTCTCAGTCTTCGTCAAATTCTCATAGAAAAAAGTTGGCCGAATAACATCTGCATTAACTAGCTGCAGTCACTGTCTGGTATATCAGCAGGGGCAGATTTGTCCATCGGCATTGTTTAGCATGGATAGAGAGGAGTATGTTAGATTTCTTTTCATGTGCAACTGCACTATTAAGCATATGGACAAGAAATGTTCCAGTGTCACAACAGCCTTCAGTTCCCTAGTTTTAACTCAAATAGTAGAGCAGCGTGATCATAAAGGTGATCTAGGCTGCAAATACTGTTACAACGTCTAGGTAGATATCTACAGCAGGATTTCAAAAATGTACTGAAAGAAAAAATAATTATTTTACACATCCATAATAAATTTGATGTATTTTAAGGATAAAAACTGTTAGTAGAATGTACTGTCTTTTTACACATACAACATTTACCCTTTACATTTTGCAGATCAAATTGAAATACACTTTTTCCTTATATGTGAAATGATATTACACCATTGTGCAGGAGCTATGACATCGCAAGGGAAGCAGGCTAACATTTAGTGAGATGGGGATGGGGATCCACATAGTGAGACTCAGTTACCTTAATTAGATCTTGTTAAACTTTTGCAGCCTGACATAAAAGGAGGACACTGCCAACTGCACCCACATGGACTGTAAATTTGGTTAGAAGACCTAGAACTTTCAATGTACTAAGCTGTCTCCAAAATTAGGACAGCTTTAAATTCTACTATTACCTACTAATAGTCCCCCTTTCCACTATCAGTGAATACTATGTAGGGACTTTCCTTCCAAACTTTAAACAGCAGGGCTGTATGAGACACAAAAAATATTATCACAGGTTAAAGTAAAAATTATTAAGGTATAACAACTGGGGATGAATTACCACCACTGCAACATTGTTTTGGAACTACATTTCCTATCATTTCTGTACTCTGCAGTATAGTTAAGCATCATGGGAAATGTAGTTCCAAAACATCAGGGGTGCCGAGGTTCACCATCAGTGATGTACATACACAACTTCTGGTGCCCAAGGCACCTCCCTTCTGCTAGGATTATCATTTTACCCAGAACATTTTCTTGTTTTACTGGTCATAACCTGGTTTAGCATATTGTGACAGTTGGGCTAATTTCCTATAGGAGTAGAGCACATATACTTACAAAATGAATTTACACTTATTTTAGAGAATAATATAAAAATTAGCTTTGCAAAAAATATCTGATTAGATCGAATAGTTTCTTGGACATGATTTGATGATCAAAGTCAGCTCAATTTCACCGGTATTGTGAAGATAAGTGAATTTTTACTTTGTTTCCCCTTATGTACTAGGATAAATGAAAATTCACTTCCTTTAGTAAATTAGGGTCATTGTCAGGGCTGTGCTGCCCATAAGGCCAGCTGAGGAGGCTGACTGAAGCAGCACTCATGGAGACACGGTGGGGGCAGCACAGAGGCCAGAGTGTTACTACTGGAGACTCCAACCTCAGTGCAGATTACTATATCTAAGGCAGCAAATATGACCACCTTGGGCGGCATCCGCCACTGGCATGGCCATAGTCACTGTGTAAATCGGGTTCAATGAGCTGACTGTATATGTTGTGGTCATTAATTATAGAGGGAAAAGCAGCCTCAATGCTGTATCACCTAGGCTTGTACCTAATTATAAGTCAGGCCCTGATAACAGTGTGCAAATTACATAGCATATGTGCTTTAAACACATGCATTCATTATAGAAGTGTTCTCATTACATGCAAGCACTGCAAAGGCTAAATGCAAACAATGGATAATGCTGGTGTATCTTATGATCCCCAGTCAGTGATTGAGAAGCAATGTGATAACAGAAGCTAAGCATACAAATTCATGCAGACCAGAAAATACTGCAAATACTAACAGTAGTATGAATGAGAGCAGTAACACAAATGAAAAGAATATGTAGCCAATTCCTTCAGTTACATAATATAAATTATTGGGTTAGAGGGCTGCCTTTTTTTCTGCGGAATATTGTGGTTCAAGTGATTGGGGTCCAAGTTTAGTCAAAACTAATATAAACCCAACAGCCGTAATGATCCAGTAGCACTATTTTCCGGCAATATCATTACAACTGTACAAACATTCTGTCCTGAAAAATGCAAAATGTTGTTTAGGTTTGCCAGGAAAATAACCACATCTGTGTTTGTATTATATAGAGCAATCATTCACTGCTAAATGGCCTAAAGCAGCCCATACACGGAGCAAATTTCTTTCCTGCAACCACGGGTCACAGACAGTGTTGACCGGGGAATTCCTTTGGCCGAGACAGTGATTATTGTTAGCGGCTATATTAGCTTCTAGTGATAACCGCATGCAAAATCCGACAGACTGGTTTTACCCAAGTTGATCGGTCTAACAACTTGGTACATTCAGCCAGCCCATACATAGTTCCAATCTCGGCCTGTTTAGCAGGTGATTCGAACTGTCTTTGGCCTGCCTTAGAATGTTCAGTTCTAAATAAGGCCCTCTTGGGCTTACTGATCTAAAACCTAATTGTCAAAATGAGAGTGACCCAATAGGACTTTCTTCCCTTTTTGGTTTCCAATGTCCAAAAACTCTGTTTATAGTATGACCACATAAGCTTTAGAAATGGTTAACATATTTTGCACAATACTGTTCACAGCAACATGTGATAAAACAAATGTATAACAATTAACAATTGTGGTCTTGCTCCTCCTGCTACAACAGAGGCTTTGGATTTACCACCCACTTTTCCTGCATTTTCATAACATAAATTAAAAATCCAATTAGAAATGTAGGAACCACATGAAATTGCCACAGCGGATTTGCAGACCTAGGCACTCATATCAAATCTCACTATTAGAGTTCCCAGAATTTTTTTTAAATTCTACAATATTTTGTCCACCACTGGCTTGATCAGATTAATGGCATGCGGTGTGAATCACACCTGTGTTACTTCCATCCAATATTTTGGGTCCTTCCAAATATTTAAAGTGCAGTGCAAATACAGCGCAAAGATAAGTGATAAACTAAAATTGCATAGTATCAATAGTAAAAACCGAAATGCAGCTGTTCATAAATTATGGTGAACCCAAAATTCTCAAGTGCAAAAAAAGATGTATGTACACAGCGCAAAACAGTATTGAATGTGAATGATACACAGAAAAATAATTTTTCTACAATATAGAACTCTTAAAGTGCACCGTGCAATATTAAAAAAATGTGCAAAAAAGCTGATATGTAGAAAACATATAAATATAAATAATAATAGAATAAGGTGCCAGTCCAGATAAAATAGTTCATAAAGATCTCAATAGATGGTTAGATGTAAACAGTCCCAAATGGGTCCCACGAAAGTGCTGGAGTGCCAGGAAGAAAGTGCACAATCATGCAATCATTACGGTGCAGTGAGCAAGTGCCGGTCCTCCCCCTTTGGGTATTCACTTACCGGACAAAAATGACCCCTATGCTGTACAGCTATAAAGGTCGACAGAGCTTATGTCCTAGTAAGGAACCAACTGCCACACAGGTATGTCTCCAAAGATGCAAATACCCCGATGCCTGCCTGGTGTCCTCCGACCGCCCGCCCAGACCTCCTACTATACAGACAGACAATCCTCCCGATCTACTCCGACACCGAGCCCGGCCTCCTCCACCAGGGGTCATTTTTGTCCGGTAAGTGAATACCCAAAGGGGGAGGACCGGCACTTGCTCACTGCACCGTAATGATTGCATGATTGTGCACTTTCTTCCTGGCACTCCAGCACTTTCATGGGACCCATTTGGGACTGTTTACATCTAACCATCTATTGAGATCTTTATGAACTATTTTATCTGGACTGGCACCTTATTCTATTATTGTTTATATTTATATGTTTTCTACATATCAGCTTTTTTGCACATTTTTGTAATATTGCACGGTGCACTTTAAGAGTTCTATATTGTAGAAAAATTATTTTTCTGTGTATCATTCACATTCAATACTGTTTTGCGCTGTGTACATACATCTTTTTTTTCTTCCAAATATTTGCCAGGGTGTTGTAAAAGTGGTAAAATGTACCTGTAATTCCATAACAAGCAGTGTTTATATTTTATTATGGTATAACATGACTATTCTCCCAGTGTAAGCCACTATCTCATTACCCAACCACTCTAACAAGACATATCACATATATTAATGGATTTTGTATTTTGTATTGTACAATATTTTTTTTTTTTTTTTTTTCAACAATATAGCCATAGCTATGCAATAGAGGTGACGTACACTCAGAACAGAATCTATGTATATTATGGCTGCAAATGCTAATGCAGAAATAAAATAGGGAGCAGGGTACAATCAGAACAGAGTCTATGTATATTATGGCTGCAAATGCTAATGCAGAAATAAAATAGGGAGCAGGGTGAGACTAAGTTTTTTCGTTTGATTTAACTTTAGTTTTTTAATAGTAGCTAAACATTTTACGATCAAATGCAACAGGAGTGTAAATTATGGATTGTCAAACATCAGATAAGGAATGCAAACAGGATGTGAACTAAATATACATACTGCTTTAGCAATCCTGTTCTTCATAAACTTCTAACAATTTTCAAACTTCTACGGCCTTTTGGGGAGAAAACATGGCAGAGGTCTTACAGCAGGATCACCTACAGACAGGGGATCATCACCCAATGAGCAACTGACATCTCAAGTCCATTGCCAAATTAGGGTCAACTAATTGAGAGCTTAGCACACAACCTGGCCAATAAAGAAAAGGGCAAAGCTGTTCTTGAGTTGCTCATAGGCAAGGTAGGAGCATTGCTATAGCTCGTCCTGTAGCTACACCCTATTGCCCTAAAAAGGTATGAAATTTAATCCCTGATCACCTATATTTAGGCTTCAGTTTTAAGACCAACATGATGACCAATGAAGCCTTAAAGTTGAGCAATCTAGTTAATAAGGTTTAAAAAAACATAGTTCACATGGAAGATTTGATACATAACTACTGTGTCTAAATTTCCACTCCTTTTTTTCCAAATTGTCAAAGATGGAACACTGCTAACAAGTTATAAATTGACAGAGGTTGCAATCCTTACTGCAGGTGAAAGCAACAATGCAAAAGAGTCTTTGTTTTCAAGTGATCCATGTATAAGAGAGGCGTGCAGAGCGGCATGCCAAGTCTGCAAACAACATACCTCATTCACTAATGCCACATGTAACAGCTAACGTCAGAGCTGTCACCCTGACTCCATGTTGCTGCATTTATTTAAATCCTTTCCGCTTTTGCTGTGATCATATTTTTATACAGTATAATGGACTATGAAACTTAAAGAGGAACTCCAGTCAAAGAAGGAAAGCAATTTTTACATAGAATACAGCTCCCCTTTATGTTTTTTTCACAACCACTCCTTTCTACTATATACATTGTCCGTTATAATATTGGGCTGCTTTAACGTTCTGTGTGCTACCTAAACATCTCCACCACCCTCATCAGTTCTAGAAGTATGAGATTCAGAGTCAAGGCATTAGTCTATGAATTGTTTTTAATCCCAGCAGGAGAGGAACAGAGATCTGGTCATTCCAACTATTTTTATTCACGCTTTTCAGCCATGGCAGGCACTTTTCTTTTCTGGAAGACTGATTTATAATTTCAGCTAGGGTTTAGATATGTATGGATATATAGGTATGTATAACACAGTTTTAAATTACAGGAATATAACCTGTAAAACAAAGCAAATATATATTATGCCCATAAAGTGACAGATTATTATTAATATATACACTAATATATACACTAATATATGAAAAAAGGTCCCACACTTGTAAAGAGATTTTGGACAAACTAGAGAGGAAGTCAACTAAGTGTTGGATAATTAAACCACTGTTGCTGAACGTTTGCCTGACGTTCCTCTTTAAATTTAAGAATGCTCTGCTGATGAGACTAATATCACAGGAATCTCTGAAATAAGAGAACCAGATTACTGCTTAATGCAGAAGAGAAGTGGACACACATAGGGCTGAGTGAACAGACGCCAGCAGACCTGGAGTTAGGCAAACATCTCTGTATTAATATCTTTCAGTACCTTGGATACCCAGTCATCCAGCTAAATGGAAGGCAGCAGGGAGGGAATGGGGATACAAATGGGAGTCATTGAAAAGAGATTGCTTTTCTGTACAAATGCAACGTGCAAACCAAAAAAAAAAAAAAAAAAAAAGAGCATGGAATAAATAGAAAAAAATGGACTCAGGGTGAAATGGCACTTAAAAATAAAGATGCGGAGGATGCTTGGTAGATAGAACAATATAAATTCAATTATTCATTGAATTTAGATTGAGGTGTAAGATGGAAAAAGTTCATAAAAGCTATTAAAGAAGCAAGTACAATGATATTCCTTGGACTGTATAAGACATTTGATCAGAAAAGCTGCGCAAGCAGATAAAAGCCTTTGACTCTGACAGTAAAGGTGGAGCTGACATACTCCTAGCTAACTGCAGGTGTGTAGGGAATGATTCTGTAGCTTGTAAGTTTGAGCTGAGAGCCCTATGATCATATATCATGTAAAACAACCATCAATATATGCAAAATAGTATAATTGGTACTATATGTAAAGATGAAACAAGTCTTCTTAAAAGGAACAACTATATTGGGACAAGAGTCACCAGTAAGCCTATGTATTTTTAGAATACGTATATTTTTAAAAAATTTATATTTTTAATTATTTTATATTTCTCCTTCAACAGTCACTTTAAAGATATATTTGCACAGTATATAAATCTGTGGATGGAAAATTATAATTTCTTATATTGTAAAAAGCACCTAGAAAGCAGGTGGGGAAACCTTTAAGTCATTTCACCCGGTCTAAATTATACCTGGTAATGCTGAGAACTAGTAGAATTCAGCTATGTATTCATTACATTATTATAAAACATTCATAATATCGATATAACCAGAGTATATAAAGATAAACAATTTGTTCTCAAAGATGTGCTACAGTAGTAAATATTAAATTAACTTAAAAGAAACATTTTAGAATAATAAAATGTGTTTGCTTCTAAAATCATTATGTAATTTAATGTTGGAAAACATTACCTTTCCATTTCAGTTTGTAACCAGATGTAATTTTCTACAACTGCCACAAAAATCTATTCCTAATACAGTATCTAATGAGCAGCTAGGACTTTTTAGAGTCTTCACTCCCTGCTCCTGTAATTGGCTCAGTGGCTTTCTCAGAAATGTACACAGAGCATGGAGGAATGTATAGAGATTTTATATATACTTATGGTGAGACTAAATAATAAAATTCCTTTAGGTTGAATGGGTGACACTGTTATTAACACCTTGTTGTCCTCCCATAAATACCAAAAATAGAGACTTTGGGGAAGATTTACTAAAACTGGTGCACTCAGAATCTGGTGCAGCTGTGCACGGCAGCCAATCAGCTTCTAACCTCAGCTTTTTCAATTAAGCTTTGGTGAGCCTCTTGTTTTCCATACAGAAGTGAGCCTGAATTTGCACTCTCCATCTTTAGTAAGTAAACCCCTCTGTCCCAGCTCTACTCCTACATAGTTCATTCTGATAATATTTATATCTATATTGCAACATATGAAACTTGGTTTGTAAAAGTATAGATAGATTACATATATAGATAGATTACATATATATATATATATATATATATATACAGTATATATATATATATATATATATATATATATATATATATATAAGCTTTCTTGCAACAATGGCAATACAAAACAGTATATGCATAACATCCCCAGAAAATGAATTCTCCAATGAGGTTGTCTCTTAACTTTTTACAGAAGGTAAAGGCTTGGCATCCACTGACCTTGGATGGGAAACTTAGTGAGAATCATTTCAAGGTACTGGACATCTGGAGTGACACCGAGATACAGTATATGCCCTCGCTATGGCAGATTATGTGATTAGAGCAGATTCCCCCCAAATAACAGCAATAACCTTTCTCAATTTTTAAAGAATAGAAGAACATAGGAATCTGCAAAGAAACTTGCTAATTTCTTTTGCAGTGTACAGTACAGTATAGGTGACCCGTAGGTAATTAGGATATTTTGAGCATCAATGCTCTAATCACAGAAGTACACTTAATGAACAACCTACTGATCTGTTAGAGAAAAAAATAAATATTCACTAAAACATTATGAATAAACAAGTGTGAGCTGGCTTTTTCACAAAAACTCCAAAAAATCTATGCAAGCTGCTATGAATTAGCAAAATTTTACTGCAATTGCTACAAATGATAGTAAAACCTTTCTTGTGCCAAGTTACCTACTCAGCAGAGAATTAGTGGCTGATTTAAAGTACATTAACAATTTGTATTTTTTCTTATTACACCTGGGTGCAAGTCAAATCTCAGACCATATTATAGAATTTCTGAAACATTAACCAAACAATTATGCATGTACCATGCCAACAGACAGAGTAAATACTGCTTCAGTTGTGCAAACATCTGTCTGACTCAAGTAATCTACAATGACAGGTTTTCCTAGATAATATAAAAATCTCCCATGGGCTTTAGCACTGATAGCTTTACCACAGTAAATAAGGAAACTGCAGCAGAAAGTAATTTTATATCCTTCCTGATACAAACATAGACATTTATATTGACTAGCAAAAGGTTCATAAACGATATACTCATGCACCAGTTTTTCTGATAATTGACACTTTTGGCTATATCAAAACATTTAAAGAGCCAGTCCACCTAAAAGTGAAATATTAATCATAGACCTTGGCTTCTTATATATCTTTCGTATGCCAACAGTAAGATTTCCTTGCCATAGTTCCTGACTGTTTTCTTCCTATAACATTCTCCATACTTTAATATAAATAAAAATAAGTAAAATGGGACTTGTGTTAGAGACAAAACATGTACAAACCCAGGAAATCAAACTTTCCAGGAGGTATATTAAACTGGTTTCACTCTCTAGAATCCACCAAAATAGATATAGCAGTTTTCATTTGCATGACCAGCCTAAGTTATTGACAGAGAAGGTGAGTCTACCCAGCAAAGAACAGTCTTACACAAAAAAGAATGTTGTTAGCATCTCAGTTTGCTGGTAAAGGTGACTCTTTCTGTTTTTTTCACAAGTTTCTTTAAAGCCCATGTTACATAAGCTTTTCTATAACAACTTGCCAATGACAATTACTACCTTACAACCCGGACCAGTAAGATGTTATTCCCTTATTGGTAAGATCTGTCATGGTTCCAGGCCAGCATAGGAGAGATTCCATTAGGTTAAGGGAAAGCCTCTCCTTGATTCTGCGGTCTGCGATGTTCTGCCAGCAACAGAATTGCCCATGTGGCATGGCCCTAACACTGCCTGCTACTCATGTTTATTGTTGGGTGGTCTATCACTTAAGGAAGAAGACGGAGAGAGCAGGAAAAGCTTCTGAGAAAATGACACCAGTGGCTGGTGAGCTATAACTCAGAGCGGCACTGACAGAAAAAGACAAGCCCAGAGTAAGTTGGCCATAATGTGGAAGTATGCTAGGGATTCCTGCACCTTGTTGCAAATGTTTTCCTGCCCCTACTTTTGTTTTGTTTTGAGAGTAGTTTAGATCAGCATGCACTCGGGCAGCAATTGGGAGGAGATGTGGCTCTGTAGAAATGTAGAAGAAAACAAGGCACCTCTAAGTGCAGTATTGACCATTTATTAAGACATCAAAGGGTTAAAACAACTTACAAGAAGTTCCTTAAAATGAAGGCCAAGAGCAAAACCTGGTATCAACCAACAGCATTTCTTGTAAGCAAGAGGAGCCGATTTTCGGCTATCCAGTGTCCAGGAAGCTGCTTGGTATGTCGGCGTGAAACAATCACATAGCGTGGTAGGGCTTCCTGTAACCACGCTGGAACGCACGCGACCGGTGTCAGATGCGGGTGGGCGGTAACATGTTTCGGAGCATGTACATACCACGCTGTGTGATTTTTGCACGCCGACATACCAAACAGCTTCCTGGACACTGGATAGCCGAGCATCGGCTCCTCTTGCTTACAAGAAATGCAGTTGGTCGATTCCAGGTTTAGCTCTTGGCCTTCATTTTAAGGAACTTCTTGTAAGTTGTTTTAATCCCTAACGTCTTAATAAATGGTCAATACTGCACTTAGAGGCGCCTTGTTTTCTTCTACAATTGTATAACAACTACAATGGGAATGCATAGATATCCCAATAATGCCATTATTACAGTAACAGAAATTATTATAATTTCAAAGCAATGTTGAAAATGTTACAAAACGTAAATATTATCGCAATTTATTGGTGAATAAAAATAGGCTACTGAGCCTAAATAGTGTTTGCCTTCCATATAATACTGATTCACACTTAAAGTGGATGTAAACCTCATTCATAAAATCTGACCTATGCACATATATCTGTAGTGTTTACTTATCTCTCTCTAAAGCCTATCAGCATGATAACTTCTGACAAGTTCTCTGACACAGGAGATAAAAGCAGCTAAAAATTTGTGTCGGTGAGGTAACCTAGAGACAGATAAACAGAGAGCTGGTCTATTCACAGCACAGCTCTGCAAGTTTCCTTGTTCCTCTGCCTATGTGGAGGGGGATGTGTGCCTTTCCTCCAATCAGTTCACACAAAGTGTATGCCCAGATTCCATGCCCAGTGCTGAAACAGGAAGAAAAAATTCTAAAGCGAACTGCACTTTCTAAAGAATGCAGAGCGCTGAAGACAGCAGATTTACATGTAAACCCTATGTAGGAAGATTTGTTTCATCTCTGTGTATCATCTGAGGCTGTTCACTTCACTGGGTATATGTGAGGGTTTACATCCACTTTAAGCAAATACACAAGCGATCCTTGTGAACACTCATGTCAGTTTGCCCTCCAATGCTTAATAGATATACTACTTAAAACATACACTATGAACATTTATCTAGTAATTTAATGCTATAACAAGAACATAATGAACATTCGGGAAATATTAGGCACTGGTCTAATATCTGATCTAATGCTACCAGCCTAGAAAATATGGAGGCTGCCATTGCTGACCATGCCTTATGAAAATACTAGTTCCCTAGATGTCGTGCTGATTCGGAGGCTTAATTTATGTTCACTGATTTGGGAAAGATTGTTTTAGTTCTGACTCAGAACATGATGTATATGGAGAATCAGGAAAATAAAAACACTCAGAAGTTCTCACCTTTATTTGTATCCTACATGCTGGGTCAGTAAAGCAAACTATTAAAAAATTAGGGTAAGCACGACAGAAAGGCAACTAACATTTTAGGGAGGAAATGTCAGCAAAGAAAACCTTTTGATTTTCTCCTGGCGGTTTTTCTTTTTTTTTTATAAAACAAAGGGTTCTGACCTTACTCTAAATATCAACAGAGACAGCAAAGAAACAAATACTCTCTAATACTGATACTAATAGTGCTTTTAGCAGTGGTAGCCTCCATTTTTTGCTCAGTTAGAGATGAGCCGAACACCCCCCTGTTCGATTCGCAGCAGAACTCCCAAACTCCCAACATCCATACCAGACCCTTACCTGAGCACACAGCCTGGCAGGATGAGTGAGCGCCCCCCCCCCTTGAACCATTCCAGGTCACGCTCTCAACATGGGGGTGTGGGTGCTCTGCCCTCCCACCCCAAAGCACAACAGACCTCATCCCCACAACCCTAGACTGTGGCTGTAGGGGTCTGCGGGTAGGGGGCTTATTGGAATTTGAAAGCCCCCTTTCACAAGGGGGACCCCAGATCTCACCCCCGTGTGAATGAGTATACAGAGATAGTTTTTGTCAGCTTCTGTAATAAAAAACAAAAGGTGCTTTGGGGTGGGGGGACAGATTCCCCCCTGCCCCAAAGCACCCACCCCCCATGTTGACATGTTGAGGGCATGTGGCCAAGTATGGCCCCCCTTTTTCTGGCCTGCCAGGCTGCGTGCTCGGATAAGGGTCTGGTATAATTTTGGAGGGGGGCCCACGCTGTTTTTTATTTTTTCTTATTTCGGCATTGGGTTCCCCTTATAAATCCATATTAGACCCATTTTTATTTTTCTCTATTTTCAATTGTTTTTTTTTTCAGCTGTCAGCTGGGAAGCCTATTGATAACTCATTGGTTGTTAAGGACGCGAAAGCTGGCTTTTTGGTCTGTTCTTTAACAACCAGCTATTCACTGCACCCTGATTGGGCAAAGCTTTGCCTAATCATGGCTTAGAATGCACCATGCAGCGCGCAGTGCATTGCAGGGAGTTCGGCAGGGCAAATTCAGGTGTTCACCAAATGAGCGAACAGCCAATGTTCGGGCCCGAACTGTTCATCCGACTCTACTCTCATTACATATTTCTTTTATATATTTATATATTTTAGGCAATAGGATATATGTATGTGCACAGATAAAACTTATAATTATGCCTTTATTGAATGTTAGTAGGAACATGCCAAGATATATGATGTTGGGGTTAGTACTTAAGCAGGACTTCTATTTAAAGATCATCTAGGGTCTACAGCAGATAAAGATTATACTACAACAACCAAATGAAAAAGTAGCTATAATGATTTAAGATGATCTACCAAATTGTGATACGTATATGGAATAAAATTAAGGTCTCTACAGTTATAGAGAGATTCATTTTCCATCCCAGTTTGCAGACATGCATGGAGGACTAATGGTGAAGAATGAATTCAGACAATGGCAGATCAAGCATTTTTAAAAACCATCGGCTCTCCATGCTACACAATGAAATAGACATGGGGTCCTTTATTCAACAGAGTAAAGATTGATATGCAGAAAAGGGTATCTCAATGCAAATAATCAAACGTTCACAGAACTGACTTAAAGCGTATCTAAACCCAAAAAAAAAACAATTAAAGCCCAAGCTTGGGCTGGAAGATAAAAAACACATGCAGTGGACATGAATGTGTCATCACATTCTAGGTAGGGCTTCTACTCCTGCATAGTACTCGAAGGAGGTAGGAGTGTAACTGTGGCCTGGAGTGCCTTACAGAGGAGGCTTTGCTGGACTGGCCTCACCACTGGAGGGACCCTACTGAAGCAAGAAATAAGGTAAATATTATACCTTATTTCTCTACGCATAGGCGAAACACACATTCAACCCTTGTGGTGTGTGTGTGTTTGGGGGGGGGGGGTGGAGCCACTGTAAGGATAGCTTTTTATTGATTTGTATTTTACTAGCCCTGGATATGGAAGCTGCATTATTCTTCTTTTTCAGAATATTTTACCTTTATTTTCATTTTCACCTTGTAATCCTGGAAATAACACAATTCCTGTCCCTTCATGTCTGTCTTTTTTCCCTCAATTGTGTTTATGGGACAGACATGGTTGTTACACAGGCTAGATTTCTTATATGTTTGCCTTTGTTCATCTCTACGTCTCCATTACATGGTAGGCTTATGAGATGAGTAGTTTACACAATAGTTTGCCATAGGACATGGCAACGACACTGCATTTCTTATATTGCTGAAAATGTTTTTAGCCTGAAAAGGGAAAACTAAAGCAAATACCACATTCTGCAATATATTCCATTTTTGTTTTGTGTTCAGATACGCTTACTGTCACCTGAGATACTGTCACCTCAACGTGTAAATCTTCCTTTATCTACTCCATTGCAGCTGATCATTGTTCTTCTGCAGAGCTAAAGCAGCTTGTAAGAATCGATAGCATTTGACAGTTCTGGGTTTGTGGTATGCTTGCGCCTCTGTTTTGCTTCCACCTCACAGCTGCTACATCCCAAGTGGGTCCTTACCCAGCTGCAGGGTTGGGGCAAGGGGGCTGTGGGTGATACAGGAATCTGACACAACCAGAAGGTGACGGATGCTGAGGATTCTTAGCAGCAGCTCTAGCTTTGCAAGTCAGAAAAGTTTGACTTCAATGAAGTTCAAACACGTGACACACAAAGAAATGTTGTTTGATTTTTTAGGGCTCATTAACATGTGTGCAGAGGCCTGTAAAGCATGCATAAGAGCTGTTTTTATGTACCCTGGAGGCACAGGCAGTGGTGTATTTTGGTTTTGTGCTGCCCTAGGCAAGACTAAAATTTGCCCCCCCCCCCCTCCTCCTCCTATGTAAATTTGCCCCACTCCTTTTTTACTGGATGTGACTCCCTCCAAAATTGAAGGACTGCGAGATCTCACGAGAGGGGGTTGAAAGGGGATGAGAGAGAGAGAGAGGGAGTGAGAGAAGGGGGGGAATGAGAGAGAGAGCAAGGGGGGGTGAGAGAGAGAGGGGATGAGAGAGAGCGAGGGGGGGGTGAGAGAGGGGATGAGAGAGAGGGGGGGTGAGGGAGAGAGAATGAGGGGGGATGAGAGAGAGAGGGGGGAATGAGAGAGAGAGAGAGAGGGGGGAATGAGAGAGAGAGAGGAAAGGTGAGAGAGGGGGTAAGAGAGAGGCAACTCTAGCAACCAATGGCCAAAAGAGTCTCAGGTGGGGGGGGTGGCTTTTTTGCTGCCCGTCTGCAAAAGTGCCGCCCTAGGCCTGGGCCTTGTTGGCCTAGGCCAAAATACAGCACTGGGCACAGGCCCTGGCCTGCAGCCTGTTAAAAACAAACAACAAGCTGACGGATGCAGCACCTTTACAGATCTTCCCACACATCCAAGCATTTACATCTGTACAAGGATGGATGTAAATGCCTGGAAGCGGTCTGTCCTTTCAGGCTGCTGTCGGGACACCTTACTACTGGGCAAATAAATATATGCAATTCTGCATGCTGTACAGACCTGTGAATGAGTCTTTATGAAGCAACAGGGTCTCTTGAAATATACTAAAAATTTATTTTTTTCCATAAGTTACTAGACTTTACAACTCACTGCACTACTTTATGGAATACATAAATAAAGGTGCATATAAAGATTGCAATATTCAAATACAGCAGGCTAAAACGCACTAGCAGCGCTCAGATAAAGTGCAACCCAATGGGCTAGGGAATAAAGTCAACACAGTTCATGCACAGTGCCCTGAATGGTGTCAACTAACGGCAGTCCAAAACAAGCAAAAATCCTTTGTCGTTGACCACACAGGACCCTCCACCTCACCATGGTGCTCACCCTTAAGGTAGTGCACTCACCAGAAATCTGGTCAAAGCAAGCCCAAAACATATGCCGATCACCAGCTGTGAGTGGATCGTCCGATCTCCACTGTAGAAAACACTGACTTCCACCAGACAGACTCCTGATAGATCTCAGTCAGATCGGTATGTATGGCAGACCCAAAGTGCGTTCCCAAGATTCAAAGGTGGTACATGTGGAAATAATAAGGTCTCATAGAGCAGTATTGTTTGGCCGAAAACCTCTTTATTTCCCAAAAAAACAATCCCCTGTAGCAATTGCACTTACATATAATAAAAACAGACAGGCATTTAAATGCTGAAGTAAGGCGTAACCTGCGTGTTGCAGCCGGTCCCCGTGCTGATAGCTCGCTGCTGGTACCTGAGCTGAAGCGAGCATCCGGGCTGGCGTACCTCGTCACGCGGTCACGCGGTAAATAAAGAGGTTTTCGGCCAAACAATACTGCTCTATGAGACCTTATTATTTCCACATGTACCACCTTTGAATCTTGGGAACGCACTTTGGGTCTGCCATACATACCGATCTGACTGAGATCTATCAGGAGTCTGTCTGGTGGAAGTCTGTGTTTTCTACAGTGGAGATCGGACGATCCACTCACAGCTGGTGATCGGCATATGTTTTGGGCTTGCTTTGACCAGATTTCTGGTGAGTGCATTACCTTAAGGGTGAGCACCGTGATGAGGTGGAGGGTCCTGTGTGGTCAACAACAAAGGATTTTTGCTTGTTTTGGACTGCCGTTAGTTGACACCATTCGGGCACTGTGCATGAACTGTATTGACTTTATTCCCTAGCCCATTGGGTTGCACTTTATCTGAGCGCTGCTAGTGCGTTTTAGCCTGCTGTATTTGAATATTGCAATCTTTATATGCACCTTTATTTATGTGATTTTATGTTATAGCAGCAGCTTGCACTTCACGTGTTGTTCTCATATTGTATTTTAACACTAATATTTCACACAAGTGCCGGTTGAGCAGGTTTTTAGTCCCCCGGTTTTATCCCTACTTGCTCCTTTTTTACTTTATGGAATACGCCTCAAAAAAGGAAAAGAAAATATTTGATCTTGAATTGGTTTACAATATTGTTTCTTACTTGATAATGGATAAAGCAGTGAATGGTAAGCTGGACTGTTGTAGCACAGGCAAGCATCTTATCAGCTCTTCTCTAGCAAGGTCAGATGCAAAGTCATGTTTTCCAAACAGGTCACACTTACCTGTTTGTGAACCTTTGTAAGTTGCTCCAGGTTGTTCTCAAGAAAGGAAATCTTCTGCTTCTGGGAGTGAATCCCCCCACTGTCCTCGGGTTCCATCTCAGCACTCTAAAAAAAAATTAATAATAATAATTTAAAGCGGACCTTCAGTCATTTTTTCATCTTTTCATCTATTAAATCTTCTGCCCTTGTTGTTTTAACTTTGGATAGTAAAACATTTTTTTTTCTGCCAGTAAATACCCAATGCAGCCCACTTCCTCTTTCTTGTCTGGTAATTAGACAGCCCTAGGCTAATAACATCATGCACAGCTCACTCTCCTGCCAGCAAGGGAGGAGGGGTGAGTCATAGGAGAGCCAAGGAGAGCTGCAGAGCTGGAGGGGGCTGGATGAGGGCAGAGATAACAGAAGACTGCAGAGATCCATGAGTATCATCAAGAGAGGAGATATGTGCAGGCAAGCAGTGGTGTGAGTGTATCTGTCTGTATGTATATATGTGTATGTGTGTGTGTGTGTGTGTGTGTGTCTGTATGTGTGTGTGTGTCTGGGTGCCTCTGTGTGTCTGTGTAAATCCAGGAAGTGAACAGGCAGCAGCTTCAGCTGCCCACAGTTAAAATGGCTGCAGCCAGACTTAGTGGAAGGGGATTTCTGCAGCAAATTTGGCAAGTACAGAATCACAGTGTATATATAAGATATTATGCAAAGTGGTTAGAGGGAAGCTTCAGAATGGCAAAGATTTTTTTATTTCAAATTATGTGAGCAGAATGTAGTTCCTCTTTAACAAAACAGCCCATTCACAAATTTCTGCTTTACTAGCAAAATCCATAGTCACATCCAACCATGTCCTTTGGTTCTTGAGCCAATTTACAAACATAAAGCATGAAAATGTGTGGAGAAAATGCAGCATAGAAACTTATTAGGTTTTCCCTTTCCTTATCTAGGGAAAAAAGCAAGGAATTGAGTTACTGTGGGCAGCAGTGTCAAATACAGTAACCAATTCAAATAAACCCTATTAGGCTGGAATGTCTGTGGTGGATTTGGTGATTTTGCTACTGTATAATGGGTTCTGTGAAAGGTAGGCTTCAAGGGCATGCATTGTTTTAATTTAAATACTATTAAAAAAAAATCCTGTTCCCAAATCTTTAATTGAAAAAGAATTTCATCCTCCTGGGGCCTGTATAAACTAGCTTTTGGCTTGTGTTGATGGCCTCCATTTGACATCAGTTTGAGATCACATTGACAGGTGCTGATCTTCTTCTGACCTGCATTTGACCTGCCTAAAGTAGGTATTGCATTCCCATAAACCTGTATAGGAATGCAAAACCTATCAGACGGGAGAATATGTCCTGTACAAGCTGTCACTCTAGTGATGCTCTATATCAGGGGTCGGCAACCCGCCGATCGGGATTGACAAGTTGACCTCCACGCGGTGACTGGTTGATCCCCTCGGCCTGCCGACCATTGGATGCGGAACTGTTTTTTCACAGCGGCGGCACAGGCCATGGGGAGGGCAGCTGGCACATCATCCGCTGCTTTTTCTATAGTTCCAGCAGTGTCAGGTGGAGTGATCTTACCTGCACTTCCCCCTTCTGTATTCCTACCTTAGCAGAGAGGCAGATTGCAATGTAACAAGTAGTGTGCGCCCGAGCTGGCCGTGGAGTCTGAGGTTTTGGCGGACCTACCATCCCCTGGGGAGTTTCCAGACAGACTGAGCAACTTCAGAGGTCTGTTATGAAAATTGTCTGCAGGTTATTGTACAGGGGGGGGCACACATTACATGGGCATGTGAGAAGGGTCCCTCTCTGTCCTCATCCCAGGGGCCACTCTCTAGCCTCATCCCAGGGGTCCCTCTCTGTCCTCATCCAAGGGGACCCTCTCTGTCCTCATCCCATGGGCCCCTCTCTGTCCTCATCCCAAGGGCCCAACTCTGTCCTTATCCCAGGGGTCCATCTCTGTTTTCATCCCAGGGGTCCATCTCTGTCCTCATCCCAGGGGTCCCTTTCTGTCCTCATTCTAGGGGCCCCTCTCTATCCTCATCCCAGTGGCCCCTCTCTGTCCTCATCCCAGGGGTGCCCTAAAAAGCAACTATGTTAGGGGGCTCACAACAGTAAGGGCTTATTGCAGTTTGGGAGGGGGGTGGGTGTTAAAATCCCATAGTTGAGCCCTCATTTACCACTCCTCCAACCGCTCCCCCTTTAGATACAGTGGCCAGGGGTGTACATGGCTGTATCAGGAATTATACACCCTGTCACGCTTGGCAGGTACACCCAAGTGTGACCCATTCAAGTAAATGGGGCCGTTCTGCAAGCACCCTGCAACCTTGTGGAGTAGAGAGACTCAGTGAATAAAGCAGGCGGTGTGGAGGAGTTTTATTGCCTCCTCACCACTTGCTTTAACCCCTTTGACCCCACACTAGAAATCTGCAATTGCATGCATTGCACATGGTTGCAGGGCATTTGCAGAGTGGCCCCATTCATTTTAAATGGTCATAATCGCCCGCAGTAAGTGACAGGGGGTATAATCCGTGCCGCAGCATGTGTACACGTTCAGCTGCTACCTCTGCAGCTAAAGGTGGTAGGGATTGGGGGCAGTAAAACCATGGCTCAAATGCAGGGTTTTACCACCACCCAACTATATTGAACTCTGTAATACTACTACTTAAAAACATACTGCATAGTAGCTCATGAATATCATCCAACCACACAGTAGTTCATAGGACTTCTATTTAAAATGCAAAAACACGATAAGAATGGGAATGAATTATAATTATATAAAAAAATATAAATTTCTTTTATAAATCACCAGTCCATGAAGTGTTGCTAGGTAACTTACTTTCTTGACTCGAGATGTGACGTCTTGAACAAAAAGCTTCCGAAGATTGTGAAGGGTCTGAAGTTCACGTGCCTTGAAAAATATTACAACATGACAGTAAATCTATACAGACAGGAGCACCAACATTACAACAGCATAAAAAAAGACACTTACAACAGTCTCCTCGAGCCCTTTAAGATCCTGCTTGGACTGCTCGTGTTTCTCGTACAGAAATCTATCAGCGATAAAACAAAGAGAATACATTAAGAATTGTTCTTACCATAACAGGAGAAAACAAACACTCTGCAGATTATACATAACAGCAATGGCATCTTAGTGCAACCTGTCTTTCCCGTTACTTAAAAATTGTTAGCAGTAAACAAAATGTAAGGAATAATATGATTTCTATATCTCCATTGCCAAGATTTCTGCACCTCACTTCCTAGCTCTGACCATCTGTCACAACCACTACAACAGACCTTACTTTAAGTTCACACTGGTGTTGAATTTTAAAAAATCTTTTACTACGCATTCCGACATGTTGCATGGGCATTTTCAATGCCCAGTGAGATTTTTTAAATGTTTTACAATGCTAAAAAAAGAAATGAGCACTTTTGACAATCTGCAACCATGCCGTGTTTATAATGCATTTACAGTTCACTTGTGGCGTGTTTCAACAGGAGTGAGTGAAGGCGTTTACAGTCAACTTCTGCCGTACTCCATGGGCAGCATTTTTTTCTGGCTTAGCCACGATGTGAGGCAATGCCAACAATGCCAAATGTTTATCTCCATTCATCCCCTGTTTTAACAATTGTGAGTAGAGATGGGGCAAATAGCCCCCCTGTTCAGTTTGCAGCAGAACTCCCGAACAGGGAAAATGTTCTAACCCTAACGGCGAACCCAATTGGAGTCTATGGGAACCAAACAGGAAAAATCAAACGTGCCCATTTTGCAGGCTTATATGCATGTAATTGGCCTAAAAAGGGGTATGGGGTTCTGGGTACTGCCCTGGGGGACATGTATCAATAAAACATTTTTTTTTAAAACAATAGTTTTTTCAGGAGCAGTGATTGTGCAACAATAAAATGTAGTGCTTGGGGGGTCCTCTTGATGTGCCTGTTAAATGGTGCATCTGTATCATGCATAAAACATGCTGCAGCAAAAATTACATTTCTAAAGAAAAAAAAAACGAGTCAAATCTCATTTAAAATTACTCGCGGTTACAATTGCCGGCACCCAGCTATTAAAAAAAATAAAGAAAAAAATGGCGTGTACCCCACTCCAAAGTTAAAAAAACGGCATGGATCCCCCCCAAAATCCATACCAGATTCTTATCTGGGTATGCAGCCTGGCAGGTCAGGAAAGGGAGGGGGGGGGAGGGATACAAATGCCGACACCCAGCTATTGAAAAAATAAACAAAGAAACGCCATGGGGTTGCCCCTACTCAGTCCATACATGACCCTTTGGGTCCAGTATGGATTTAGAGGGGAACCCCATTGCAAAATTAGAAAAAAAATAGTATGAGGTCCCCCCCCAATATCCATACCAGATTCTTATCTGAGAATGCAGTCTGGCAGGTCAGGGAAGGGGGAGGGAGGAGCGAGCAACCCCCACTCCTGACCCATACCAGGCCACGTGCTTATCGGAGTCTGAAAGCCCCCTTAATCAAAGGGGCCCCCAGATACCGCCCCCCCATGTGAATGAGTATCAGGTACAAAGTACCCCTACCCATTCACCAAAAAAAGTGTTAAAAAGTAATAAACACAAGAGACAAGTTTTTGACAATTCCTTTATCAAGAAAAATAAATAAATAGTGTCCCTCGATGTAAATCCATCATCAATCGCGCTGCCTGTTGCATCGTCGACCTGAAAAAAAAAATGCCCCTGCCTCCCGCCGGATGCCCCCTCCGAACTTTGACTATTATTATATAGGTAGGGGGTGGGGCCAGCTGGCCACGTCACCTGATGGCACCTCCCCCTTCTGACATCACGGACTGGTGCATGCCCAAAAGGGCAGCGGTGGAACCGGTTGACGCGGCCAGGTGCCCCCCCCCCTTTACTTATATAAGAAATGTCAAAGTGTAGAGGAGGCATTCAGCGGGTGTGGGGGGGGGGACTCCCAGGAGATGATAGCATTTTTTATTTTTTTAATTTCGGGTCTGCGATGCGGTGTGATTGACAATGGATTTACATCGAGGGACACTATTTTTTCATTTTTTAATAAAGGAATTGTCAAAAACTTGTCTCTTGTGTTTATTTCTTTTTGACAATTTTTGGTGAATGGGTAGGTGTACTATGTACCCGATACTCATTCACATAGGAAGAGGCCGGGACCTGGAGGCCCCTTGTTAAAGGGGGCTTCCAGATTCCGATAAGCCCCACACCCGCAGACCCCCACAACCACAGCCCAGGACTGTGGCGAAGAGACCGGGGACAAGGTGCTTTTGGGTGGGGGGAGGGGCCAAAAACACCGAACCCCCCCATGTGAATGGCATGTGGCCTGGTATGGTTCGGAGGGCGCTCACTCGTCCCCCCCCCTTTCTCGACCTGGCAGGCTACATGTCCAGATAAGGGTCTGGTATGGATTTTAGGGGGGGGGTGGGGCCCACGCTGTTTTGTTTTGTTTTTTATTTTGGCGTAGGGTTCCCCTCCAAATTCATACCAGACCCTCGGACTGGGGGGGGGGCCCACATTGTTGTTTTCTTTATTTTTTAATGGCGCTTTTTTTTTTATTTTTACTGTTTAGCTGTCAGCGGAGAAACCCATTGAAAGCTAATGGCTTATCAGTTGTTAGGGATGCCGTGGTCGGCTTCCCGGCCCCGTTCCTTAACAACCAGCTTACACTGCACCCTGATTGGGCAAAGCACCCAGTGCTCACTAAACAGCCTAACAGGCAAATGTTCGGCCCAAACTCATTTTCGGGCAAAACCATGAAACCCATCCCTAATTGTGAGTGGCATTGCTAAGTGTTAGGGGAACAGGTTAACCAGGGCCTTACTAATAAATGTATTTTAAATTTTTACAGAGAAAGTAGCATCAAGTATAAGGCACAAACAATCAGGAACTCCAGTGGAAAAATATTGCTGTGTAGAGATTTAAGTTTCTAACTCCCAGAGCTAAAAATGAAATTTTAATTTTGAATGAGCTCACCCATAATTTTGATTCAATATGATTTGCTAATAATTCAACTCTAACTGGTAAAAAGAAGAAAGAAGGAAAGTCTAAAGTTGTGCACCAAAAATAGCTATGAACACTTCAGAGACTTGACATTTTTATTTTACTTGTAACTATCTTTTAACATTTTACTTTTTTGGGCTCTGCAAAAAGATAATAACTTTGGCCTCCACAGGTCAAGCCATGGTTCTTCTTTTTTAATCCATTTGTGCCTTACACTATAAAAAGAAGGTTAGGCTATGCTTGGAGAATCAAATTTGGTCCCTGGACTGTTGATTGAGTGTCATAAATTTCTAGATCCATAGATCTTCATTAGAACAAGATAATAACACTAGTGAGGACTGGAATGAAACTTACGTCAGCTCCTGCAGCTTGTGGCTCTTCTCATGTTCCTCACTTTTCAGCTTCTCGTAGTCAGCCCTGAGCTTCTCCAATTCCAGCTGCAGCTTCTGGTTCAAACTGAGACGAAAAGAGGCACATAAATTACATTTACCAGATTTTTTATTCTTTCATTAAATCACAAAACATTTTTCTGGTAGCAGTTATTGTTTAGTGCAGTTGTGACCATAAACCCAAGTGATTTAAATATTGCTGATGCACACATTCCTGAAATTAACTGTTAGTTTTCAGTGGGTGCTGCAGCTACCATTGGCTGGAAACTATAGACATTCAAAGCTAAAGACAATTTCAGTCTCCACACTGCCAAGCAGACCTTATTTATCACTCTCATTAACAGCCTGTCATCACGCCCCCGGCAACTCTTCAACACCTTTAACTCTCTACTCCGTCCTCCACTACCCCCTCCCACCGACTCACTCACTGCCCAGGAGATCGCCTACCACTTCAAACAGAAGATTGATACCATTCGTAAGGAGATCGTTGCTGTTCAGATACCTTCCATACCTTATGCTTCATGCCCACAGGTGCGATCATTACTTCCCTCATTTAACCCCGCCAATACAGATGAGGTTGCTAACCTACTTGCTAACGTCCACTTAACCACCTGCCCTCTGGATCCTGTTCCCTCGCAAATGCTACGTTCACCTTCTGGCCCTATTTTACGCTCTCTAACCCACATCTTCAATCTATCCCTCTCTTCTGGCATCTTCCCCAACTCTCTAAAACATGCACTAGTCAGCCCCATACTTAAAAAGCCCTCACTGGACCCAACCGATCGAAACAACCTACACTCTATTTCCTTGCTCCCCTTTTTATCCAAACTCCTCGAACGTCTAGTCTACAACCGACTGTGCGACCACCTTGCTGAGAATTGCCTCCTTGATCCCCTTCAGTCTGGATTTCGGCCTCAACACTCCACTGAAACTGCTCTCCTAAAACTGACAAACGATCTGCTAATGGCCAAAACCAATGGACACTTTTCTGTACTCCTACTTCTGGACCTTTCTGCTGCCTTTGATACGGTTGAACATCCCCTCCTCCTCAAAAAACTCCACGCCTTTGGTCTCCGTGACTGTACTCTTCACTGGTTATCTTCCTACTTATCCAACCGCACCTTTAGCGTTATGTATAATTCTACTTCCTCCTCTCCTCTTCCCTTCTCTGATGGGGTCCCCCAAGGCTCTGTTCTTGGACCCCTCCTATTTTCAATCTACACCTCCTCTCTGGGTCAGCTGATAGCCTCCCACGGCTTCCAATACCATCTGTACGCTGACGATACCCAAATCTATCTATCCACCCCTCAGATCTCTCTCTCAGTCTCCTCACGTATCACTAATTTACTATCAGATATATCGGTCTGGATGTCTCACCACTTCCTCAAACTCAATCCATCCAAAACCGAGCTTATTATTTTTCCTCCACCATGTGCCCCTTCTCCTGATTTCTCTGTCAATATCGATGGCATTACTATCAGCCCATCCCCGCATGCCAAGGTCTTAGGTGTTGTCCTGGACTCTGAACTCTCCTTCAAACCCCACATCCAATCGCTGTCCATATCTTGCCTCCACAACATCTCCAAAATACGCCCCTTTCTAACCAAAGACACAACAAAACTCATAGTTCACACCCTGGTCATCTCGCGCCTTGACTACTGCAATTCCCTTCTCATTGGCATACCTCTACACAGGCTATCCCCCCTTCAATCCATCATGAATGCTGCCACCAGACTCATCCACCTTACCAATCACTCAGTGTCCGCTGCTCCTCTCTGTCAAGCCCTCCACTGGCTTCTGCTCACCTAACGAATTAAATTCAAAATACTTACAACATCTTACAAAGCAATCCACAGCTTAGCCCCCAGCTACATCACCAGCCTCGTCTCAAAGTACCAACCTAATCGCTCTCTTCGTTCCTCTCAAAACCTCCTGCTCTCTAGCCCCCTCGTCACCTCCTCGCATGCTCGCCTCCAGGACTTTTCCAGAGCCTCTCCAATCCTATGGAACTCCTTACCCTTATCTGTCCGATTATCTCCTACTCTATTAGCTTTAAGGCGATCTCTGAAAACCCTCCTTTTCAGAGAAGCCTATCCTACCAACACCTAACAAATGTACCTCCATTTTCTCCATCAACCCATCCCCCACGGTTATTGCCTTTTGTTTCACTTGACCCTCCCTTCTAGATTTTAAGCTCTAAAAAGCAGGGCCCTCTAGTTCCTCCTGTTTTGAACTGTATTGTAACTGTATTGTCTTCCCTCACATTGTAAAGCGCTGCCCAAACTGTTGGCGCTATATAAATCATGTATAATAATAATAAAGACAGATATGTCACAAGCACACCAAGGATTCTCCTAACGGATCCAAAGCTGTATTCAGTGATCACAGCATATTAACAAAGGCAATGTTTCAGAGTCACGCAGAACCCCTTTATCAGAAAGTCACTTGCCTGCGTGGGTCTCAAACATTGCCTATGTCATTATGCTGTGACCACTGAATACAGCTTTGGATCCGTTTGGAGAATCCTTGGTGTGCTGGTGACATATGTTCAGCTTCAAAAACCCAAGTGGTCATAAAACTGAAGGCATACCGCAGTGATGTAAATAAAACAATATTAAAGACACAGAGTAACCTGAATCAATACATAACCTGCGAATGGTGAGAATGGTGTGAGCATTCAAAACTATCTTTACTAATGCAGGAAAGTACTTCATAAATTTTTACAGCAACAAAGTAATATAAAAGAAACCTGCTAAGAGAGAAACTTGGAGGCTGCCATACCTGGATTTCTATTCTACAAATGTTAGTCATCTAGCTGTCATTATGACCCTTCCGCTACCATTTGTTATGAAGTAAATATGCATACAAGGCTTTCTGACTTACTTCCTTCAAATTTGTTGCTAGATCATTGACTATAAAGTACTGATGGCAAGCGATCATAATTATAGCCAGAAGTTTTCCAGAAGAAGGTCAGCAATGGCAGGCCCTGGGTTTCTCTCATGACCAATTTATTTTAATATAGGCCCTTTTCTGTAGTGTATTGTTCTGTAATTGTAAATTTTCCTACTATTGATATGCACTGTGAACTCTACTTGTATAAACCATGGAAGAAAAAAAATATGATTGCCATGGACTGGGTTACGTGTCATTACAATATAATATACCGTATGTAAAATTCCAAAACTTCAAATTAGATCTTACTCTTTAAGTTCATCAATGATCTTCTGTTTCTCATTTATCTCATCACGGAGACGCGCCAGTTGTTTATGGTGGGCCTCGCGGTGGCTTTCCATCTGCATCTCCAAAACCTTCTGAAGCAAAGAAATGTAGCTAAATGTGGATTTATATTTTTCTATGCACTCTCACCTGACCCAGGTACTAAGAGTTGTCAAAATGTACTGAAATCTCAAATTTAATCCAGTGCCATAAATTCTTCATCTGAACAATATTAATTTGAATGTGTGTCTAAACCAAAAAACAAAAATATAATATATTGCAGCTTACTAGTTTTTATGCTAGGTTCACATTAGTGTGGGTGTGGTTAACACGCATTCCTGCATCTGAATGCAGCCACACACAAATGCAGTGAAGGATAAGGCCTTTTTCTGACAATTGTTGTTTACAAGTTAAAATCATTTTTTTTTTGCTAGAAAATTACTTATAACCCCCAAACATTATACATAGAGACCCTAGAGAATAAAATTTAGATTGTTGAAATATTTTGTATCACACCGTATTTGCGCAGCAGTATTACAAATGCATTTTTTTTTTTTCAAAAAAATGCAATTTTTTGAATTAAAAAACAAGAAAACAGTAAAGTTAGCCCAATTTTTTTCTATAATGTAAAAGATAATATTACACCGACTAAATAGATACCAACATGTCATACTTCAAAATTGCGCATGCTCGTGGAATGGAGGCAAACATTGGTACTTAAAAATCCCCATAGGGGACAACATTTTTAAAATGTCTACAGGTTACCAGTTTAGAGTTACAGAGGAGGTCCAATGCTGAAATTATTGCTCTTGCTCTAACGATCACAGTGATATCTCACATGTGTGTTTTCAACACTGTTTACTTACGTGGGCATGACTTGCATATGCGTTTGCTTCTGGGCACGAACTAACGGGGACGGGGCGCTTTAATTATTTTTTCTCTATTTATTTTATCTTTTGTTTTTTATTTTTTTGATCACTTTTATTCCTATTACAAGGAATGTAAACATCCCTTGTCATAAAAATAAGCATGACAGGACCTCTTTAATGTAAGATCTGGGATCAAAAAGACCTCAGATCTAACATCTACACTAAAAAACAAAAATAAAAAAAAAACAAACAAAAAAAAAGAAATTAAAAAAAAAAGTCATTATGAAAAAAAGTCGTCTCTTTAAGTCCGTTGCTAGGAATCGACGTTTGATGTCACTCCGGTCCTTCAAGGCCATAGAGTTGAGTGGGGACCATCTTGCCCTCACTTGACTTCCTGCCTAAGAGGACAGCGGACCAGATCGTTTTTCCCGCTGCCGACGGCTCCAGTAAGCGAGAAAAACGACCGGGAAGCAGCAGGGGTGGGGGCACCTCTCCTTCCGCCCATAAAAGGTGATCCCGTGGGGAATCCACCACTGGGACCACCCTTATGTTAAAGCGGACTGCCCGCCGTTATTTGACTCTGTTTTTGATATACTAGCGCATCAATATCTGGTTTGATGGACATAGTAGCAATTCTCAATGAACTCTTCAAAAAGTCCAATAAAGAGACACTATCAAATTTTTCTTCGGCCACACGTTTACTAAGTTCAAACACATTTTTACAAAACCCCCCACAAAAAAGCTATATTTTTAAGTACGTTTACGTAAATTGTGTTGGGCCGCATTTATAGCTGTCTTGGGCCACATTCGACCCGTGGGCTGCAGGTTGGACACCCCTGATATAGAGTCTCAACCCATTCCTCATCATCTAGACCATTTATGTCAACTTCCCAGGAGATTTTGGGAGAATAGGCAATTTTGGAGGCTAAGGGGGTAAGTAGTAGGTTGTAAAATGGTGAAGTCAGTTTTTTGGGGTCACTGCCATTTATAACCTCCATTATGGGAATGGGTGTAGGTAACAGCTATGTGTTGAGGAATTGGGCTCATAGGGCATGACGCAGCTGGGGATAGGGGAATAGCATAAAGTTTTGCAGGGTAAATTCACCCTTCAGCATCTGAAAGGTCTTTATAGCTCCGGGATCAACCACAAGATGGATATACAGTAGTATACGCCCTAAGAGCTTCACAAATCTGAATCTGGTGTTGTTAGAAATTTAGGTAAATGTTTGTTATGCGGAGAGGAAGGGGGAGGGTGGACTTTGAACCATAGGAGTATTTAATTTGATCATAGCTAGGTCCCAAATCCTCTTGTGTTGGTAAAGAAGACTATTTTGATTATCAGCTGCAAAGGATCCTTGGATCCCCCTCAGCACAACAAGCAGAGAGTGTGATGTGGCAGAAGTGGATGATTAGCAAACAAGGGATAAATTAGATCTATCTGCTTGATAGAGATTAGACAGTTTAGCACCAAGATAATATAGGCTAAAGTCTGGGAGTGCTGCACCCCCTAAGGTTGTCAGGTTCTATAAATTGTAGTTTATGTCTGCTAACGCCCTAGGCGAAGGACTGAAGTAAGGTGTCTATAATCCTAAAGATTTTAAGGGGTATATATACAGGGGAATGTCAGAGAATATACATCATTTTGGGAAGTAAGATCGATCCTCTTAATTAAATTGATTCTACCCATAATCCTTAAAGGAAGTCCGGCCCGTTTTTCAGTTTTGGCTTTTAGTAAGGTGAATAAGGGTTCAATGTTCAGCAATATATAGTCTGATGGGGATCTGGTGACATAATAAGTTTTATTATCTGTTGATCCTGCCAGTACAAACTTAGGTTTCTGAAAATGTAATACAAGTCGCATTTGGCAGGCAGTACTGGCAGACCGTTCTGCAACCGCATTCAATGCATGCAGTTGCGATGCAGTACTGCAAGTCCCTCCTTCCTCCCAATAAAAAGAGGTGTCTAGGGGGCAGCATATTACCTCTGAGCTGCCTGTAAAACCGGCACTTGAAAGCAATTCTCCCTGGATTCCTTTTCAGAGCTATCAAAAAACCCCAATATGACAACGCTACTGTGCAATTGTATGGCAGAACACACAGCGTGGTGACCCAGTTAAAAAAGCATAAAAGTAACAGATCTACTGGCAGGATCCACAGATAATAAAATTATATTTCAGTAGGACAAAAAAAAATGCTATGTTAATGCTAGTTACAGACTGCAGCACATTTGCCATTTTTTATTTTGCTTATTATTATACAGTATAATAATAATACAGCTAGATATTTGTTACCTTGAATGAAGATCTGTCTGTATTAAACATTTTAAGCATACTGTTCGATGAACCCTACCCCTTTCATCGCTCACAGGCCAGCCTGTATTCTCCTTGAGAATCAATCAATCAATCAGCTGGGTGCCAAGGTCCTGGAGACTTCTCTTGCTCCACTGTAGTCCACTATCCAACTAATAGGCCACACACTGAAGAGTCTCAACTCCAGCCAAGGTTTATTGCAACGACCGCACGGTGATCCCCATGATTAAGCCCAGCTGTGGGTGAAACATGTTGGGAGCATGGCTTTCGATGGGCGATGTGCTGCCATTGCAATCATCCTTGTATGGAGTTGAATGTCTTTGGTGTGCTTCCAATTCTTTAGATGGTGACCCATAGGAAGCAATTACATTCCTCTATTTGTGCTTTAATTAATTAAACAGAGAATCTGACTGGTTGCTATGGGCAGCACAGACAGTTCTAGTTTTAAACACTTTCTTAAACAAGACCCAGTGCGGTGTTATCAATTCTTCACCACAGATTGTTCTAAATGTGTTTATAAATGTGATTATCTGAGTATTAAACAATGAAAAAGTGTGTGTTCTATCACTGATTAGAGCTCAGATCTAGAATATTTGTGTGATATATCATCAATATACCTTACTTATTTATGACACATTGCTTTGACTAGTGACACAAGAATGCTGACCTTAACCTCGTGGGCTTCCACCACATCCTGCTCCTTATCCTTTGCTGCTACTTCAGTCACATTTTCTGCCAAGTGAAAGTGACAGTGCTGATTACACATAATTTTCAGTGAATTACAACATCTCTGACATGTATCATTTATTGTGACAAGTTTAAAGCATCACATAGAATCCCCTGTGATAAACAAAGACATGACAAGCCCAGTAACTGCCATTATCACTTATCATAAGACGTTTTTACAGATTGGAATGTACTTGTCACCTGCACACACCCCCAGATCCATTTATAACGTGCAGAGAATCATTGCGGTTTTACCTCATTTGAGGCAACTGACTTACAGTATATGTGAACCTTTACCTTGTAATACAACCCATTCAGTTTAAAAATGAAAGGCAAAACATGTATATATATATATATATATATATATATATATATATATTTATAAATAGCTTTTTTTCTTTCTTTTTTTTATAAAAGTGATCACATAATCTCAGCTGTACAGTAACTAGGGGTGGAGAAACAGCGGTGCACTGACCTTCCCATTGAATGGCTAAGCAGGGGAGTGTGTCAGCACAAGTCTGACCATTGAAGGATAAGCAGGCTGTTCTCCAAGCACAGCCAGAAAATTCACTATGCTGGGATGGATGTGCTCTCATGTCTAGTGTGGTTAGTTTAAATTGGAAAGCAGGGGGATTGGCTGGATCATCAGGGATTTCACACAAAGGAAGCAATACAAAGAGAACAAGATACTTTTTAACACAAGTACACGATACAACAAACTTCTCAGGAATATGAAATGTTGGAGCAGCAAGTGTGGTAACGATGCTTGCTCGTATGTGGCATCTTACCCATACAGGACACATAAATAGGCTGGCATTGAGACAATGCACGTTTTTTTTTTTTTTTGAAGCGCGAGCGCAGTCCCCACTACCACAAATTATGCAGTCGAGTTTCCCGCGTTTGAGGAAATTGCAGGGGTCAGCACCGCCGGAGAGCAATGGCTAAGCCTTGCCCTGGGAGAAAAATCTTCATGATCATGGTATCTCCCCTGCCAGGTAAGTATGACAACGGACGTTTTACAAGACATTACCACAATGCCTGGTAACCCACAGCACTTTGCCTGGTACATTGCTTTGGGCTGCCATTCATTTTGAATGGAACCCTAATGCAAAACTACAGTAGCTGCCAACACAACCTCACTGGTGCTGATTAATTAAACCCCCCCCCCCCCACCCCAAAAAAAATGAGCGCAAAATGAAAGCTGTCACATACCCACCTGCAAGAATTCCTCTTTCATTTTCTATATATTGGAAGATGATACCTTATTAGTTGCTATTAAAACATCAATGTCAATGTTGTGCTCTCTTTTCTTGGTTTTAATGAAATGACTCCCTTGAAAGGAATGTATTAAAACTTAAAGTAGCTCTAAAGTCTAAATGTTGAGCTTTATTGTCCCTTTAAGGAATAGACTTTACTTATACTTTATTGTCACTTTAAGACTTTGAATGAAAGATCGATTGAAAATAGAAATGAACGTTAAATCATCCAAACATTTTGCACCTATCATCTGCATATTTTAGTTCGTTTTCAGCATTAAAGTATCACCTTTTGTTCAATCTGGGTAAACTGTTGACAGGGTCGTGCACATTATGCTATTAATGTTTTTTTTTTTTTTTTTTTGCTGTTTTATATTTATCAGTTTCACTATTCATGCTTAGAAAACAATTTGTTTAAACACAATTCTTCAACGTGACCGTTACATTTTTCCATGCAGAATTGGAGATTGATAGTCAAATTGAGCACATTATCCATTAGAAAACCACTTTAAGGAAATTGGATGTGTTGTCTGAATCAGTCAGATTTCTATTGTAATTTATCTAGTTGCGTCTGAAAATAAAAAGTAAGCAAGGGGTTGGCTGCTGTGGGTAAGACCTCAACTTTTCTTTTATGGAAACAAATTGATCCATTTTAGGATTCTCTAATCTCCAAATTCAATTGGTCACAGTGCACTTAACAAAGTTACTGATATCTACAGAGTACCTTGAGCTTGCATCTTGGCTAGTTCTTCACTCAGAGCATCATAGGATTCCTCCAGTTGGCGTTTCTTCATCTCTACACTGTGCATGTACTCTGTCAGAGATCTGATCTTAGCCTCGTGCTGTGAAACAAAAGAGAAGGCCAAGTTATATTCTTACACTGTGTTATGAACTCAGTGGAAATCTTAAATCTGATTTTACTTACAGCACTATAATACAATGGTACTATATCAGTGTATATAGGACAGAGAGACAAAGATGGCGATCTGCAGAATGTAATGGAAATTTCGAGCCAACTGCACTTGGCCGTTTGTTTGGAACTCACATTGAATTATATAAATGTGGAAGGATAAGGATGTCAGCCCTGGAACGTGCTTGTATAAAATCATCAATGGCAGCTCCCATAGCACTGTACTACTGGTTCACAATTATAAATAATATTATTCATTTCATTAATGCAATAATAAAACTAATCATACTGTTCATACATAATACTAAGGCATCTATTTATACAAAGATTTGCATAGCTGTTTGTCCATTGAAACTGCAGGTAAATTTGTTCTGAGCGAGTGAGACCAATTCTCGAACTATATTATATGCAGATTGACTGCAAGAACTCCTCCAGTGAGGCCGGGAGAAAGGGAAAGGAAAGACAGGTGCTGGTGGTAGGGGACTCAATTATTAGAAGGGCAGACAGTGTAATCTGTGACAAAGACCGTGTGCGCCGAACAGTCTGTTGTTTGCCGGGCGCTCGGGTTCGGCACATCGCGGATCGGGTGAACAGATTATTGGGTGGGGCTGGGGAAGACCCAGCTGTCATGGTACACGTGGGTACCAATGACATAGGCAGAGGAAGACGGAGAGTCCTAAACGATTTCAGGGACTTAGGCGCTAAGTTGAGGACTAGGACCTCCAAGGTAGTATTTTCCGAAATACTACCTGTACCTCGAGCCACACCAGAGAGGCAGCGGGAGATTAGGGAAGTTAACGAGTGGCTGAGGAGCTGGTGTAGTAAGGAGGGTTTCGGGTTCCTGGAGAACTGGGCCGTCTTCTCAGTCGGTCACCGGCTCTTTGGTAGGGACGGATTGCACCTAAATGGGGTGGGTGCAGCCGTACTGGGTGCGAGGATGGCCAAAAAGTTAGAGGGGCTTTTAAACTAGGGAATGGGGGGGAGGGTACAGATGTAGAATTAGCCAGTGGAAAGCAAGTTTCAGAGGGCAGAAATGGGGGCATTAGCGGTAGGGTGTTCGGAGCTCCTATACCCAGGGTGGGTACGGGGAAAAATCAAGAGAGCAGCCTAAAAACATCAAAATTACGAGGCTTATATACCAATGCCAGAAGCCTGGCCAACAAGATGGGAGAGCTGGAGCTGCTGATGTTTGAGGAGGACTTAGATTTTGTGGGGATAACTGAGACTTGGTTTGACAGCTCTCATGACTGGATGGCGACCATTCAGGGGTATTCCCTTTATCGCAGAGATAGAGAGGGTAAAAAAGGGGGAGGGGTATGTTTGTATATTAAGAACAGTATACAGGTAAATATGAGGGATGATATTAATAATGGAGCTATGGACGAAGCAGAATCCCTATGGGTAGAGCTTCAAAGGGAAGGCACTGTGGGGAAGGTAATATTGGGCGTATGCTATAGGCCCCCAAACCAGAGGGAGGAGGGTGAGGTGGACCTCATGTTACAGATAGGATTGGCAGCAAGGATGGGAAATGTCATTATAATGGGGGACTTTAATTATCCTGATATAGACTGGGCAGAAGGAACCGCGCATTCAGCCAAGGCTCGACAGTTCCTAAATGTTTTGCAGGACAATTTCATGGGTCAGATGGGGAATGCACCGACAAGAAACAATGCGGTACTTGACCTACTGATTACCAACAATACAGACCTGCTCACGGATATAGAAATACGGGACAACTTAGGGAACAGTGACCATAGGTCAATTGGTTTCAGTATTAATTACAGTAATAGGAAACACAAGGGTAATATAAGGACACTGAATTTCAAAAGAGCCAATTTCCCTAAACTGCGCTCGCTGCTAGAAAATATCAAATGGGATAGAACCCTGGGAACAAAGAACACGGAGGAAAAATGGGAGTGCTTCAAGAGCATACTTAACAAGGGGGTGGGCCAGTGCATTCCACAGGGAAATAAATTTAAAAGAGCAAAACTAAACCCTGGGTGGCTAAACTCCAACATAAAAATGTATATTAGAGCTAAAGAAAAGGCCTTCAAAAAATACAAGACTGAGGGGTCATTGGCAGCATTTAAGCACTACAAAGAGTGTAATAAGAAATGTAAAGATGAAATCAGGGCGGCTAAAATAGAACACGAGAGACATATAGCGGAGGAGAGTAAAAAGAACCCCAAGAAGTTCTTTAAGTATATAAACAGTAAGAAAGCGAGGCCAGAACACATTGGCCCCATAAAAGATGATAAAGGAAAAATGGCCACTGAGGACAGAGAAAAGGCGGAAGTGTTAAATAATTTCTTTTCTTCAGTCTTCACAAAGGAATCGGGGGGCTACACGAACCCAGCTTGTAAGGCCGAACTAAATAATACACCTCAGGAAGTGCCGCCATGGCTAACAGAGGATAGACTTAGAGCTAAACTAGAGAAACTTAACATAAATAAATCCCCGGGACCGGATGGCTTGCACCCAAGGGTTCTTAATGAGCTCAGCCAGGTGATTGCCAGACCATTATTCTTGATCTTTAAGGATAGTTTACAGACAGGTATGGTGCCAGCTGATTGGAAAAAAGCCAACGTGGTACCAATATTTAAAAAGGGGCCGAGATATATCCCGGGTAACTATAGGCCGGTCAGCCTAACATCAGTAGTCTGCAAAATTTTGGAGGGGATGATAAGGGACCACATACAAGACTTTAGTAATGAAAACGGTATTATAAGTAGTAATCAGCATGGATTCATGAAAAATCGTTCATGCCAAACCAATCTTTTAACCTTCTACGATGAAGTGAGCTGCCACTTAGATAAAGGTAAGCCTGTGGATGTGGTGTATCTGGACTTTGCAAAGGCCTTTGACACCGTTCCCCACAAACGCTTACTGTACAAACTAAGGAAGGTAGGTATGGATCATAAGGTGAGTACCTGGATAGAGAACTGGCTCCAGGGGAGAGTCCAGAGGGTGGTGATTAATGGGGAGTACTCTGATTGGGCGGGTGTGGAAAGTGGGGTCCCCCAGGGTTCTGTCCTGGGACCAATCCTGTTTAATTTATTCATAAATGATCTAGAGGAGGGGATATCTAGTACAATCTCAGTATTTGCAGATGATACTAAATTAGGCATGCCAATATCTTTTATGCAGGATGTGGAAACCTTGCAAGCGGACCTGAACAAAATAACGGGGTGGGCAACTATATGGCAGATGAGATTTAATGTAGAAAAATGTAAAGTAATGCACTTGGGGGCCAGTAACCAGAAAGCAAGCTACTCACTAGGGGGGGAACCTCTGGGTGAGTCTAGGATGGAAAGGGACCTGGGGGTACTGGTAGACAACAGGCTTGGAAGTGGCATGCAATGCCAAGCTGCTGCAAGCAAAGCCAACAGAATACTGGGTTGTATAAAAAAGGGGATTCACTCCAGAAATAAAGAGATTATTCTTCCACTCTACAAAACTCTGGTCCGGCCACATCTGGAGTATGCTGTCCAGTTCTGGGCACCGGTCCTCAGGAAGGATGTGCTGGAACTGGAGAAAGTCCAGAGAAGGGCAACAAAAATAATTAGGGGAATGGAGGACATCAGCTATGAGGAAAGACTACAAGCACTGAACTTATTCTCTCTGGAGAAGAGACGATTGAGGGGGGATATGATATCAATGTACAAATACTGTACTGGCGACCCTAGCATAAGGAACAAACTATTCAGAGTAAGGGAATACAATAAGACACGTGGCCACTCACTAAAACTTGAGGAAAGGCGGTTTAAGCTTAAAGTGCGTAAGGGGTTCTTCACTGTAAGAGCGGTAAGGATGTGGAATTCTCTTCCGCAAGCAGTCGTATCAGCGGGGAGCCTTGATAGTTTCAAAAAACTATTGGATGGACACCTTAAAGACCACAACATACAGGGGTATACAATGTACGGTTAAAAGCAAACACACACACACATCATAGGTTGAACTGGATGGACTTGTGTCTTTTTTCAGCCTCACTAACTATGTAACTATGTAACTATGTAACTGTGGTAATGGGGAAAATACCACACTGACCACTAGATGGAGCCGATGAGCATAATTATTTTCTATGCTACTCAGCACCATCTGGTGGCCATAATGCAGTATTTTCCTCATTCACATATTCAATCTTCAGCAAATATATTTATATTTTGCCCTTATTTGCACAGTACACATTTAAATGCAGTTTTATTAGACAAACTGCTATGCATTTTTTTTCCTTTTTTTTATAAATACACTCCTAAGTTGTTGTTTTTTTTTTTTTGTATTCTATGGTAGTGTTTTTCAATTATCAGGAACAGATCATATTTTAAAATTTTTAATTTATAAAACAACTGTTCTTGAGAAGAAAAATGCTGAAAACATTACCTCTTGGAGACACCTAAACGTTCTTCACCTAAACTTCATCTGGTCACCAGCATCTATTAATCTTTATTATTCTCTTATAATAGATCATCATGAGTTCTTAGAGCACAGCATAAAAATGCAATGCTAATTTTTTTTAACCATTATAAAGATGTGTTTATACAGATATTCCCTAATAGGATAAAAAGGGAATGTGTACAATCCAGTTAATTATAAGGGAGGCGGCCATACCTGTGATATAAGCAGTTGGCATGAGGACAGTTCCCGTCCAGTAACTTCCATCTTGCGGTGACATTCAA
Organism: Pelophylax lessonae; assembly: GCF_965119305.1. NCBI lineage: Eukaryota > Metazoa > Chordata > Amphibia > Anura > Ranidae > Pelophylax > Pelophylax lessonae. The sequence goes on along the minus strand of NC_138769.1, from coordinate 576,571,975 downwards.
CTTGAAGGTTCTCTAGCTGGCGACATCGTTTCACCACAGATTTCACTTCAGATTTAATCTTACTGATGTATAGACGAGCCACAGTAAACTCCTCCTCTATGGCCCCGCTGATTTCCACAGGCTACAATGTCAACGAGTAATTTTTACAAAAAGGGATATATTTTACAAGCCTAAGCCAACCATATAATAAACCTAAAGGTGCCTACAGACCTTTAGAAAACTTTCACCCAGCTGTGAAAGTTTAGAAAATGTTCATATCTTAGTAGGCTTCTCCAATGACAATGGCAAAATTCCCTTGGTCAAGCCTACCCAGGTAAAAGTTGATCAGCTGGGGAGTATTATCCCTATCAGATCTCTCTCCTAAATAGGCACAACTATGCAAGTTTACCACATGTAACCTTTCACACTTGGGGAAAGATCTCTTGGTAGAAGCATCATTGGTGTTGCCTGTGCTTTGTCCATGCAGGGCAAAGCAACATGTTTATCTGAAATGCTGCACCACCGCCAGCACATACTCAACTTGCTTTCAATCCCTGATCGCTCCATTAAATCAAAACTAAGCCCTCCTATCCTTTTTAGCCAAGGAAACTGTCATCTTAGCTTCTGTATGGTCTGCAACTGCCATGGTGCTGTACATGTGATCAGTTATGTCACCAGCCATTGGATGATCTGACAATCTGACTGAGAGCACAACCAATGTGACAGTTACATTCCTGACACGTGTCAGGAATGCAACTGTTTTTTGAAATTTGTAAAGGTTTAGTTCTGCTCTAAGTAATCATTACTTCAGAGTATGGGGAGCATGTGGCGATCTCCCCTTCCTCAATATATACATATCCCTCGTATATTGTGCCACAGGATGACAAAACTATTGTTTATAATTTACAGCTTTACAGTTGTACTTTTTACTGTCTATTGCATGGAAAGGCCTTGTTTGCACTTCATGCAAAATAAAACGCCATGTTTTTCTGTGTGGGTAGTGTTTGTTCTGGCCAGTGATGCCTTGCACTTGTAAGAGCACCGTTTTTCTTTTTGTCAACTTTATTGAAATGTCATATGGTGACATTTTATTCATTTCTACGCACCACAGCCATAGTGCATAGAAATGCAGAGAGAAATAAAGCTGCAGGTGAGGTGAAGTGTGTTGACATGTTGCAGATGTCTGCATTGCCCTACAGCTCATCTGAAGATTTTGTTCCAGTGTCAATGGGGCACATAGAAAACAATCCATTTTCTGTGTAACCTTGAGGTGACCTGCGGTTTTGTAGTGCAAAAAACCACAGGTCCTTACACAAGTTAAAACAAACTTATTGGGGAAGTAAGTGCAACCCGTTTGCAGGTTCACTTTGATTAAAAGAGAAGTAGGGTTTTTTTTTTTTTTAAATCATACTTACCTAAGTGGATGTCCCCCACGGGCTCTAAGACTTTAAGATCACTCGGTTCTCAGAGCTCCGTGCCGGTCACCGCTCTCTGCTCTACCCCCCCACAATGCTCACTGGAGCACTGGGCTCTGGAGGGGGCAGCTGAGCTTGGTGCCAGTCCAGGCATGTGGGCGGATTCCAACTTTATTACCGCAATCTTGCCCGAGCCTGGACTGGCTCTGTGACATTAGCGAGCTGTCTGCTGAAAACGATTCACAGGAGTACAGAATTAACCACACTCCTATGATCCACAGGAGAAGTACAGCCGAATGAGCTTTGGCTTTACTTCTCCTTTAAGGAGAAGTATAAAAATTGTTACACTGAAAAATGTCCTAAAGCGGAAGTAAACACTCCTAATTTTTACAGTCAAGGAGGCTGCCATCTTAGCCTCTGTTTTATCTGCAGTTGCCCTGGTGCTGCACATGTGGCCAATTATGACACCAAACATTTAAAGGCTTGAGAGTTTGGTTAAGAGCACAAGCAACTGTGACACTTATCATTTACGGCATGCCTTGACAATAACTGCTTTGGGAAACAGATAAAGCTAAAGGTTCAGTTCCGCTTTAACATACTGTATACCCAAATAATTAAATTGAGATGGTAGTTATTTTTTTTTCTGGATTTTAAATGTTCTTTGCACATTAAAAAGCCAGGAGAATATGAATGTTGGGGATAGTTCAAGCTACCATGCATAAATAGTGCAATGTTATGGTGAACAAGGGACAAGTCTTCATAACATAGTGCCATCTTTTGTAATCAGTGACACATATAATTTTATAGTAACTTACCAGTTTAAATTCTCCATTGCCCACAATGACGCTGAACTCACTTAGGTCTTTCATGAGGCCATTAAGAACTTCAGCAATTCGCTTGCGTTGATGAGTGCTGAATTCCTGCAGTCGATGCAGGTCATTTTCCAGAGACAAAAGACTAGCCTGAAATTGAGAAAATTTTGTGTAATCACTTAAAATACTAATAAACAGCTACTTAAAATATTATTAAGTCTTTTGACAAAACGGCAGCAAGAATTGTTCTGCCAACGCTTAAAGTGTGCCTTACAATTAATTTCAGTCCTTATCTCTTTTCTGGGGTTAGTCTCTGGTTACAGAACATATGGTGTGGCCCAGAACTCATGTCCCCTGCAGGTTAAGGCAGTAGCTCTTCCCTCGAATCTCACATGGCCTCTATTCTGTGTGAGACTCATCATCTGCGCGGTCAGCATAGTATCACACAAGATGTATTGTGATCTTTCCTGAGGTCTGCAGCCAGGGAAGCATGTCTTTGTGTTTTATTTTACAAATCATGCTTCTGATCACATCTGGACCTAGCAATAGGTCCACACGAGAAAAATCACTAAATTCATATTATCAGCATACTACCACCATCTTGTGGTCAGAATACAAATTACAATAGTGTACTTACAACTTTCTGAGACAGCTCATCAGTGAGGATTTTGTTCTCTATAGTTTTCTCTTCCACTTCCTGAGACTTCTGATCATAGTTCACAGCAAGTTCTTCCAGGGCCTGTAGAACCTCCTTCACTTCTTCCTTGGCACAATCATTTTCTGACTGCAAGCGGCTCAGTTCCATCTGCACCTTGTCATTATCTCCTCGAGTGGATACTAATAGCTGCTTGCACAGAAGATAGTATCAGATTTAAGAAATTTGTCCAGACATCCTTACTATGCTAGCAGCTGTAGTATGAAGGTACATAAGTAAACTCTAACTGATAAAAAAAAAAAAACAATTTATCACATAAGACCTATATGCAGGCCCTATAGCAGACAGTTTTGACATATAGAATTGGTATGCCCTGCTTGCATTTATTCCATTCTAAGTATCTCTCATTAAGCAATATGCAAGTTTCAACTGCAAGAATGAACAATTCAAGGAGTGTATATGGATTAGGATAACAATATAAAATTACCAGTAACCCACAATGTATGGTAAATTTACAAAATCAGCTAGCTTGCCAAAATGGAACCTAGGTAAAACCATGTAGCTGTAGCATCACAGTGACTTTCATGTGGGAAAATATGATACAGCTATAGTTTTTGAAAAATAAAAAAATAAAAACTTTAAAAAAAGTTTTCTGGTAAGGTATAGACACTTTGTGGTGCCTTAAAAGACCTTGGATCCCAATTTCAGGATGTATACAGGGCCTTGGCTTCTTTACAAATTTGCATAAAAGGCTATCTCCACAGTATTTCTTTTTAACCAAAAGATGTCTTTAGAGTTGAACTTTAAGTGGCACATTTATTAACATTAAGTCAAGGTCCTAAGCACAGCATGGGTCTTGGGTCTAAGAGACTTTCGAGGCACAAAGGAACTGATTTGAAAACCATTGCTGCTACTAGCAGGCATCTCAAAGTTCTCATGCCTGACCAAAAATTTTAGTTTATACACTTTGCTAGACATGGCAAAAAAACTTTAAGTGGCAAAATGGTTCTATAGATATCCAACAGCTAGAATCTGGGATGACAACCTACTTATTGCAGGCTCTACAACCCAGCTGTTACGTAGAATATCAGCATGACTAGACTTTAGAATAAAACAAATGTTTGTTCAGTATGTTATTCTTCAGCAAATCTCTCACCCCTCTGTATCATATATAATACTGTAAGCCATATCAAAATATGTTCTCTGGTGTATTTTAATAATCTAAAGTAATACCACTGATGTCACTCCATTAAATGATTTAGAGTGCAAGGTCTGAGATCTAATGTTGTCAAATGTATCATTGAAAAAGGTCAGGATCCTATGAAGGTTTACAAAAAACAACAGAAATCCAGAGTTGTAGCTTTTTGCCACCTAGGTCCACAGAGTTGAAGCTTTTTGCCAGCTGCGTCTAATCTTTGAGCTATATCTCTTGTAATAGCTACACACAAAAGCTGCTCTTTTTTCTATTGAGGAAGCTATCCTACATGACAGCACAGTACAGACACCCCAATAATATCTTATGGGCTTTTGTTTCCTCCTAATGGACTGAGAACTATAAACGAAATTCGTGAGTAGTATTTAAATACCTGCAGCATTTTGTTAATAAATACATTGTGTATAGAAAATATTACCTCTTCTTGATCCAACATCTGCTGCTTCAACTTCTCTACTAATTGACTATGCTGATTGATCTCATCATCCTACAAAATAAAAAATGGAAATAACTTTACATGCATTTTTTCCAAAGGGGATGTTTTTCTCAGCTTCATAACTACTTACCTTGTCATCCATCTGTTTGTACATTTTGCGGATCTCCTCCTCATACTTCCTTCTCTCCTCCTCTGAGATTCGGATCACAATGGAAGAATTATTATCATTAACTGGGGTCTCATCACAAGTTTCCTGAATAATCTGTTCATTGTCACTCAGCTGCTCCGTTTCAGGTACATTCTCTCCTAAAGGAGGAAAAAAATATTTTTCTGAGTGTATAAAATGTGTATAACTGCCAGTAGTCAGCGATCCGCTATGAAGACTATTCCTAACACATCCAAACCTAATTTGCCTCCTTTAAAATCCCTACTTTAGGGCTGGTTCACACCAGATGTTTTTTAGTGCCCTTTTTTTTATACGCACCCAGAATGCATGCACAGTGTTTGCTATGTATTCCAAAGGCCCTGGTTCATACTAGTGCAGTCAGATCCAGTGCTTTAAACAAAAGTACAACCTGCTGCATTTTTATTCATCTGGAATGCATTAAAACACATGTAAACACATTGGAATGCACTGGTAGGCAAAGCTGCTGAAAATAAAGATTTTTCAAGTGTCAAAACGAAAACTAAGAGGGCAAAAAAACTCACTGGAGCAGGTAAAAATTGATTCAAAAATGCGTGTAACGATATAATTGTGGTGTGAACAAGCCCTAATGCAAGAAGAGAAATATATGTTAGAAACATCACTTAAAACTCAAGAACTAGCATGGGAAAGCTCTGAAACGGGGATAGCCCCCAGTCCGGATGGGCTTAACCTTCAATAAAACGCTCCAGGACCAGCTATCAAAAAACTTTCTAGCAGCTGACAACTCCATAATCCCTGAGACCCCAATACATTCTCTGATTTGCTATGCATCCACATTATGGTAATGTCAAAAAGAAGGCAAAAACCCTGGCCTTTGCTCCAGCTACAGGCCCATTTCTTTATTAAATGTGGACTTAAATGTATCATCCAGATATGAAATCAAGGCATCCAGACTGGCCATGTGCTTGTAACTCCTTATATATGCTGAACAAGTAGGCTTTGAGGATTTCAAGCAGGCTTGACAAAAAAAATGCAAATACTTTAAATATTATCCACTTGATACGGTCAAAGGCTCAAAGATTCAAGCAGCTTTCTACAGAAGCAGAAAAGGACTTAGACTGTGCTGACTGGAATTTTATGGAGGAAGTGCTCATTTTGACCTACGTAGCTCTATGTCTGCTTGCATTCTGACCCTATATTCCGATTGTGAGAGTGAAAGCCTACAGTATAAAATTAAGCTCTATTCTCAGTTCCATGGGCTGCCCATTATCTTTCTGATATTCATCCTAGTCCTTAAACCTCTTTTGTGTAATATCTGGGTGAACAAAATTTAAAATGAACTTTAAAACATCAGAAGCCCTGAATGTAAATATCCCAGTCAGAGGGATTAGTCACCTGATGAATATTTACCATTTTATTGGAAACTTGTCAGGAACCATGAATCAGACTGAGACAGAAAATGCAGTAAAAATCCCACATTTAATGTAATAGTAAAAATAGTACAGATCAGGAACGTAGTCAAAACATAAGCCAGAGTTTAGAAGCCAAAACAGGAAATCAGACAAGCCAGTGATCAGGGAGCCAGAAATCAGCATAGTCAGAAGCAATAGGTCGGGATCAGGAACCAGAAGGGACATCAGCCGGGCAAAGTCTTTAACAGGAACACAGCAGAGACACTCAGTATATCTTGACCAGATGAAAGCATGAAAGGAATGAACAAGGCAGTTTAAATAGACAGAAGGGAGAGGCTGTAGGTAGGACTGATGAGCAGATAATGATAACCAGGTGAGCCACTGAGGAAACAGTGTGTGCTGACAATTATCCAACTGCTGCCTGAGCACAGAGAAGAGAGCTGCTGTGAGCCCAACCCTGACAGTACTCCCTCCCCAAGGACCCCTCCTCCTCAGAGGGGCACCAGATTTGAGGGGAAAATGTCTATGAAAAGCAAAGAGGAGGATAGGAACATGTATGTCCAAGGATGAGACCCAAGTGCGTTCCTCAGGACCGTACCCTCTCCAATGTACAAGATACTGTATACGCTCACGGAACCTACAGGAGTCAATGATTGATTGTATGTCATACTCCTCATGGTTCTCAACCTGAACCGGGCGAGGATGTGGTACCGAAGTGGTGAAGCGGTTGCACACCAAAGGTTTTAATAAGAAAAAATAAAATACATTTGAAATGCGCATGTTAGCAGGAAGGTCGAATACATAAGCCAGAAGGTTGAGCCTATGGAGAATACGGAAAGGCCCAATATACCACGGTGCCAGTTTCAGTGAGGGAACACAGAGTCGGAGGTTGCAAGATGAAAGCCAGACCCTCTCCCCAACCTGGTAGGAAGGCACAGGTAGGTGTTGGCGATCAGCATAGAGTCTGTAACAATCACTGGCACGGCGCAAGGACTCTTGGTCCTGCACCCAAGTGGAATGGTGATCACAAGTATGCTCCTCTAGGGCAGAGATTTTTTGAGGAACAAATGTGTCAGGCAACATGGATGGCTTGAAACCATAATTCGCCATAAACTGAGACAATCGGGATGTGGCATTGATGGCCCTATTGTGAGAAAATACCGCCCAAGGTAAGAGGTCTGACTAGTTTTTATGGTGGTCAGAATTTTAGCAACGTAGGAACAGCTTCAAGGCTTGGTTGGCTCATTCTGTGGCCCCATTGGACTGTGGATGATATACCGAGGAGAAGAAAAGCTGAATTCCAAACTGTGCACAAATGGCTCGCCAAAACCTGGACATATCACAGGAGTAGGAACCGACTCCATCTTGGAGGAGGAGAAAAACTGTCGTGAAAATGCATTCTTAGTACCTGGTAAAAACGAGACTATGTAATTGAAGCTTGACAGAAAAAGAGCCCATCGTGCCCTTCTGGGAGATAAGCGTTTAGCCTCCGACAAGAATGTTAAATTCTTATGGTCAGTCAAAATGAGGACCAGCACAGTGGTACCCTTTAGGAGCTAAAATGATAGCTAGCAATTTTCTGTCCCCAATCTCCTTGCATTCTGCAGGAGACAATTCTCTAGAAAAGTAGCCACAATGATGCAGATGTAGGAAGTTGAGACAGAAGGGGGCCTACTCCAGTCTCAGATGCATCAACCTCAAGAATGAAGGGCAATGTAGGATCAGGATGTGCTAGCACAGGAGCTGAAACAAGGGCAGCCTTGAGAGACTCAAAGACTTCAATGGAATCCGGAGACCTATTCTATGGGTTGCTGTCCTTCCTGGTCAAATCAGTCAGGAGTTTGACCAGAGAACAGAAGTTACGAATACATTTCCAATAATAATTTACGAAGCCAAGAAATTGTTGTAGCGGACGTAGACCTATGGGTCGAGGCCACTGTAGAACTGCAGATAGTTTCTCTGGGTTCATCAATAAAATCAGTAGTAGAAATAACATAACCCAGAAATGTAACCTGTTCACGATTGAACTCACACTTCTCCAATGTAAAATACATTACAGGTTTATTATCTCTCAACCTCTGTAGCACATGTGAGACATCTGTGTGGTGGCTCTCTAGGGATTTTGAATATATGAGAATATCGTTGAGATAAACCACCACACATTGCTGCAACATATCTCGGAGGACATCGTTGATGTATTCCTGAAAAACTTTGCAGAGACCAAACGGCATCGTCACCCTCCTTGATCATCACAAGATTGTATGCCCCTCTCACATCAAGCTTAGTGAAAACAGTGGCTCCCTTGAGGCGGTCAAATAATTCTGTAATCAATAGAATTGGATAAGCTTTCCAAATTGTGATGCGATTGAGACCCCTATAAATTGATACAAGGTCTCAGTTCACCACACTTCTTTTTCACAAAGAAGAAGCCAGCACCGCTAGGAGACAAGGACTTGCAGATGAACCCTCAAGAAAGTGAATCGGGAACATAATCCTCCATGGCTTTATCCTCCAAGACAGACAAAGGGGGGCATGGCAACAGCTTGAAGGTCGATTGCGAAATCATATGACCGGTGTGGAGGCAAACTACCGGCTTTACCTTTGTCAAGGACATTGCTAAATTCAAGGTACTCCTCTGACAAGGAGGAAAGTGAAGAGGTGCCCAAGACCTTAACCACTTTTTGAAAACATGTCTTACTGCATTGTGGCGACCAGAAAAGAACCTCAGCACAATGCCAATCAAAAGGGTGATTGTGCCTCTGTAGTCAAGGATAACCAATGACCACCGGGTAACGAGATAAGGAAATTACTTGAAATTGGATTATCTCATGGTGCAGAGCCCCTATGGCCATGGTCAACGGAGCAGTCTCATGAGTCACATGGGCAAGCTGTAAAGCTCTCCCATCAATGGCTTCAATGGCAAGTGAAGTGGCACGAAGCTGCAGCAAAATTGAGTGCTTACACACAAAGGCACTGTTTATGAACAGGTCTGCACCCCCAGAATCGATTAGAGCCTGTCAATCGATGGACAACTCAGACCAAGAAAGGGTAACCAGAGGCTTATCCTTCAGGATAGCTGGGGACACAATAATGCCTCCTAAGGTTTGTCCCCTACAGGACCTTAGGTGCGGGCATTTCCCAGACGGGTTGGACAAGTCATTAATAAGTTACCTGCTTGGCCACAGTAAAGGCACAACCTTTCCCTTCTCCTAAAGGCCCTCTCTTTGACAGAGAGACGTGTAAAACCCAGCTGCATGGGCTCTACTTCGGGAGAGGACTTGGGCCCAGAAGGCATGGGAGGTGAGGGAGCCATGGCTGGGAATGCAAAGCTTGGAGCCAAATGTCCAGGAGTCCTTCGCAAGCGTTTCTTAAAGGAAGGTCTCTCGGAGTCTGGTATCAACGAGAATGGAAAACGAAATCAACTCCTTAAGGCTCCCAGGTAAATATCAAGCTGCAATTTAATCTTTAATGTTATCAGAGAGGCCATGGGAAAATGCAGCCACAAGAGTTTCATTGTTCCAATCAACCTCTGCTGCCAGAGTATGGAACTCAATAGCGTAGTCAGGTTCAGTATTGGTACCCTTACTTTTTGTAAATAAATGATATAGGATCTGGGATCTGGGAAGACTTCAAAAAGTGACCTGCTTGGTCACAGTAATGGCACAATCTCTTCCTCCTTCTACAGGCTCTCTTTTCAGCAGAGAGGTGTGTGAAACTCAACTGCATGGGCTCCATTTCACTGGTGGACTCGGTACCAGGAGGCCTGGGAGGTGAGGAAGGCATGGGTGGGAATGCAAATCTCTGAGCCAAATGCCCAGGAGGCTTCAGCAAGCGCTCCTTAAAGGAAGGTCTCTCTCAGAGTCTATCAATAAGAATGGCAAACGTGATTAACTTCTCCAGATCCGTAGGTATGTCTCGGGATGCTATCTCATCTTTAATGTTACCTGAGAGACTATGAGAAAAAAGCAGTCACCAGGGACTCATTGTTCCAAGCAACCTCTGCTGCCAGAGTACATAATTCAATGGCGTAATCGGCAACAGTTCTCATACTCTGTTTGATTGACATGAGGCTTTTGGCAGCAGAAGTGGAGCGAGCAGGAATGTCAAATACCCTTTTAAAGGAAGCCACAAACTCAGGGTAGCTCCGGACAATGGGTTTTTGCATCTCCCATAGAGGGTTTGCCCAGGCCAAGACTCTATCAGAAAGCAAAGAAAGAATGAAGTCTACTTTGCTTCTGTCCGAGGGAAATGCCTGGGGCAGCATCTCAAAGTATATCCCAACCTGGTTGAGAAACCCTCTGCATTGAACTTGTTCGCCCCCAAAACGCTGGGGAAGCAGAGCGGAACCAGACATACCTCTTACAGAGGTAACATTTGAGGCGGGTGCCTGTACAGAGACTGGAGCAGCAGCAGGGATGGCCTGCAACACTGAATGTACTGGAACAGCTATAGTGAGAGGATCCAGGTGAGCAGTACGAATCATAAGTGACGGTAACACTATGGCAAACCGATCCATGCAGTGATCCTGCTCATTCAATCTGGAAAGAATATTACCACTGGGTAGATTGCATACATTTTCTGAATAAATGACCTTCGCCTAACGTCAGAAACCATAAATCAGGTTGAGACAGAAATTGCAGTACAAATCACACCTTAAATGTAATAGTAAAAATAGTTCAGATCAGGAACGTAGTCAAAACATAAGCCAGGATTCAGAAGCCAAAACGGGAAATCAAAATAGCCAGTGATCAGGGAGCCAGAAATCAGTGTAGTCAGAAGCAGCAGGTCAAGATCAGGAACCAGAATCGATGTCAGTCAGGCAAAGTCTTTAACAGGAACACAGCAGAGACACTCAAGATATCTTGACCAGGTGAAGGCACGAAAGGAATGAACAAGACAGTTTAAAAAGCCAGAAGGGGCTGGCTGTAGACAGGACTGATGAGCAGATAATGATAACCAGGTGAACCACTGAGGAAACAATGAGTGTTAACAATTATCCGACAGCTGAGCACAGAGAAGAGAGCTGCTGCAAGCCCAGCCCTGACAATACTAAAGTTAATAAACCACGTCTTTGCCGGCACTGCATCGCCTCCATATAGATGACCGATTTAGATATTTGGGGGTGATGGTCTCCCCTGACCCCTCGCAATACTTTAGTTTGAACCTGCTGCCTCTTCTGGATAAACAACGTGCCAACAGCCGCTGCTTGTGCAAACTTCCCCTGTCTGTTGTAGGCAGAGTGAACTTGATAAAAATGATCTGGGCACCTCAATTATTATACATTTTTCACAATTCGCATGTGTGGATCCTGCAGCGATGGTTTAAACAGGTGAAGTCCCAGTTTCGGGACCTTGTCTGGAGGAGGCAGCAGACTAGAATTAAATTATCCACTCTTCAATTCCTGAAGGATAAGGGGGGCTTGGTGGTCCCTCAGCCCAGGATGTATTTCCTGGCTGCCCAATTACAGCGTTTAGCGGGGTGGGGAGCTGTGGACTCAGCGGATCCCCAGACCACACTGTTGACTCTTGCGAATCCTTGTTTGTCTGCAGCATCCCATCTGGAGATGGGTCTCCCTACCCTGCCGGGCTCGGCGCGGACCTTCGTTTTGTTGCGTCGGATATGGGGAGAGTTGAAGACATTATCTAAAATGGTGGACTTTCTTGATTGCACACCGCTGTGGGACAACCCATTATACCCGGAGATTGCTAAGCTACGAGACTCCCTGGGGTGGAGAGAAGTGGCCATAATTTTTATCGCTCAACTGTTTGTAGGCACTGTCTTTAAATTGGATTTTCAGCTTCCTTGCCAACATTTCTACCACTATCTCCAACTGCGGCATGCGATACAGGCGCAGCGTCGCATGTCTCCGTTTTATAGGGCCAACCCGACAATAATAGACACTGTGGTTAGGGCTCAGGAGAAAAGGGGATTGATTTCCCTCAGATACCAATGGCTTCTCTCATGCATACAGGACCCGGCATCCTTGAAATGTAGGACAGCCTGGGAGATGGATCTGGGCGCCATGGATGGGGACCAGTGGGATCAGGCCTTGGAAATACTCCCTAATATGTCTTTATCCACTTCTCATGAAATCTCTCTACTTTTTATCCTTCATAGGACATACCGCACGCCAGTATTTATGTTTAAATGGGGCCGGAGGGATTCGCCTCTCTGCTTAAAGTGTAACCAACATAGAGGCGATTTCATACATCTCCTGTGGCGATGCCCCGAAACTGGTTAGATACTGGATGCAGGTTATGCGATGTGTCTCGCAAGTAGCCCATACTACCATACCTGTTGACCCTCTAGTATGCCTATTGGGCGTACTGGATCCGGAACCATACTCACCGGGCACATATACCATGATACAGCAGTTGCTGTATCTGGCTAGGAAACTGATCGCCAGTTATTGGATGAGCCCCACGGTCGCACAATGGGTGTCATGTGTCAACACAATTTTATTGAGGGAACAACTAGCTTATCGTCATAGGAATGCAGTCAAGAAATGTTATGCAATTTGGCAAGACTGGTTGGACTGTCCAGGATTGGCACCGGCACAACTACTTATTAGTAGAATCATGCAGGCTTAGTTTAACCTGTCGATCTTTTTGGACATCTGGGGGACTCTCGCCTATTCCTTTCTTCTTCTTTCTTTATACCGTGCTTTTTTTCTGTTGCTATCTTTCTCTCTTTTCTGCAGCTGATTCTTTTATTTCTTTTTTTTTCTTTTATGTGCTACTTGATATTTTTGGAGTTTTGACAACTTTTTCAAGAATGATGAAGGTTATATGGTTATTGTAAGGTGGACTGACAGTCCACAGGCTAACCTTATTCACGTATGCATTTATAAGCTGGTAATTAACCACTTGCCGACCGCCGCACGACTATCTACGGCGGCGGTCAGCCCCTCACAGGCAAAGTGACGTAGGTCTACGTCGCTCGCCTGTGAGGGTTTAGGGAGCGAGCGCGCGCCGCCGGAGGCGCGCTCCCGCTCCCGCGTGGTCACGGACCCCCCCGCGCGTGTGTAAACAAGCTGCCTGTCATTCTCCTCTCTGTATGAGAGATGATCACATGGATCTACTATGTAGATCCATTGATCACTCTGCATACAGTTGAAGCCACAGCCAATCACAGTTAGAATCACGCCCCTAGGGACACACACAGCCCCTCCCTCTCAAATAAAGTTAACCCCTTCACTACCAGTGTATTTTTACAGTAACAGTGCATATATATAGCACTGATTACTGTAGAAATGTCACTGGTAACCCCAAAAGTGTCAAAAATGTCAGTCAAGGGTCCGATCTGTCCGCCGCAATGTCGCAGTACCGAAAAAAAAATCGCAGATCGCCGCCATTACGCGTTAAAAAAAAAACAACAAAAATGACAAAAATCTTTCCCTTTGTTAGTAAACGCAATAACTTTTGCGCAAACCAATCAAAATACGCTTTTTGCGATTTTTTTTACCAAACATAGGTAGCATAAAACAAATTGGCCGAAAATATAAAAAAATTTTGATTTTTACATTTTTTTGGGGGGGAATTTCATATAAAAAAAAGGGAAAAATATTGCTATTTTTGCAAAATTTACGCTCTTTTTTTGTTTATAGCGCGTGATCAAAAAATCGCACAGGTGATCAAATACCGCCAAAAGAAAGCTCTGTTTGTGGGAAAAAAAGGACGCCAAATTTGTTTAGGTACAGCGTCGCACGACTGCGCAATTGTCCGTTAAAGTCACGCAGTGCCGAATCGCAAAATACCCTCTGGTCGTTTAGCAGCCAAATCCTCCGGGGCTTAAGTGGTTAAGTAACACAGCAGGCATAAGGATTCTGTTGCACTAATTCTGAACCACTGTTTTTTCTGTATACTTTGACATGTAAATGTTATCCCATTTATGCTATATTGTGTGACTTCTCCACTTTGTCCCTTCTTTGTTCATTTTCCTGTTTGCCTTTATTTTCTCAATAAAAATATTTTTGGATTAAAAAAAAAAACCTAAATCTATCCTCTAAATTTTTCACACTATTGAAACAATTACAAAATAACAAATGGATTCAGGGTATTTTCTTATGGTTTGGCAGTTGCGATATTAAAAAGATATATATATACCCAAAATGGTATACCTTCTGCAAGCCCTACCTATATGTATACACACAGTGTTCTGTACTACTATAACTATGTTTCTGAAATTCATATGGACGCACAAACTGGCCAGGCTTTACCACACTATTCTCCACATGCCAAAATATACAGGAGGTCTTGGTCTCCTAGACATTTCTTTAACCACTTTAATACAGGGCACTTCCCTCCCTTCCTGCCCAGGCCAATTTTCTCCTTTTAGCGCTGTTGCAATTTGAATGACAATTGCGCGGTCATGCAACACTGTACCTACACCAAATTTATGTCATTTTCCCCCCACAAATAGAGCTTTCTTTTGGTGGTATTTGATCACCTGTGCGATTTTTACTTTTTGCGAAACAAATAAAAAAATACCGAAAAGTTTGAAAAAAAAAAAGTTTTTTTGTTTATGTTATACAATTTTGTAAATAAATAAGTTTTTTCCTGCACTGATGAGCACTGATGAGACTGCACTGACAGGCACTGATGAGGAGGCACTGATTTGGTGGCACTGATGGGGTGGCACTGATGGGGTGGCACTGATAGGCGGCACTGATAGGCGTCACTGATATGCGGCACTGATAGGTAGCACAGATATGCAGCATTGGTGGGCACTGATAGGTGGCACTGCTGGGCACTGATAGGCGGCATTGATGGACACTGATAGGTGGCACTGATGGGCACTGATAGGTGGCACTGACGGGCACTAATGGGCACTGATAGGCGGCACTGGTGGGCACTGATGGGCACTGATGGGTGGCACTGATGGGCGGCACTGATGGGCACTGATAGGCGGCACTGGTGGGCAATAATGGGCACTGGTGGGCGACACTAAAGGATAGCAATGATGGGCACTTGTGGGCAGCACTGATAGGGAGGACACTGGTGGGCATCACTGATGGGGAGGGCAATGGGGGGCTCCCTGAGCTCTGATTTCCATCCCTGGTGGCCATAGTGGGCATCCCTGGGGTCATAGTGGGCATCCCTGGGGTCATAGTGGGCATCCCTGGTGGATCTAGTGGCATCCCCCCCCCCCGAGGGTCTGCACTGGTAATCAATGATCTGATTACCAGTGCTGACCCCCCCCCCCCTGTCAGGGGAGCCGCCGATCGGCGCTCCTTTGCTCGTGCCTGTCAGGCACGAACTAAGGAAAGCCGATCAACGGCTGTTCCTATTTACTATGTGACCAGCCGTGATTGGACACGGCTGATCACATGGTAAAGAGCCTCCGTCAGAGGCTCTTTACCGAGATCGGTGATGCAGGGTGTCAGGCTGACACCTCGCATCACCGATCGCCGCTCTGCGCGCCCTCGGGGGGCGCCCAGAGCTGTGTTATCCTGCCGCCATCATATGACGTCCGGTCAGGATAACACAACCACATTCCCGCCGTCAATTTGTAATAGGGCGGGCGGGAAGTGGTTAAATCATGCATTGTATCATTTTAGTCAACTGCAGACACAAATAAACAGTTGGTAGACATAGAATGAGCAATAAACTCTATCCTGCTTCACAATCTTCCACGGTGTGCTGAAGATCTACCTAAACACATACATGATTGCCCTACTATGGGGATCAGTTTATATGTATTCCTTACACATTCCTCCTTTTAATATCTCTCACTCTTGCCATCACCGCCCTATTTTCTTAAAGGCAACCAGAAATTTTTGCTCAGACTGACAGTTCAGGTCTTTCAAAACATGACGAATGCCAGAAAGACACTTAACCACACTTTAATATTTTCCCTTCATGGCCTACGATATCAGAAATTAATAAATACCCTACCTTTACACCATTTGGGTTTTGGAGAACTTTACAGCTATATCACTTGCTCTTTTCCCTACTATCTTTTGGGACATTTTTGCACCCATTGACATTCTTTGATAAAGTGTGCACAGAAACCAGTCCTTTTGGTACATTATCCCCTGTCAACCTCCCCATGATCAGAAGACTCGCTACTATTTTTTTTCTTAGAAATGTAAAAAGAACCTTAAGATTAGCTTCTCCTATGCACAGACTGACACAACTATACACTTTGCCCATTGATCCCCTATCAGTAATGCATATCAGGCTATAAACTTCTGACATGATATGACAGGGTCCTTATCATCCTTTATGCCCTCCACTTATATTTGGAATTATATTGGCCCTTTGCTTCACTATTTCTACTGCCCCAAAATTTTAGACTTCTGAGTGAGGTCACAGCAATCATCGAAAGGTTTACCTACTAACATGTACTTCATGACCCCTTTATTTTCCTACTTCATCATATTACAATGACTTGTAAAACATATCTATGCTCAATAATAATTCACCTCATCAACATACTAGAGCCTGCATCTCCTCTTAGGTCTAGAAATAGCTATAATAGCTTTCAAATGTTCACCCCTCCACCCTTTACCTTCCTATACAGCATGTTTTGTAAAATCAAGGTTCACTGGAGAAGGTGCAATGCATGTATGGAATGACAGCACATATGTATGAACAGATTGCCATTTCTTTATTGTTGTACAGAAAAAGCATACATAGTGAAGTATGGCCATTTGTATTTTCTCTGCAATCTTTTAATAATAATGTTTTTTTTTTTTTTTTTTGTTTTGTTTTTTTAAAGAGGCTAATACTTACCATTCCTCCAGCGACTGAGTTCAGCCTCCAGCTTTTGGATGGTCTCTTTCATTGTCTTGTTCTTCTCCTTCTCCTTCTCATACTTCTTCTTCCACTGCTCTGCTGTCAGCTCCAGGTTGACTGATGCAGTGTTCTTGATGGTCTTAGCCCTATAGAGAGTTTTATAATAAACATTCTTTATCACAGTATTATTTCTACTGAAAGAACACAATGATATCAGAAGGCTTAGATTGAAAGGACAAGATACCACAACCAAACAATGATTACTAATTTGAACACCTTTAGCCCAGGCAGTAGATTACCATCCTACACCTCTATAAGTACAGGCAGTTATTAAAAGTGTATCTAGATTAAGAAAAATCACAACAAATGAGCTCAGTACACCACTGTCAGAAGAAAAAAAACACTGACCGGGTTGGAAATTTGCAGCTCATAGCATTATTCTCTTGTGTCACTGAAGAAATAGGTAAAACATAAGGACTATATTTAAAAAGTGGGAAAATCTATAAGAAAATTTTGTGTATAATTTTGCTTTCAATAATCATGAATTGGCTATCATTTGTGGGCTACAATACTCAATTTCAACCTGAAAATTGTACAGATAATATGGACATAGATGACATTGCAGGTTTAAGCATCGTGAATCTCCCAAACAGTTAACAGCTTCTGGACCGGGCCTTTTTCTGACACTTGTTGCTTACAAGTTAAAATCATTTGTTTTTGCTAGAATATTACTTAGAACCCCTAAACATTATATATTTTTTTAGCAGAGACTCTAAAGAATAAAATGGAGATCATTGCAATATTTTTTATTACACCGTATTTGCCCAGCGGTCTTACAAACACAATTTTTTGGAACAAATACACTTTTTTTTTATTTAAAAATAAGAAAACAGTAAAGTTAGCCCAATTTTTTTCTATAATGTGAAAGATAATGTTAGGCCAAGTAAATAGATACCCAACATGTCATGCTTCAAAATTGTGCATGCTCGTGGAATGGCGACAAACATTGGTAATTAAAAATCCCCATAGATGACATTTTAAAAATGTCTACAGGTTACCAGTTTAGAGTTACAGAGGAGGTCTAGGGCTCAAATGATTGCTCTCGCTCTAACGATAGTGGCAACACCACACATGTGTGGTTTGAACACCGTTTACATATGTGGGCGCGACTTGCGTATGCATTTGCTTCTTGCGCACGAGGTAACGGGGACGGGGCGCTTTCATTTTTTCTTCTATTTATTTTAACTTTTTTAAAAAGAAAAAACATTTTGACCGCTTTTATTCCTATTACAAGGAATGTAAACATCCCTTGTAATAGAAATAAGCATGACAGGACCTCTTTAATGTGATATCTGGGGTCAAAAAGACACTAAGGACATCTATACTAAAAAAGAAAAAAAAAGTAATTTTTTTCATGATGAAAAAAATGGGCTCTTTAAATCCGTTGCCAGGAAGCGACGTATGACGTCACTCAGGTCCTCCAAGGCCATCTTGCCCTCACTCGACTCCCTGCCTGAGGGGACAGCGTTCTGGATCGTTTTCCCCGCTTCGGGCAGGTCTGGTAAGCGGGAAAAATTAAAGTAAGTGGCGGGGGGGGGGGGATACAATTAATCCGCCGCTGGGACCACCCTTATGTTAAAGCGGACCTCCCACCGTTATAAAAAAAAAACAGGGTTATGGCAGCTATCTGCTGTCATAACCTCGGTATTTAACCTCAAAGTTCTGACGTAAATACACGGTGGGTGGTCCGTAAGTGGTTAATGATTGTCCTTTGAACACTGCATATGTTTCAGAATTATTAGTGGCATTAGATAAAAACTGGTCATATTGTAAAGGAAATACATTTATCACTGTTATCTGGTTACAAAAGAAAAGGAGGTGAGGGTAATGGATAAGTAAAAGTAAAACTTTTTTTTTAAGTTTTGGATAGAGTGGAGAAGGATTAGAACACCTGTCAGTTTTTCAGAGGAAATTAGGACTTGGCACTGGCTATTTATATGTCCATGGTTACCGCCCCATTGGGACATTGTCCGTTTGTCATACCTGTCAGTTTTTATTATGTCTGAGACTCTGTTAGGGAGATTCACTCCCTGTACTTGTCCTGTTTACCATTATCATCAAAAGTAAAAGTAATAGAAAATCCCAAATGTTGGGCTGTCCCCAGAACAGTAATAGAGGAGAAATCTTCCAAGGGAACAATAGTTCTGGTGACCTGGGGGGCCCCAATGGATCCCGCTGCATTACCTTTCCTTACTCTACCCAAAATGTAAAAAAAAGGTTTAGCTCTACTTTAACCTTCCCCAATGGGGTCAGAGACAGCAATAAAAACATAAAAGTTCATACTCTTCACCATTCATTGAAAACCAAAACATCACTTGCTGCTCTTTGGCTTTAAAGAATGTAGTCAGACATACAGCCCTGCTATCAAACAACACAGTTTATTTTGGCATTCTGTTACCTTTGACCAAACATAAGTGTTGACTTTGTTTCTGCATCATTGTAGCTAGATGGAGAACAGCAGATAAACATGGTTGTCCTGCAATTTCCGCCCAAGGAGTCCTGGAGGATTCGGGTCATCTTACTATCTCTGTAGGGAACATATCCTTTCTAAAACACAATAAAAAGGGTAATGCTTTAAATATGATGTTGATATTACATTGTACAGCTTTCAATATGTAATAGATACTGATAGGAATTTTCACCCCGACAAATATTATTTTCACAACCTTCCTTCAAAAAGCATTTTATTGTCTTTTGTCTCCCATATTGTCACCTAAGTACAACTTATGCTATGCACATGTATCAGGCATTTTGCTGGTAAACTTAGGGACGGCATAAGAAAAACCATTGACACAGTTGGCCAGTTTGTATATTTATTGCACCATAGGCAAACCACGAATCCTTGTTTTTTTGCAAAGTTTGCAAGGGTATTTATCACATAGCTGCCAACTGTCCCATTTTTGATGCCAAATAGGACCTTGTCCCGGCTAACTTACTCTGCCGGGACTTGTCCCAGCCAGTGGGGGAGCATGGGGAGGCTGGAGGGGCCGTCTGACCTTTATTTTTCCTAACGATGTCTCCCTGCTCCAGCCGCCATCTTCAGGCTCAGGATGGACAGCGGGCACCCTGTGATTGGGCGAACATGGCGGGGGTTGGCCTGTGCCTGTCCAGTCACGGCGTAGCGTGGGTGGCGGTTTCTTCTGGAGCCGGGCCCCGCCCTCGCAGTCTCAGACCAGCGCGCTCAGCCTCAGCACACCAGCCGCCTGCTGCTCAGCTCCGGACCCGACCACGGACGTTCTTCCTCTTACTGTAAGTTAGTGCCGGCAGATCAATGTATAGATAATTAATTGAGAATATGAATTATCTCCAATCCTGATCATATTCATACTGGAACTCCAGGTTGACAAACTATTTATTAATGAAAATATATCTAATTATATTATTATTGATGTAGAACTAAAATTTTTTTATATTCAGATGCCACTCTACCCATATATATTAATTATTTTGTTACAATAATTTCCAGCTATAACAGGTCTTAAACTCTTCTAACAGGGAATCATTACCCACTTGCTTCCCAAGCCTATTCTGACACTTCTCATATAAATGTAAATATAATCTTTTTTTTGCTAGAAAATTACTTTTTCCCAAAAAAATAGGAAAATAGGGTTTCCATCCGTCCAGATTTGACGGATCGGATAGGATGTCAGCGGACATGTCTCCGCTGACATCCGATGCCCCATAGGGATGCATGGGGGGACCGTTCAGATCCGCCAAAAAACGGACAGGCGGATCTGAACGGTCCGCCTGTGTGAAAGAGCCCTAAGAGAGAATAAATTCAGTTATTCTAATCTTTCGTCATAGCTGAGCTCCTCCATGCTTCTTATCAGTTTGGTTGCCCTTCTCTGCACCTTCTCCAGTTCACAGATATCCTTTATGTGAACTGGTGCCCAAAATTGAACTGTACATTCCAGGTGATATCTTACTAATGATTTATTTAGAAGAAAAAATGTGTTTCTCTCTCCCTGGAGTCAATACTGTTTTGAATAAAGGAGCTTGGCATAACAAAACTCTTTTGTGGTTTTTTTATTTTTTTTAAATCAAACTCTCAAATGTCTTCCTTCATTCGTTAAAAAAGACTCTAAAAATTTGAAACTATAGCTTTGAAATAGCAGAACTCAACTCTTTAGGGACACAAGGGTGTATGCCATCTTGTCCAGGTTGTGCAAAAAGGTAAATCAGCACAATTGAGGCTACTGAGGAAGTCGTGATGCGAAAGCATAAGACGCCACGCGTATAGGGGACGGAGACCTGGACTGACGAGCGGGCGACCCACCAGCACGGCTCTCGACAGCTACTGTTTTTGGCATGTACGGTCCGCACAAGCCCATTGTGCCAATTCATGTGAGTGCAATTCTACTTTGAATGTGAATCAATTAAAGGATAATAGCAGTGTACACTTAGATGCCTCATTATCTTTATTCACATATCATGTCCATGGGATGGTGAGAGATCGATCCAGGAAGTGGCATTTTTTATTGAGGATTCAATGCTGGTTTAATGCTTCAGTGAGGTGAGAGGCCATCTGGTGGCTAAACGGTGGTGGTGTCACTTGCACTTTTATATGGAGGAACAAATCTAATACGCCACCACTACTGCAGCGAGGTAGGGGCGCAAAAAGGTAGGAAAACAATGTGCCACGTCCTAAAATGGTCAGAAATGAGAAAAAAGAAGAAAATGGACTTTCTAGGCACCGTATTTAAAATAGACCGCTTTTATTAATGATAATCATAAAAACAGAGGAAAAAACCCCCCAATAGGGGAAAGTATTGGTGGATCAAAGTATATGTACAAACAAAAAATAAGGAAGCACAGAATATACCATGCCAGGAGGGCCTGAGCATACAGATAATAATACACAATGTACAGGATAACACAAAAATGGTGTGTAAGGGCGCTATACGTTACGTGCCGTGTGGCAACTGCGACGCAGAGCGTCCTTTTTTGAAGTGGATACATAGCTGATAAGGAAAGCACGAATGAGGGGGAACATGGGGGGGGTGACAACCTCTCCGCAGAGGACCAACAAGGTGGCTGGTGGTTGGGGGTGGTGCCCGGGCCCATTAGATGAGCGAAACCGGACCAATGTGGGGAACGGACAAGCATAAAATATAAAAAGGCCCCCACAAGTGGCAAAAAAACTTTATACTGCAAAAAAGCCATAATTAGAGTATTAGGTACCTCGTTTTTGTTGATACCCTGGCCATTGTGAATTTCACAACTGTCTGTACAGGGGTAGGTATACTCTAATTATGGCTTTTTTGCAGTATAAAGTTTTTTTGCCACTTGTGGGGGCCTTTTTATATTTAATGCTTCTCCGTTCCCCACATTGGTCCGGTTTCGCTCATCTAATGGGCCCGGGCACCACCCCCAACCACCAGCCACCTTGTTGGTCCTCTGCGGAGAGGCTGTCACCCCCCCCCATGTTCCCCCTCATTCGTGCTTTCCTTATCAGCTATGTCATTGCTTGTGCTTAATGATGCATACATCCACCTTATTTGATTGATACCAGACTGTGTAACTAATTCTGTAAGCTGTATGAAATGTATTATTATCGGTCATTATGGTCGATTGTTTGTGGGACCTGTAACTATTGCTTATATATTTGTTGCATGTCTAATTATGATTCATCTTTGTCACACAGAACGTGTATCCTACTAGCTCCGGAAGAAGCTTGAATTCTTAGCGAAACATGTAGAGCATCTGGTTACATGTATCTTCCCTCATGTACAAGCTGTATCCACTTCAAAAAAGGACGCTCTGCGTCGCAGTTGCCAGCGGCATCCGCCGCACGACACGTAACGTATAGCGCCCTTACACACCATTTTTGTGTTATCCTGTACATTGTGTATTATTATCTGTATGCTCAGGCCCTCCTGGCATGGTATATTCTGTGCTTCCTTATTTTTTGTTTGTACATATACTTTAATCCACCAATACTTTCCCCTATTGGTGGTTTTTTTCCTCTGTTTTTATGATTATCATTAATAAAAGCGGTCTATTTTAAATACGGTGCCTAGAAAGTCCATTTTCTTCTTTTTTCTCATTTCACTTTTATATGGAAACATCTATCAAGCACTTTATTGAATTTTAAACCACGGTTATATTTATATTTTAGTGGACTCCTATGCACTTTACTTGTAATGCACTTTATGGACATTATATATTGCACCTAAGAGGAATATATATTGCACTGTAAGCGAGTTTATTGATTTATATGATGCACATTGTCACTTTATTTGATTTTATATAGCGCTCTATACATATTTGTCTATAGTACATCTTGTCCAGGTGTTTCATTCACTTAAATGTTTCTGGACCAGTTTTTAGCCATTGTGGTTATTCTGGGGCCAAGTCAATACTATCTCCATTATGGACCCCCCATTTATATACGCAGAGCTAAAAAAAGGTATTTAACAAATTTCCTTCTTATTGTCTCCAGTCACCAACTGTGAATTATCTTGTAAAGGGCCTACATGCTCAGACTTGACTTTTTTACTAATAATACAGTTGAAGAATTTTTTGGTGTTTGTAGCTTTCTCTTTTGTAACCTGGCGTTTGGTTTGAATTTTTCCAGCCTTGATTTTCATTATATATATTTTGTTACATTCTTTGTAACTCTCAAATGACAATAGTGTTTCTTCATTTTTCTATTTTGTAAATGCGTTTTTCCTATTCTTTATAAATTTTTTATTTTTGGGCGTGAACCAAACAGGTTTTACTTTTAGTCTTTTAGCCCCTGGTGACACCAGTACGACTTCAGGCAGGACATACAATTTACAAATCGTACCTGAAGTATCATCTAATGTGTTTCTATGGCAGTGTTTTAATAGATACGATTTCAAGGAGTACGATTTGAGAAATAGTTCTTGTATTACTTTTTCAGGACTTCAGCATGATTTCACTGCCATAGACTATATTGTATATTGTGCTGCAAATTGTACCAGTGTCCTTATCAGCACTATTTGAGCCCAGAAAGAAGTTACATATTAACCCTTTGCTAGTAAAACTTTTGTTCATAACATCACTGTTCCTCAATGTTATATGGAGAGCCTATCTCACTGAAGTAGCAATGAAGTCTTATCAAATCATTACAAATCTCACAGAAGAAGTGCTGAAGTAGTTCTGAAGTAGTGTTAAAGTCAGACTTTAAATTCCACTTCTTTAAATCATACCCAAAGTGACCGCAGGCTTAGACTAGGTTCACATTTGAGCGGGTGCGGGAAAGCGTGTAATCACATGCCTTCCCAGCAATTGCAGAGAAAAACATGCTGCTGATTAGGAGATATCATTAATCCTAATGGTGACTCCACGCTTTGGAAACTGCAGCATGTTTTCCTGTACTGGGAAACTCACAGCACTATGTGGTTTCCCTGCATCCACATTTTGGGAAAGAAGCAGGGACCTTTTCCCAGTGTTATCAGGGGGTACAGCCTGTTCAAATGAATGGGCTGCTGTGCTGAAACAAACGCAGCTGAAGGAAACCACATAGGTGTGAACTAGGGGTTAAACCTATTGCCCATGAGAATCTTTTATGTTTTTTAGTCAATAATGCTATATATAAAAAAATGAGATGTGTACCTATGAACCCCCTTTCAAATGTTTACACGAGACACAGCAATCTCAAAGCACTTACTGTCAAGTACTACTCAATGTATTGATTTGGTTGCATACATATGGAATTATGTGCTTTTTATAAACTTTCAAAAATCTTACCCGTTAAAAAGGAAGTAAACTTCCTCTGCAAACATTTACCTATAGGTAAGCCTATAATAAGGCTTACCTATAGGTAGTGTAAATATTTTCTAAACTTTTACCGTTTAGAAGATATTTACATGACATGCAGCCAGTGATATCACTGGCACATGCCCTCTGAAGGAACAGCCACAGGTGCTGTTCCTTCTGAGTCCCTTGCCTTGAACGGCAGTTCCCATGCGCATGCGTGTGGGTGACGTCTTTGCGGCTCCGGCCAATCACAGTGCCGAAGCCCACGAACCCGGAAGTAACTCCGGGGAAAATGTCAGCGATGACACTGATGTGCGGGCGCTGCAGCAGGGGGCTTCGTTCTAAGGTAAGTACTACATAATGAGCTAGTATGCAATTTTTTTTTTTTAGTTTACAACCTCTTTTAAAAAATACGTTTCCATATTATATGGGGATAACCTCTTTTACTGTTTATGCTGTTTATTCAGTGTATTTGACACTTACCGATCCTTCTGCCAGGGATGAAATTACATTTCCCAGAGCAGATAAAGACTTGTTGATGTTCTTGGCCTCATCCAAAACAGCACCTTCAGCTCCAGTTTTGCTAACCTAATCAAAGCAAAGTAAAAGGAATTTGCATAAATAAACAACATATATGTAGGTTAATAACACTGTATTTTAAGAAAAAAAGCCTTGTACACACTATAAGAAAATCAGGCCAGAATTTACGTCCAAAGAACTTTCGTACAATTTTCGTATAGTGTGTACGCAACTTTCGACAGCCGATTCCGACTTTTCATACGAAAATTCCCAAAGTGAAAAATTTTAAAATGAAAGTGAAATTTTTCTCGTGCGGGAACAGAACGGACAATTTTCATTTAATGTGTATCATTTTTCACATGATTATTCAGAAGCAATAAACAACAACAACTAAAAAAAAGCCTTTGTCGAACGAGAATTTTTGTACGAATTTTCATTCATGGGTTTCAATTTGCTGTGAAACAACGAAGAAAATCGGACGATAGTTCGCCCGACTTTCTTACAATGTGTACACCACTAAGGTTATAAATTATTTAGAGTCATTTGAAGATAACTACAAGGGACCTGAGGAGTGTATGCCAGGCCAGACCATGTCAAACAGGTGATTGTTTTGTATTTTTAATTATTACAACAAAACTTTCATAGAATATGTGACTAAGGTTCTATTGGCTGGTGACAAAATCCCTGCCACAAATTTATGATTTTATGTGTATATAAAGTTGATCTTTCAGTATTTGACAAGTATGCGTGAATTACCATCTTGGGTATTGACTATTTTATGTGACATTCTGCTGCATTTTTGCCTTCTTCATTCAGTTGCATTTTTCATTGGTGTCAGTTGTGGTCACTATGAGGCTGATTTACTAAAACTGTAGAGTGCAAAATATGGTGAAGCTCTGCTTCCATAGCTTAAGTGGACAAGTTGAAGTTAGAAGCTGATTGGCTACCATGCACAGCTACACCAGATTTTGCACTCTCCAGTTTTAATAAATCAACCCCAATGTTCGTTGTTTGTATCCATATATTGCCTTACATGGCTTTAGTATATATAATACTGAAAACTTTACATCCAAGCGACTTTGCCTTGACTAGTCTTCAGTATTCTGCATGCCGGAGGAATCATTTTATCAGTCTCCTCACCACCACCTTATGTACCAAAAAGCAAAATCAAAAACAAAACAAACAAAGTTTTAAATAAGGCCCCTTTCACACTTGTGTGACTTGTCCTGCGATTTGGGATTACAAATTTGCATGACAAGTCGTACTCCATGATTTCCAATGAGTACTGTTCATATCTGTACGACTGTACGTCTCAAACGACTTCAAAGTAGTCCCTGCACTACTTTGGGCTGATTTTAATGCGTTTTGAGGTCCATAGACATTGCTTCAAGTCCAGTCAAAATCACGGCAAAAAAATTGAGCTACTTTTAGGTCGCACAAGTGCGAAAGGGGCCTTAATCACATGTATTCCGCAATAATTGTGCTCACACTCATTTGTGACTTTAGGGGCGAAAACCCTAAATCCCCCCGTGGTCATCTCCATGCTTCCCCAAATGCCAATGAACCTTACCAAAAGAAATGCCCACACGTCACCAGGCTAAATAACGCTTTTAGGTAACTCCTTTCTCTACACTGCCCCTTCAAGTTTGGTACTTTCAGCAATTATAACACATGGTTTTCATGCAAAAATATGGAAGAACGACCATAGAAAAGAATACACATTTAAAACTATTTATTCACCACTAAATATGCTTACATTTGTGATCACATAAACCAGATTCCAAGATGGCCAACCGGACATTTCCAGTTCCGGCATAACTGGACTTCACTCTCTGACGTGTTTCATTGTTTAGCTTTTTCAAAGGATAGATGTGAGCACAATAATTGATTGGTATTACAGAATTTTAGTTATTTGAACTTACTACACCATTTTTGTTTGTTTCTTGTTTTTCTTTGTGTGCTGATATAACAATTTGGAGGAAGAGTTGAATTGAATGGAATAAAGAGAAGGTGCACTAACGGTTTTCCACATTTTTATTTGACCCATATCGATTGAAGGTCATCCCATTTGGTGAGAGTTTAAACATCTTGAAGATATAAGAGTAGTTCACAAATATTTGGATACAGTTTAAAGACACTTAAAGTGCTCTTCTTTATTCATATAATTTTGCTGTAACTGCTTATTGCTGTAACTGTTAGCTGAAGTTTAACTTTAATTTGTTAGTCAAGTCTGTCTAAATTTGCTAAGTCTAACACTATCCCACAAGGGGGGCGTGGCCTGGAGCGGCATGGAGTAGGACGTGAGTGAGAGCAGCTCCGCCGGCGTATACTCCTTATCACAAATATCCTGCACCCCGAGATCCTCTCTGCCTCCCCGATATCACCGATCGCCCTCTGGACCGTCCGCAGCATGTCGCCGCCCAAAAAAACGGCGGACACGGCCGCCAAGCTGGACAAATACCGCCGCACAGAGAAGGACTCCCAGTCCCAAGATGGCGCCCAGGCGGGAGCGGAGGTGAGCGCGGCGGGAGCCGACACTGCAAAGGTGCTTGAGGCTATTTCACTGTGCCAGGCTTCCTTGACCTCACGGATTGAGGAGGTGAAGATTGACATCTCCCTGGTCCGCCAAGATCTCCAGGCAGTGCGGGAGAGGGTGACTGAGGCAGAGCAGAGGATAAGCACTGTGGAGGACTCCCTGCCCCCCCTGCAAAATGCTTCTGATCGCCTCCAGCTACAGGTCACCCAGCTCCTGCTCAAGCAAGATGATATAGAAAACAGGCTGCGGAGGTGTAATATCAGGCTTATAGGATTGCCTGAGGGGGCAGAAGGAGCTCACCCGTCAGACTTTTTAGAAAAACTCCTGATTGACACATATGGCCGTGAAGCCTTCTCTCCTACTTTTGTGGTGGAGAGGGCCCACCGCCTGTCTGGCAGACCACCGCCGCAAGGAGCACCCCCCCGCACCTTCATAGCTAAACTCCTGAATTTCCGGGACAGGGATGCTGTGCTCCGTCTCAGCAGGGAGAAGGGCAATATCCCCTTTGGGAATGGAAGACTGGCAATATTCCCTGACTTTTCGGCGGAGGTTCAGAAAAAACGGAAAACATTTATTGAAGCAAAACGTAGGCTCCGCATAAAGAACATCAGGTACGCCATGCTGTTTCCTGCCCGTCTCCGTGTGGAAGGAGACAATAGAGTGCACTTCTTTGACGATCCAGAAGCTGCTATTTCCTGGCTGGAGCATCTTGAGGCTCGAGGTTGATTATGCCTCGCGCCTCTTCCCCCCTTCTCTTATGGCGGAATCTCCCCGGATCTATTGGACTCCTTCATTGTTCCCCTTTCACTTGCTCTGTATTGCTGTCTTCGCTTACCCCCCCGGGCCCTCTGGCTCCTGGCCTGGAGCTGCGGTCGTGTCGGAGGGTGTTTGGAACTATTTGGAACTGCTTTGGCTCACGGGCTGGGAGGCCCACGACCCTCCTTTATCCCTTTGATTCACCTAGCCGGACGCAAGTACTATTTTTTGTTGTTCTCCTAGTTCATCTACACCCGGCATGGACACTCCCATCCGTACAAGCCGGTGGAGCATCTGGAGTCTCTCACTGTTTGTCCTATATGCATGTCTTGCTACCCAGCGAAGTTTCGCTCTCCATGTTCGCCTATGTTAGGCGCTTTCCCCAACCTCCCCTCTGTCACGGCACCGGGTGGCAGGGGTGGTATTTCCACTACACCGGTGCACCACTGTGCCCCTTGCTTCTACTGGAATATTTTGTTGCTCCTCCTTTTTTTTTTTCTTTTCTTTTTTTTCCTGTTGGTGGGCCCCTTTTTTGGGTCGCGCCAGGTGATTGATTGGGTTGGGTTCTCGAAAGCCCGCACCAGTTGGGGTAGGTGCAGGGCGGGGAGGGTGGGTGAGTTGTCTTTATTGTTGATGTATGTCATGTTGTATTTTTTCTCGAGCACTATGCAATGCATTATAATACCTGTATTGTATGTTTCTTTAAAGCTGGGTGTAATTTTGACCTCTCTTACTGCTGCTATGTGGTTCCCAGATATGGTACTGTCGGGTGGTGGATTGGGTCGAACGGAATCCCCGGAGCTCCTGCAAGCTGTCCCATTAGCCCCATCCTATGGCGCACCTTAAATTCCTTACCTGGAACGTCCGGGGCATGAGAGATAAACTTAAACGGTCGGCGGTGTTTGACATCCTAAAACGCCTCAGGGCCGATATTATAGTTCTGCTCGAGACCCATCTTGATGGTGCTCTCCAAAGGGCGCTGAAGCGCCCGTGGATAGGCTGGACGTTCCAATCCCTGTTCACTTCCCACTCCCGTGGAGTGGCGATTTTGGTCGCCAAATCAGTGCATTTTGAGCTCCGGGGGTCCTCAGTAGACCCACTGGGAAGATATGTGTTTTTGGACGTACTGCTACATGGTGAACCCTATTTGCTGCTGGCCTTCTATGTACCCCCACCTTTTGCGGCCACTATATTACTAGAGGGTCTGGACTTCATGGTGTTGCACCCCCGTACACCAGCAATCTGGCTTGGGGATTTTAACAACACCATGAACCCCGGTCTAGACAGGTTGCACACCTCCGGGCCTGCACAGCCCCAACCCACGACCACCAGATTTGCCCGCCTTATGGCAGAATTTAATTTGCTGGATACCTGGAGGGTTAGGTATCCCTCCCTCAGGGCATACTCATGCTTCTCGGCAGCTCATAATTCTATGTCCCGTATAGATCTCATTTTTATTTCCCCCTTTTTGCTCCCCAGACTTTTGGACGCAGGCTTCTCGTCCCGTAGTCTCTCCGACCATAGCCCCTATTGGGTCACGCTTAAGATTCAGTGTGAACGAGTTCGGCCGGCGTGGCGGCTGAACCCGTTTTGGCTCTCCCTCATCCCTGAGGGGACTGACCTGGCCGCCGTGTGGCAACAATTTTTTGCTGAAAATGGTGGTTCGGCCTCACCCTTGGTGGTCTGGGAGACCTTCAAGCTACATGCTCGGTCGACCCTGACGACCACTATCAATGCCATTAAATCGGACTCTGCCCGGGCTTACGCTGAAGCCACCGGGGCCCTGACAGTCGCGGAGGCGGCGTTCGCGGCGGACCCGACTCCGGCTGGAGCGGATCAATTAAAACTTTTGACTAGAGTAGTGGAACAACTGGATTTTGAGAAGGCTCGCAGGTCCCTTTTTTTCCAGAAACAAAAGCTATATGAGCATGGCGAACGCGCGGGCAAACTTTTAGCATATCTGGTTCATAGTATTGACAGACCTCCAGTGGTAATCACCCTACACTCCCCCCATGGTCCCCCCATTTCTGACCCTGGGAGGGTGGCAAGCTGCTTCCGGGACTTCTTCCGAGACCTGTACACCTCCACTGCCCCGGTTGATGACTCACCAATCCTACCGTTCTTGTCCCCAGACGTTCTCCCCCAACTGACGGCTGACCAGCTGACTCTCTTGGAGGCCCCGCTGACACAGGATGAGATCCTAGAGGCTATGGCCAAGTTCCCTAGGTCCAAGGCACCGGGTATGGATGGCCTGCCTATAGAGTTTTACTCCACTTACTCCGATGTACTGGTGCCACACTTACTGACTATGTTTGAACATGCCTTTGAAACTTCCACACTGCCTCCTTCCCTACGGGAAGCGTTAATTGTGCTTATCCCCAAGCCGGGTAAGGACCCCCACCAGCCTGCCTCCTACCGCCCGATCTCTCTACTTCAGGTAGATGTCAAGATACTGGCCAAGGTCCTTTCGATCAGACTTAACAAAGTTATTTTGTCTTTAGTCCATGCAGACCAGTCGGGTTTTATGCCGGGCAGGAACACCTCCTTCAACCTGAGGCGCCTGTTCATGAACCTTCAGGCCACTCATGATAATGCTGGCTCCAGAGTCGTGGTGTCCTTGGACACGGCAAAGGCCTTCGATTCGGTTGAATGGGGCTTCCTGTGGCGGTGCCTGGAGGGATATGGCTTTGGCCCAAACTTCATCCGTTGGGTTCGTGTTCTATATCAGGCTCCGATGGCTAAGGTTTCGGCTAACGGGTGCACGTCGGCTGGATTCCCCCTCACCAGGGGTACCCGGCAGGGTTGCCCCCTCTCTCCCCTTCTATACGCGTTGGTGGCCGAGCCGCTGGCGATTGCGATACGGTCACACCCTGACATACATGGACTTAGAGTGGGCGCCCTGGAGGAAAAAATCGGTATGTATGCCGATGATACACTGCTATACCTGGCCGACCCGGGCACCTCCCTCTCCGTCGCTCTCACCCTTATTGAGCAATTTGGTCGTTACTCTGGTTTAAAAATTAACTGGGACAAATCTCAAATCTTGCCTATCGACGATATATCCCCTTTCCCCATTGACCCGCTCTTTCCACTTCAGGTTGTGCCCCGTATTAAATATCTGGGGATCCTGGTGACCAACTCCTCGGGCGATTACATACGCGATAACTTACAACCCCTCTTTGCATTGTTGAAATCCAAGACCCAGACGTGGGCGCGCCTTCCTTTGGGGGTGCGTGGCCGAGTCAACCTCGTCAAAATGGTGCTACTCCCCAAACTATTGTACATCTTATGGCAGTCTCCGATATACCTCCCCCTTAAGTTTTTCCTTCAGATCGATTCTATCCTCAAGCCTTTTATATGGGGCTCTAGTAGACACAAATTGGCCTGGAGGAAACTTAAGAATCCCAATGACTTGGGCGGCCTCGCCCTTCCTGATTTCAATTTGTACTACTTGGCCTCGCAATTGTCCCACTTCTTCCACCTTCACAACTCCGATAGGGAGAGGTTTTTGGCTCTCCTCACTCCTGCCTGGGCCCTTGCATCTGCGGATCCCCTGTCACTGGTTCTGATGGGCATGCGGGGCGCCGCGTCCCGTGGGGACCGCACTTCCATGCTGTTCCAGTACAGGCGTGTCTGGGACGTGGTGTCCGCTAAATTAGACGTTCCCCGGCTTCATGCACACACGCCTCTCTGGCATAATACTAGCCTCCCCGAGTTTGCCTCTATCCCGGATGCACATGTTTGGGTCCAGTATGGAATCAGCTATCTTGCTCATATAATCACTAATGGCACCCTTACGCCCTTTGACGCCCTGAAAAGCCAGTATGACCTTCCCAACCATATGTTCTTCAGATACCTGCAGATTAGGCACGCTTTCTCTGCTCAATTCCCCCGACCTATGCCCGACCTGTCCCCGATCTCGGTATTGGAGGTAGTGATGGGATCGGAATCTAAACAACTCATTTCTCATATGTATAATGCTCTTCTGTTACCAGCTTCTACAGTCTTGGCCTACGCTGTTAAAACTAAATGGGAGGGAGATGTTGGGACCATGGACGATGAGGAATGGGAAGACGCCCTCGACAATTGTCAACTGGTCTCTCCAAAACTTTCGGATCGACTAACCCAATTGTTCATCCTTCACCGGGCCTACTTGACGCCAATAATGACGGCTAAGTACCGTAGTGAGGTGTCCGGGCAGTGCCCTGTGTGTCGGCAGGAACAAGGCACCTTTTACCACCTCATCTGGCAATGCCCGGAGATCCAGGGCTTCTGGGGACAGGTGGTTAGATTTCTTCATGACACCATGGGTTCCCCTCTGACGCTGGCCCCGAAATTTTGCTTATTAGGGATACCCCCTGATGTCAGTATAGATAAATACACCACCCTGTTTTTACATGAAACGTTGTTTCTCGCCAGAAAATGCATTGCCAGTCGATGGATGAGAGACACTCCTCCTTCACTCCGGGACTGGCTCCGAGAGGTCAATACGACCCTGCCCTATAAAAAATTGGTATATACCCACAGGGGCTGC
The DNA here is from genome assembly GCF_965119305.1 of Pelophylax lessonae. Classification (NCBI taxonomy): domain Eukaryota; kingdom Metazoa; phylum Chordata; class Amphibia; order Anura; family Ranidae; genus Pelophylax; species Pelophylax lessonae. The sequence continues at coordinate 576,539,039 of NC_138769.1, read as the reverse complement.
CCATCCAAATACAACAAGGTCTGGGACAGATGGGTTCGGGCTCCGGAGACGTGTATATAGACCACACAATATTGGTGTGTGGTTTTTCCCTCATACTGTGTGCGGTGTTTAGGCTGTTGCTGGTCATAGACTTTGTAGAATGCCACCCGGGTTTGTTTTCTGCCCTTGCTGTATCTGGCAGTTCTTCCATCAAAATGTCTGATTGTTATACCTGCTCATTCTCTGTTTATTGTGCTCACCCAGCTGTATTCTCATTGCATTCTCCATATGAACGGTTGTATTCTTTGTTTTCTATTTTTGCATGTAATTTCCTTGCTTTTTTTTTGCAATAAAGACCTTGTTAATTAAAGAAAAAAAAAAAAAAAGTCTAACACTATCCTTCCCCAGACTGACAATGCTGCCATCCATAGGCATCTGCTTTACTACTTTATCCAGAATGCACACATCCTAATACAGAAAGTGTGTTACTTGCAGGATCACCAGGTAAAATAAATGAAAAAAAAAAAAGCCTTACAAAATAAAACTAATGCAGCCACCACATCTAAAGATTGGTAAGCTGCGATATATTACATTTTTTGTTTTTGGGTTTATTACTGCTTTAAGTGTCCATGCATTTCCCTTGATGCATGCTTATTGTAGGACAGAGACTGAGTAACTGGTGAAATAAAAATGAGGATTGCAGTTCAAGAAGCTTTGAATTAAGTCAGTAAAATCAACTGTCAAATTTCTTCTGTATACTGGCCATTTCTTTTTAACTAACATGAGACAGGAAACAACAGACGGAACAATATTTGCCACTAGCACAACCAGGAAAGTATTTGAAGAGTGGCTTCATTTAGTTAATTCAAATTCTTTCTGTATCACTGAAGCAAAACAAAACAATCATTTGGCAGTAATCTATTTTAGAAATGTGTCCATTGTTCATTTCCTTTTTGCAGAATTCTGCAGTCTGAGACAATACGGACAGCCTGTGAAATGAGTACAGAGCAGAAATCAATATATCTTGTTCAGCCTGAGCTCACATCGATTTCACAGTATTACATGCAACTATATTTCATAGTCTCTATCCTGATGATTGTGCATAATTATCAGTAATGTATTTCTTTATGCGGCATCTATTATATGAACCATGGCTCCTCAGTACTCAATGCTCCTTGTGAAATGAACTGTCAACAAAATCAGAAATGTAGGAAAGTAAGACAGAAAAAAAATCAAGTTTTAGCAGCTCATCTTGTTGAACTATAGGGATGAAGCCAATAAATGCCAGTAACATTGGACAAACTCATAAACCAATCCGCTTCCAGGTTTTTTATGTCAAAGCTTAAAGGATTTGTAAAGTCAGGAAGGTTTTTTTTTAATGCATTCTATGCATTAAGATAAAAAGCCTTCTGTGTGTAGTAGGCTCCCCAGCACCCCCTAATACTTACCCGTGCCCCCTCTCTGTCCAGTGATGTCCACGAGTCCCTCGGCTGTCCTGGGACTCTCCTGATTGGCTTAGATACAGCCGCGGCGCCATTGGCTCCTGTAGCTATCAATCAAAGTCAGTGAGCCAATCAGGAGAGAGAGGGGGCAGGGCTGAACGACAGCTCTATGTCTGAATGGACACACGGAGCTGCAGCTTGGCTCGGGTGCCCCCATAGCAAGCTGCTTGCTGTGGGGGCACTCGGTAGGAAGGAGGGACCAGGAGCAGGAACGAGGGACCCAAGAAGGGGAGGATCCAGGCTCCTCTGTGCAAAACCAACTGCACAGAGGAGGTAAGTATAGCATGTTTGTTATTATTTTTTTAAATAGACTTTACAATCACTTTAATTGAACAAGCTGAAGTTAGAAGATGATTGGCTACCATGCACAGTTGCACCAGATTTTGCACTCTCCAGGTTTAGTAAATCAACCCCATTGTGTGTTCCTCTTCTCCTCAACAATATCAGCACATTACACCAGGCATACCAAAGGGAATCCCTGCAAGTAAGCTGGCCACTAGTATTAATATGAGCTAGCGTGGCCTTCAGTATACCACAAATGGTTCAGGAGGGAGGCCAAAAAAAAAAATGGAGTTGAAGTTTTAGGGATATGTATATCTGTCCAGTGGCAGAGCCAGAGGGTTAGCTGGGGTGGCAATTGCCACCCCAGAAGAAGTCCTTGCCACCCCTGTTGCCACCCCAATCCTGGGCGGGTGGCCGGGTGCATGGCAGCGGAAGAATCGCCGTACGGCCGGGAGCGGGAGCTGCGGAGGGAGGGAGGCGGATGGAGAGCAGGGAAGACCGGACTCCTGCTACTTACACAGCCAGTGGTGTCGGCAGGGGGGGCTGAACGGTGCTTCATCCCCGAGTGTGCCCCCAAAAAGTTATTTGCCCCGAGTGTCAAATATCATATGCCATTGCTCCTCCTTCCTAGTTCCTTCGGCTCTCAGCTGAGCAGCACTGCAGCCAGAAGAAGACGGAGGGGGTGGAGGCGGAGCCAATGCTAGGCGGCAAGGAGAGGAATTTGAAATCCTCCTCCTCTCATCATGTGACAGCAGAAGAGGTTCTCGGAGCGGAGGAGGATTTCAAATTCCTCTCCTTGCTGCCTAGCATTGGCTCCGCCTCCACCCCCCCTCCGTCTTCTTCTGGCTGCAGCGCTGCTCAGATGAGAGCCGAATGAAGAAGAATGTGAGTGCCCGAGGGGGGGGGAAAGAGGAATGTGAGTTCCCGAGGGGGGGGTGGAAGAAGAATGTGAGTGCCCGAGGGGAGGGGGGGGGTGGAAGAAGGAAGTGAGTGCCCGAGGGGGGGGGGGGGTGGAAGAAGAAAGTGAGTGCCCGAGGGGGGGGGATGGAAGAAGAAAGTGAGTGCCCGAGGGGGGGGGGGTGGAAGAAGAAAGTGAGTGCCCGAGGGGGGGGAGAGGAATGTGAGTTCCCGAGGGGGGGGGTGGAAGAAGAATGTGAGTGCCCGAGGGGAGGGGGGGTGGAAGAAGAAAGTGAGTGCCCGAGGGGGGGAGAGGAATGTGAGTGCCCGAGGGGGGGGGAAGAAGAATGTGAGTGCCCGAGGGGGGGGTGGAAGAAGAAAGTGAGTGCCCGAGGGGGGGGGTGGAAGAAGAAAGTGAGTGCCCGAGGGGGGGGGGGAGGAAGAAGGTGAGTGCCCGAGGGGGGGGAGGAGGAAGAAGGTGAGTGCTCGAGTGGGGGGGAGGAGGAAGAAGGTGAGTGCCCGAGGGGGGGGAGGGAGGAAGAAGGTGAGTGCCTGAGGGGGGGGAAGAAGAATGTGAGTGCACGAGGGGGGGGAGGAGGAAGGTTAGTGCCTGAGGGGGGGGGAGGAGGAAGAATGTGAGTGCACGAGGGGGGGGAGAGGAGGAGGAAGGTTAGTGCCTGAGGGGGGGAGGAGGAAGAAGGTTAGTGCCTGAGGGGGGGGGGTGGAAGAAGGTTAGTGCCTGAGGGGGGGGGGTGGAAGAAGGTTAGTGCCTGAGGGGGGGGTGGAAGAAGGTTAGTGCCTGAGGGGGGGAGGGAGGAGGAAGAAGGTTAGTGCCTGAGGGGGGGGTGGAAGAAGGTTAGTGCCTGAGGGGGGGAGGGAGGAGGAAGAAGGTGAGTGCCTGAGGGGGGAGGGAGGAGGAAGAAGGTTAGTGCCTGAGGGGGGGGTGGAAGAAGGTTAGTACCTGAGGGGAGGGAGGAGGAAGAAGGTGAGTGCCTGAGGGGGGGGAGGAAGAAGGTGAATGCCCGAGGGGGGGGAGGGAGGAGGTAGAAGGTTAGTGTATGAGGGGGGAGGGAGGAGGAAGAAGGTGAGTGCCTGAGGGGGGGGGAGGAAGGAGGAAGAAGGTGAGTGCCTGAGGGGGAAAGGAGGAGGAAGAAGGGGAGTGCCTGGGGGGGGGGGAGGAGGAAGAAGGTGAGTGCCTGAGGGGGGGAGGGAGGAGGAAGAAGGTGAGTGCCTGAGGGGGGGAGGGAGGAGGAAGAAGGTGAGTGCCTGAGGGGGGGGGGGAGGGAGGAGGAAGAAGGTGAGTGCTTGAGGGGGGGAGGGAGGAGGAAGAAGGTGAGTGCCTGAGGGGGGGGGAGGGAGGAGGAAGAAGGTGAGTGCCTGAGGGGGGGGAGGGAGGAGGAAGAAGGTGAGTGCCTGAGAGGGAAGGGAGGAGGAAGAAGGTGAGTGCCTGAGGGGGGGAGGGAGGAGGAAGAAGGTGAGTGCCTAAAGGGGGGAGGGAGGACGAAGAAGGTGAGTGCCCGAGGGAGGGGGAGAGGAAGAAGGTGAGTGCCTGAGGGGGGAGGGAGGAGGAAGAAGGTGAGTGCCCGAGGGGGGGAGGAAGAAGGTGAGTGCCTGATGGGGGGGAGGAGGAAGAAGGTGAGTGCCTGAGCAAGTCTCCCTGTGTGACTGGATAGGAGGGGCATCCTTGGAATCCATCCACAGTGGCGGCCGGTGTACAGAGGGCGCAGGGGCGCTGCCCCCCATCCATGCGTCTGGCCCCCTAATCTGCATGCAGGGGCGTTCAATGGGATTTTTTTTTTTGCATCACCTGATTAGAGCCAGAGACTCTAATAGGGCAATGCAAAGGGTGGACCCGTGGGCGCAGAGCAGTGCATCCCGAGCCCACCCATTGCGTGACAATAGCGAATGAAAATTCGCTATTGTCACACCGATCCAACTCCTGGCCAATCAGGAAGCGCGTCCGATATGCGCTTCTTGATTGGCCACAAGACAAACCCCTTGCCATTAGCCGAGGAGGAGGACTCGTGGAGATGCGCCGCCGGTCACCGGGACTCAGAAGAAGCCGCTGCTGCTGGAAGGACTCGTGGAGACGCGCCGCCGGTCACCGGGACTGAGAAGAAGCCACCCGATGCCGCTCCAGGTAGGTAAGGGGGCACGCACGCTAATCTCTGCATTGGGGGCATGTACGCTGGTCACTGCATTGGGGGCATGTATGCTGGTCTCTGCATTGGGGGCATGTATGCTGATCTCTGCATTGAAGGGGGCATATACGCTGATCTCTGCATTGAAGGGGCATATACGCTGATCTCTGCATTGAAGGGGGCATATACGCTGGTCACTGCATTGAAGGGGGCATGTACGCTAGTCACTGCATTGAAGGGGGCAGGTACGCTGGTCACTGCATTGAAGGGGGCATGTACGCTGGTCACGGCATTGAAGGGGGCATGTACGCTGGTCACTGCATTGAAGGGGGCATGTACGCTGGTCACTGCATTGAAGGGGGCATGTACGCTGGTCACTGCATTGAAGGGGGCATGTACGCTGGTCTCTGCATTGAAGGGGGCATATACGCTGATCTCTGCATTGAAGGGGGCATATACGCTGATCTTTGCATTGAAGGGGGCATGTACGCTGGTCACTGCATTGAAGGGGGCATGTACGCTGGTCACTGCATTGAAGGGGGCATGTACGCTGGTCTCTGCATTGAAGGGGGCATGTACGCTGATCTCTGCATTGAAGGGGGCATATACGCTGATCTCTGCATTGAAGGGGGCATGTACGCTGGTCACTGCATTGAAGGGGGCATGTACGCTGGTCTCTGCATTGAAAGGGGGCATGTACGCTGGCCATTGCATTGAAAGGGGGCATGTACACTGGTCACTGCATTGAAAGGGGGCACGCTGGTCTCTCTGCATTGAAAGGGGGCACGCTGGTCTCTCTGCATTGAAAGGGGGCACGCTGGTCAGTCTGCATTGAAAAGGGGCACGCTGGTCAGTCTGCATTGAAAGGGGGCACGCTGGTCTCTCTGCATTGAAAGGGGGCACACTATACCTTAATTACTGAAGGCCCGTTTCTCACTTTTGCGACCTCAAAGTCACGCAATTTTTTACAGCGTTTTTTGCCGCAAAGCATTGCCTATTACATTTTTCTGTTTGCGCCCCCCTAAAATTTTTGAGCACCAGCCGCCACTGACCCCAATATACCTAGAACATTGTGCACATATTAATCTGCAAGTGTTCACAGATATGTATAGGTCAGAGTGTTTAACTGACAAAGAATGATGTGCCATAGAACTGCTGATGTTGATGTATTTTTCTGCTCTGAATCTAATAAATGCATACTTTACACCCCCCCCCCCTTTCCAGTACCCCCCAGAGCTCTTCAGGCCCCCCCCCCCTCCCACCAATGCTCTTTAGTTCCCCCCCCCCCTCTCCCCCAGGGCTCTTCAGCTCCCCACAGTGCTTTACAGCTCCCCCCTATTTTCATAAATTTAGGCTAATATGTATTCTGCCACATATTTTTTGTAAAAGTGTATTTTGATTGGTTTGCAAAAAAGTTATTACATCTACAAACTTTGTTTGGAACTTTTTATTTTTTAATTGTTTTTACTAGTAATGGCAGCGATCAGCGATTATTAGAGGGACTGCGACATTGCGGTGGACAAATCTGACACTAAATGACACTTTATATATTGACCCCCCAAAATAATACCTTGCCACCCCTTTGCCACCCCTGTTTTAAAAGTCTAGCTCCGCCACTGTATCTGTCCTGGGTTAAATTCACAGGGGGTTTGTTCTAGACTGTTCAGTTTGTGTAATATTTTCCCACAGTTCCTCTGTCTAGACAAAACCAAGCTCTCAGTTACAAGCATCATATTCATTTTCAATAAAACAGGGAGGAGATCCAGGTTAAAAGTAAAGCAAAAAACAAACATTAATACACATGGATAGATAAAAAAAAAACCTACTAGTGTGTACCAGGATTAAAAGTATAGCAAATAGAAAACATCAATACACATAGATAGGTACCAAAAAAAACCTTCAGCTGGCATTCGGACTCTCAGAATCAGGTGCAGGTGAGAATCACAGCATTTCCGAGTAAAAACCTCTTGATCAAGTGGATCTCACTTAAGAAAGAGGTTTTTACTCTGAAAAGTTGTGATTCCCACCTGCACCTGATCCTGAGTGTCCGCATATCAGCTGAAGGTTTTTTTTTCGGTATCTATCCATGTTGTAGGGGTTAGCTCAGTAGCGGGTGTGGGTGACCCCTTGGGTGGGTTTGCTTCACAGAGAGACAGCCGAGGAGTGGTTGAAAACAACGGTCTATGGTTTATTCTTCCAATTTGCTGGAAACAAGTGAAAGCATCCAAACAGCATAAATCAAACAAACAACTCTCACTCTCCCATGTTTCCCTGGCAATGTCCAGTAGGCTCCGGGGGTGCCCCCCATACAGCAGCTCAAACGGAGAGAACCCTGTGGATGATTGGGGAACCTCTCTTATGGCAAACATCAGATAAGGGAGCAGATAATCCCAATTCTTTCTGGCTTTATCCACCACCTTCCTCAACATTTGTTTTAAAGTTTTATTAAACCTTTCCACTAACCCGTCTGTTTGAGGGTGATATACTGATGTACGTAATTGGGTCACTTTCAGGAGTTTACACAGTTCTCTGGTCACCCTAGACATAAACGGGGTGCCCTGGTCAGTTAGGACTTCCTTAGGAAGACCCACACAGCTGAAAACCTGAAATAACTCCTTGGCAATGGTTTTAGCAGAGGTATTTCGGAGAGGAATCACTTCTGGGTAACGGGTGGCATAGTCCATTATTACCAAGATGTGCTGGTGCCCTCTAGTGTACTTCAGTAAGGGGCCAAACAAGTCCATGGCGATCCTCTCAAAAGGGACCTCGACAATGGGCAGGGGTACCAACGGACTGTGGAAATGTGGCGTGGGTGCAGTAATCTGACACACTGGACAGGAAGAGCAGTACAATTCCACTTCCTTAGTGATCCCAGGCCAATAAAACCTCTGGGTGATTCTCTCCCGGGTTTTTTCTGCTCCCAAATGTCCCCCAAGAATGTGCCCATGGGCCAGTTCCAAAACCATCTTGCGGTACGGTTCAGGCACTACCAGTTGCTCAAGGGTGTCCTCTATCCTCTGTGACACTCGATATAACAGGTCCCTTTCAATAATGAAGTAAGGGAGGGCAATCCTCTCGTCAGGGTTAACTAACTCCCCATCTATCTTCACTACATTCTCCCGGGCTCTTAGCAATGTGGGGTCCCTCAATTGCTCAGTGATAAAATTTTCTCGGTGCACCTCGAGGTCATCAAACCCTATCGGCCGCTGTTCCTCTTCTGAGGTAACAGGCTCTTCCCTAGGGACTGGTGTTTCCCCTGCTAAGACTGAGAATGGAAACTCAGCAGAATCCTCCCAGTTAGAGGATTCTGGAGTAGATGTTTCAGGCTCAGAAGAACCACCTACTGGGGAATCTGGGCAATCCCAGAGTTCCCAGAACTTTGGGAAATCCCTTCCCATAATGGCGTCATGTGGCAGTTTGGGAACTAAACCCACTTGGTGACACAAGTTGCCGAGGGAGGTTTCAAAGGAAACCGTAGTCACCGGATATTCTCGAGTGTCCCCATGTACACAAACTACAGCCATTTTCCTAGGATGTAAGGTTTTTCCCACCACTAGATCACTTTTCACTAAGGTGACCAGGCTACCTCAATTCAACAATACCACAACATCTTTACCATCTAAGCACATTCTATAAAAAGGTTTCTCATTCCCCTTTACTGCAGTGCATGTGGTTGTAAAAAGGGACTGTCGTCTCTCAGTCAGAAACCCACTGCATGGGTTCATCACCCGCTGGTCAAACCGCTGCTACATGTCCCTCTTCCCGGCAACGGTAACAAATCAACCTTCTGGTCCTCTCCTGTGGGATGGGTCTTCCAGGCCGCTCTCGCCAAACATTAACAGTAGTCCCGATAATACCTCTAGTTGCTCTTTGGTCCCTCTCTCGACCCCCATCCCTTGATGCAGTCATAGGTGGGGAGGGTCTGGTCTTGGGGTGAAAAGTCCGTGCGTCTCTGGGGAAAGAGGTCAAATTCTCTGTTGTTAGGTACCTTTCGACCATGTCTACTAGTTTGTCTGCGGTTTCCGGACCACCATGGCTCACCCATTTCTACAGGGTGTTAGGAAGAGACCTAAGAAATTTGTGCATGACTACTCGTTCCAAAATTTTTGGTCCGGACAGAATTTCTGACTGCAGCCATTTCCTAGCCAAATGGATGAGGTCATACATCTGCGACCGAGGTTGCTTCCTCAGTTGATAACTCCAATTGTGGACCCGCTGAGCACGGACATCCAAGGCTACCCCAAAACGTGCCAATATTTCCTCTTTTAATCGATCATAGTTTTTTGCATCTGCAAGATCCAAATCAAAATATGCCTTTTGGGCTTCTCCAGATAATAGGGGGGCCACTAGTCCAGCCCACTGTTCTTTAGGCCAACTCTCTTTCTCCGCTGTTCTTTCAAACGTGGTCAGAAACATCTCAGGGTCATCATCTGCAGTCATCTTTGGCAATAAATGGCTTACCTGAAAAGTCGGTATGTTACTGGCCTGACTCCCAGCCTTGGTCTGCTGTCTCTGAAGCTGTTTCACGATGGCCTCCATTTTCTGCTGGTGTCTGTTCCAGGCCTGCAATGCTCTCTTGGTGAGCCTGTTGTTGAGCTGCAAGGCTCCGCTGAAAATCCGCATTTGTCTGCTGTTGATTTGCATTTGCCTGCTGTTGATTTGCATTTGCTATAGCCAGTTGTTTCAGTATCTCCTCCATTTTGGGTTTACTTTATCTGCCCGCATCCTCCACCATGTGTAAGGGGTTAGCTCGGTAGCGGGTGTGGGTGACCACAGAGAGACAGCAGAGGAGTTGTTTAAAACAACAGTCTATGGTTTATTCTTCCAATTTGCTGGAAACAAGTGCAAGCATCCAAACAGCATAAATCAAACAAACAAAAAATAAACCCTGGCCACTTGGGGCGTCTACCTTCACAACACAGGAACCTACCTATGGAGTCTGTCCCAACCTACTGCTGGGCAGACACTGCTGGTCATACAGCAGAAAACCAATAGTCCATTTGTTTTCCTTTCACACAGAGAAAGTCAACACCACCTCACCTTCAGAAGTCTTTCTCAGCTCACTGCTCTCCTTAACGCAAAAAGCCTCAGGAGGCAGCAATCAGTAGTCATCCTCTGGATAACTTATAGAGGCCTTAATTGCCTCATTCTGAATAGCTGAAGCTTTCCAACGTCCTTAAACCTTTCTGGCTACCTCTGCAGCCGACACCTGATAGTAATTGGTGAATTGTCTAAACAAGGCAGAAATGTATCTCCCATCTGTGACAACACCCACAGATTTACCTGACTTCCTGTCACAATGTGTATTGATGTTTTCTATTTGCTATACTTTAAAGCCTGGCACACACTAGTAGTTTTTTTTTCGTTTAACCCAGCAGGGCTGGATTTAAAAAAAAATTGACAGCTCAGGAGGAGGAGGAGCTGCTGTACTAACTATCCGATGTTAGTACAACGATCTCCCCTGCTATGCTTTTGTGTTCTGATAGGGGGACAGCTCCCCCGCCAGAACACTCCGGTCAGCATTCTTAGTCATTGTCTGCAAGCACTGATAGGGAAGCCGATCGGCGTGCCTTTTTGGTCATACCCCATTGACAGAAGACGACCGAACAGCCAGCTTCTGATGGACTGGCTGCAGTACACATGGGGTGAATGTCGATGCCGCCCCTCATTCGGCCCATGTGTACTAGGCTTAGGCCAGGATCTCCTCCTCATTGTAATGCCTTTGTCAAGATAAAGGGAACTGTGGGGAGATATTGTGCATGTACTACAAGGCAAAAATGCATAAGCACAGGCTATGTTCAGTGTAAACCACATATGAAAAATATGTAGACCCCCTTCAACTCTGCCACTTTCTGCAGCAACTTATTAAATCCAAACCTTTGCCCTATACATTAACTCCTTTCGAAAGCCTATGCAGGGCAAGACCATATTCACCAGGGCTCATATCGCTCCTATACGCCAATGGGTATCGGAACTGGGGAGGCGACTGGATGCAGAGGACTGGCAACACATGAGAGCTGCTCTCTCGAAATGCTCCCGTAATGTTTTAATTTTGGAGAATGCCTAAAAGGTTTTTTACAGATGGTATTATACCCCTGCTAGACTGGCCAAATTTATACCAACGTACTCCCCATTATGTTTTCGGGGATGCTCCCATGAAGATACCATGGCGCATGTTTTTCATATTAACCTGAAAAGAGATCCATATGAAGCACTTTTATGTAAACCTATAGTGGAATTGTCATGTCGACAATGCCAATTGGCGCAGCATCTGTTTACTGCTACGAAACTGACTATAGCCCGTTCCTGGAAGACTCCCCTCCTCAGCTTTGAGTCAGTCAAGAATCGCATGAATGACATTCTGACCAATGAAAAGCTAACCGCTATTGCCACCGATTCCCATGAGAAATTCCTCAAGGTATGGGATCCCTGGATTTCATATGTTACCCCATCCAGGTTCCACGTTGCACTCCTCTCCATTTAATTGTTTCCCGGGTGCCCGCTCCACAGGACCTACTCCTTCTTTTTTCTCCCTTCTGCTCTTTTTTTTTTCTCCTTCCTTTTCTCTCTCTTTTTCTTTCCTTTCCCACTCCTTCTTCTTCTCTCTCCTCTGTGTCTTGCCGGTCCTGGCACGTTATTGTGTTTTACGTTCCATGAGCATGTCTACCCATAGTCAATGGCACTCTTTTTGCTGTTCTAATTTTTTTTTTTTTTCCCTTCGGTATGTTTCTCATGCTCTCCTCATTCGCTTGAAGGGAAAGAGGGAAAAATAGAGTGTTTGCTGCCTGCTGGCAGGGGACTATTTGCCCCCACTCATTTGTTCTCAATTGTATGTATACATATGCCTATGACATCTTTGGAGTGGCTATGCTTTACATTTGTTTCTCATGCGGTTTTCTATTTTTGTTTATGTGTTCCATTTTCTATTGTGTCCATTTGCATGGACCTGTTGTATGCCTATGCTTGCCATTCAATAAAAATCTTTGTAAAAGAAAAATATGTAGACCCAGAGACATAGATAGTGAAAGTTTTACAGTATGTGAACCTCAACTTTTTCTTTAAAAGTCAAAGGTCTTATATCTTCATATGCTTTATTTGAATTGCCCAAGTTGGTGGATACTTACAATACATCAGCGTTTGGTTCCATAGAGTCTATTCTCTACAGAAAGGTGGTATGGTTTCTCGTGCCACTCAAACCTAAAAGTCCCACAAAGCTTTACCACACCTTCCAGTAACCAATGAATCTTGACAAGAGAAACCATGATAGGAGCCATCCAGCACTCCAAGAACTTCAAGGAGTTGCTTGCAATAGGTTTCCCTGTACTATTATTTCACATAAATGCTTGCAATAGGTTTCCCTGTACTATTTCACATGAATGATCTCTATTGTGTTCCTTTTCATGACATCACATTTTGACTTTATATACATTATGTTTGTGCCATCAACACAACGTGGAGCTCATTCAAAAAGGCCTTCAAAGAGTATTGATATTTACAGTAGCTTGCAGAAATCCATCAATATATTACTTTATAACAGAATAAGATCAAAAGAGGCTAAAAGTGGGTAGCTTTAAACCTTATTACTAATGGTTTGATGACTGCCATTGCAACACTTTGTTCTTTATTTTTAAAAAACCTGAAAATATTCAGCCAGTGCAATCACTGATGAAACAAGACTCAGTAAACATTCTAACCTTTTCACTACCAGCCAGGTCAACCAGATACAACTTTCCACTAAGTTTCTGCTCAGTCTCCACATTCTCCTGTTTGATATTGATAAGGAAAATGCTGTGACTTCGGGAGCTGTGCTCATTCATGTCTGTAAAAAACAAAAACGTGTTAAGAGTAGAGTAATGGACAGAGGCATAGAAAAAAAGGATAGGCAATGGTAAGCACCAATGAATGACAAGCCGAACAAGAGTTAAACAATAAAACATCGAGGAGGGCTGAACCGCCTACCATGCAGGAGTTCTATACTTTGGTGCGCAGTGATGTTCCGCTTTATAAGCTAATTTATAAGAGTAGAGGGTGTCCTAAAAAGTTCACTAATGTCTGGCAGCCCTGGCTTGATGTGGAAGACTCGTATTGGGCAGATGCCCCTCTGCCCTCCAGCTTATCTCTCGACTGAGTCTGAGTAGCCCCGGATGTTATGCGATTTATATTTGTTTTATTACATGAGTTGTTTGTTCTATACCCCCCCCCCCTTATCTTGGGGGGTGGGTACCTGGAGGTAGGGGATGGTGTGTGAATGTGGATGTGTGGGTGTGTATGGTATGGTTAGTCTTGTTGGTGTGTTCCTTCTCCTCCCCCCCCCCCCCATCTCTGTGACAACCGGTTGGGAGTGTAGCCTCGCAGTTGCTTGGCCCTCCTGGCTCTTTGTGGTATGCATCACGTTTTTTCCCCTTCCCCCCCTTGTTTTGGGCCTTCAGGCCCCTCTCTGTTCCCCCCCCCCTCCCCCCCCCCCTTCTGGGGTGTTAGGTTAGAATGTTTTCTGATACCCTTGTGTAATTTACATGCTTGCCTTACACTTGTTTTATGGGCAATGTTGCCCTTGTGTTTTCTTTTTGTTACTGTTATGCAAAAATTTAAATAAACACCTTTCAAAAAAACAATAAAACATCATACAACTACAATACGACTCATTCATTATTTGTCTAGAGTGAAAAGTGTTCTGTACTGTCTTCAGTCAGACTCAGACCTTCAGCAAGGATGGCTGAAATAAGAAAAGGTTAGAACCTCTGTCAGGTTTTTCTTTATGTCTGTAATGTAATGAGTACAGAAATGAGACATGCTAATAATTGCAAACCAAATTGAGTGAGAAATGTGCTAGAAATGGGCAAGCAAAATGTTAATGTTTTGAACAGAATTGAAGTGTACGCTACAATTGTGTTCTTGCATGACCAGTTTGCTTGCCCGTTTCTAGCAAAGTTCTCACTGAATTAAGCTTACAATTACAATTAAATTTACAATTACGACGTATTAGCAGGTCCAGTTTCTGTACTAATTACATGATGACAAACACTTAAGCGTATCCAAACCAAAAACATAGATAAACATATAAAAACCTATATCCAAACACCACAAAATATATTGTAGCTTACTGGTCCTTAATGTATAACTAAAGGCAAAAATTTTTTTTAGTTTTGGACAGAGTGGAGAGGGATTAGAGCCCCTGTTAGTTTTTATTGCTGTCTGTGCCCCCCGTTAAGGTGATTCATTCTCTCAATTTCTCCTGTTTACCATTATCATTGAAAGTAAAAGAAACCCCTACATTTTGGGTTGTCCCCAGAAAAGTAGTAGAGGGGAAATCTTGCAATGGGGACACTAGTTCTGGTGACCTGGGGGTCTCCAAGAAATTCCCTTTAATTTGCAAGGATTTCCTCTCACTTCCTTTTGGCTATGGGACGGGAACTGAAGGGAAATCTCTGCAATGGGACACAGATGGCGAAAAAAGTCTGACAAGGGTTATAACCCTCCCTTACTCTATCCAAAATGAAAAAATACATTTTGCCCATAAATCTGCTTTAAGTATGGTAGATGCATTTATTTCTTTTTTAGGTTTTTGTTCCCCTATTTGTACTGGTAATCCTATGAATAACACAATATCTGTCCCTGGATGGCTATGCTGACTAGGAATGAGCAAATTTGCCAGAGATCAATTTACAAGGGGTTATTTGAATCCTGTTCGAAGTCCACAAAATCCCAACTTAGCATCAAACCCCATTGATGCCTTTTGAGTGTAAATATTCATACTACATTCAGATAATTTTCAAGGCAAAGCATTGTCAAAAAAGGCATGGGAAACTGGGCACTGCCATGACAGAGATTTTACAAAGAAATAAATATATATTAAAAATAATGTTGCTATGTAAATTTCACAAAAACACTTTTCAGAATAAAATCTCTTTTAAAAATTATATATACAGTATATGGTACAGGAGGGTTCAGAGAGTTCTTTTATTGCAACTTTGAACGTGACATGGACAGGGTCAGTGACACCATATTTTGGCTTCACATATTTTGGGCGTGTAATACATTTTTACATTTCATTTTTATGTTCATTTTTACGTTTACATTTAGCTTGGCTTAAATACCAGAGCAGCACCCCAACCTAATTAAAGTGGAATTCCAGGTAAAAAAAAAATACCCTTTATTTAAATTAATAATATAATTTACTTTTCTTTTGTATTAGTATTACAAGAATTGCTAAATGCCTCTTCAGAAACAACTGTCTAATCCAGACATTCGGCAATCCTTCTCTGCTTCATGGACAACTGTGTGCCTATGCAGCCGAATGTGGCTGCTCACAGGCACTTCCTGGTACCATTGTTGGTGTCTGTGCCAGTAGCACAGCACAGCCTTGCAAGTAGCACAGCCCCAGCCCCAGTACCACCTGGCCCTGCCCCATCCATGATGTCATATGTTTTCTCATGAATTAGGAGATGCAAACATTATCATGAGAGAGTTAGACAGGAAAGTGATGCAGCTACAGAGGAGCAGGAACGTCACTTCCGGCATGTCACTAGGCTGAAAAAGAAACCCCCACTAACCACCCTTCCAGTATGAAAGGAGAGGCATTGCTGCCATTTGACAGCAATGCCTTATTAAGAAAGAAAAAGGTGCAAACACACAGCTTTAAACAATTATATATATATATATATATATATACAGATGGACTTACATTGCTTAAGTGATTGTGGGACATTATTTAAATATAGCCTTTCTTTGGACTTCAATTTTAAGTTGCAAAAGGGACTTTTTTGGTCGTTTTGGCTGCAGTTTATCCTACAGTAATAGGCCTAGATTTAACTGTAAAAATAGAAGCCACAACAGATCTAGAAGCATTAGTAAAAATGGCCCTTATAAATTGGCCAGTGGCACTATTATAAGACTGCTGCAGATATGACTACTACAATGACCACTAATCATTACATAATATTTGAGCATGGTTGTTGCACCCATGTCTGTATAAAAAGCATACTAACAAGCACACAATTTAAACAGTATAGTTCATTACCTTCTTTTATCTCAGTACTACTATTCATTGTCTTAAAAATTTAATAGTCAAAAATACTTCAAAACCAAAGCAAACATTCCGTAAACCCTGTATCTCCAAATGTCAAAATCTACAGTAGATTTCAGGCTACAATGTAAGAGGTAAAGGGAAATGGAGATTGAATATATTGTGTTACTGGTTTGGATGGCACTAGTAAAGTCCCATACTTTTTTTTTGGATTCTCACTACAAGAAGGGATGAGGTGCCATCACCTATGCATCAGTATATCCTTGTGAGTATTTAAGTACTCATACTGTAATCTACCAGGTACTCATTGATGGCACGCTACTGCTTGTGCAGCTTCTGCAGCATGGTTAGCTTTGAGTTCCAGCCTGTGGGGGTATCAAAGATGAGGTGGTTTTCAGGTAGCCTGTGTAGGTTCTGCATTACTGTTAGAAAAAAATGGTTGGGTAAGACTGTCTAAAGTGGCCACAGATCCTCCTGGGCTGACAAATGACCTGGAAATCAGGGTACTTAACAAGAAGCCACTGCATCACCTTGATTGAGGACATATGCCAGGCAAGTTACAGTGCCTTGCGAAAGTATTGAACTTTGCGACCTTTTGCCACATTTCAGGCTTCAAACATAAAGATAGAAAACTGTATTTTTTTGTGAAGAATCAACAAGTGGGACACAATCATGAAGTGGAACGAAATTTATTGGATATTTCAAACTTTTTTCACAAATAAAAAACTGAAAAATTGGGCGTGCAAAATTATTCAGCCCCTTTACTTTCAGTGCAGCAAACTCTCTCCAGAAGTTCAGTGAGGATCTCTGAATGATCCAATGTTGACCTAAATGACTAATGATGATAAATAGAATCCACCTATGTGTAATCAAGTCTCCGTATAAATGCACCTGCACTGTGATAGTCTCAGAGGTCCGTTTAAAGCGCAGAGAGCATCATGAAGAACAAGGAACACACCAGGCAGGTCCGAGATACTGTTGTGGAGAAGTTTAAAGCTGGATTTGGATACAAAAAGATTTCCCAAGCTTTAAACATCCCAAGGAGCACTGTGCAAGCGATAATATTGAAATGGAAGGAGTATCAGACCACTGCAAATCTACGAAGACCTGGCCGTCCCTCTAAACTTTCAGCTCATACAAGGAGAAGACTGATCAGAGATGCAGCCAAGAGGCCCATGATTACTCTGGATGAACTGCAGAGATCTACAGCTGAGGTGGGAGACTCTGTCCATAGGACAACAATCAGTCGTATACTGCACAAATCTGGCCTTTATGGAAGAGTGGCAAGAAGAAAGCCATTTCTTAAAGATATCCATAAAAAGTGTCCTTTAAAGTTTGCCACAAGCCACCTGGGAGACATACCAAACATGTGGAAGAAGGTGCTCTGGTCAGATGAAACCAAAATCAAACTTTTAGGCAACAATGCAAAACGTTATGTTTGGCGTAAAAGCAACACAGCTCATCACCCTGAACACACCATCCCTACTGTCAAACATGGTGGTGGCAGCATCATGGTTTGGGCCTGCTTTTCTTCAGCAGTGACAGGGAAGATGGTTAAAATTGATGGGAAGGTGGATGGAGCCAAATACAGGACCATTCTGGAAGAAAACCTGATGGAGTCTGCACAAGACCTGAGAGAGACCTGGGACTGAGATTTGTCTTCCAACAAGACAATGATCCAAAACATAAAGCAAAATCTACAATGGAATGGTTCACAAATAAACATATCCAGATGTTAGAATGGCCAAGTCAAAGTCCAGACCTGAATCCAATCGAGAATCTGTGGAAAGATCTGAAAACTGCTGTTCACAAACGCTCTCCATCCAACCTCACTGAGCTCGAGCTCTTTTGCAAGGAGGAATGGGCAAAAATTTCAGTCTTTCAATGTGCAAAACTGATAGAGACATACCCCAAGCGACTTACAGCTGTAATCGCAGCAAAAGGTGGCGCTACAAAGTATTAACTTAAGGGGCTGAATAATTTTGCACGCACAATTTTTCAGTTTTTTATTTGTTAAAAAAGTTTGAAATATCCAATAGATTTCGTTCCACTTCATGATTGTGTCCCACTTGTTGTTGATTCTTCACAAAAAATTACAGTTTTATATCTTTATGTTTGAAGCCTGAAATGTGGCAAAAGGTTGAAAAGTTCAAGGTGGCTGAATACTTTCGCAAGGCACTGTACATTTGTTTTCTCTGACAAAGGGCAGCCAGCAGGTTAGTGCAATGGTCACACACACATAACCTTGCCTGGCTGAAGATGGGACTTATGTGCCACCTCCCTCACTATAAACGTGGTGTGTTCCCAGCAGCCGTTTGTCAGTGTGTGTCGAAGTAAATCAGGGAAAGCTGACAGTCTGTGTAGGGAGAGTTAGTTGCTATAAAGTGCTATACATGTGCTAAATTACTGTGGATTTTAGCATATGCACAGACCATGAACCTCAAACATCCAAGTTTCGCCTTGAACCCATGTTTTCACTGAATGTGAACCTAATCCCTAACACCCATGCCT
This sequence comes from Pelophylax lessonae, assembly GCF_965119305.1. Classification (NCBI taxonomy): domain Eukaryota; kingdom Metazoa; phylum Chordata; class Amphibia; order Anura; family Ranidae; genus Pelophylax; species Pelophylax lessonae. The sequence goes on along the minus strand of NC_138769.1, from coordinate 576,520,704 downwards.
ATACCTAATATGTGAAAGAAGCCATGGTTGTCAAACTAGGCAGCTTTCCATATTTGCACTACAGACACTTCTTCCTCTTTTCATCTCCACTACATGAGGGGATAAGGAAATGTGTAGCTTATTGAAGAGGGCCCGAAAGGAAGACATTGTTTAAAATACTGTAGTTCAGTGCATAGGAAGTGAAAATTGAATGTCTGGCAAGATCAACAGGCATTTTCTATACCTTCTCCAAATGTTCTTAATTTGAAAATGAAAATCATTGCTGCCACCACATCTGAGAACTGGTAAACTGCAAAAGATTCAATTTTTGTTCTTGGGCTTACATATCTTTTAAGGAAAAAAATAAATAATAGGGCATCTCACTTGTGACAGCCACGTGGCGATTGGATTTTCCCTCATCAATGACATCCAGGATCTCTTCTGGGCTGGACACAAAACGTTCCGTACAGCCCTGAAAACATAAACAACAATTAAAGGATTCAGCTATACAAGGCAATGTGAGCTAAAGTCAAGTGATAACATACACTGTACACTAACCTTTTTTGTTTTTTCTTTTTATTAAAGTTTTGTGTTTATACAATAAGCATTAATAGAAAACAGTATATTTCAATACTCTCTCATTGAATTGTAATAGACAGGAAAATGCATACCATAATGAAAAAGTAATACAAACATTGCATGTTATGCCAGATTGAGTTTTCGGAATAGCAAGTACATTTTATGTCAATGTGCCATTGGAAACAGAGATATCATACATAGAAATATAAAAATTTTGTGATATTCAAATGGTATGGCACAAAAACGTTATGTTTTTTGTCTATAACTTGAACAGCATCAAGATAACTTAAGTAATGAAAAAGGGGAGAAAGGGAGAAAATTAGGGTGGGGGATAGGAGATTAAGTGATGAAGGGTTATCCATTACCCCCAATAACAACTATAACCATTGGTAAGAGGTAGAATTGAATCCCAAGGGAAGTCTGGCCCTGTGCAGCTGAGGGGACACGGTACATCTTGGACTTATATGTGGCAGATGCCTGAATGTGTCCGTGCGGCTGCGAGCGCAGGGCCAGTGTGGGCATTGCAGTGACATGTTGCTGAAATTGGAACATTTGATTGCCAGTCCAGAAGATTGTATGTGAACCACTTATGAACTGCTAACATCTAAAGTGGCTATTCCTGTTGGGAGAGGACGGGGAGTGCCGCGAGTACCGCTGGGGCCAGGACAAGTGATGCAAACCTGCACAACCATCTGCCAAACCAGGGAGACCCACATCTCAGAGGTGTAATGCACACATGCTGTAACAGCCGAACAGCAGTCGCAAGGTGCATTGATGACAGTTGCAGGCACTAGCAGTCCAGTTCTTAAAGAGGCAGAAGGGAGTCAATGGGCCCAGAAGTTGAAGTCCTCCAGTTCGTCCAGTGAGGGGGAGGCAGGGGCCATTGATGTGGGGTCACCCAGTTTCCAGTATCGCTATGGATCCCGGGAAGAGGGAATCGATGACTGGGGATGCTGAGTGGGACTGAAGGAAGAAGTCCTGCAAGTTCCAGTTCACTCAGTGAAGAGACAGAGGCAGCGGTTGTTCGGATGAAGTGCGTAAGAAACTTGTTGTTCTGTGAGACCTATGCCACTAGGGTCCCAGATCTATCCCCACCTCACACTTATGCCTAGGCTCGGGCACAGAATAACGCTGACTCCAAACTGATCGAGAAATTAGAGGCCCCTTGCACCCCACCTGGCAAAGGAGACAGGTAGAAATTCCCCAGGTTCTCAAGTTTTCAATGCCTTGTCCAAAGGAAGGTGATAATGGAGTGCAGATATAATTATCCATATGCTCACCGGGAGATAATTGAGAAGATCAAGAGCAAGAGGGGGGCGTGGTGTGTTTGGGACTTCCAATATGTCCATAAGCCACATCGGAACTAATCCAGGCCTCAGTTGTGGGACACCTTCCTGTCTATCAAGGCAAACTGGAATCTGGGGCAGTCCATATACATTGACTGAGTGGAGGTCAACCACCCAGATGGAAAAGGCCAAGTCAGGGCCATCAGTATCCTGAGTCCTGAATGCAAGATCGTCCGCATACCTCATCCTGACCGTTACTACTGAGGTGTGCCGAGTTCTTGTCTCCGGTGAAAAGATCTGAATTGCAAAGGAGCTGGTGAGCCTGAAGATTTTTTATTGTTGCGGTTGAAAAAGTGTTGAATTACAAAGGGGCTAGTGTGCCTGAAAAAGAAGATGGGGATCAGTGAAACTGCTATCGTTTCTTCACCTGGGAGAAAGAACTTTTGCCACAGAGGACTTCTCCTGGTAAAGCCAGGGGATGCTACCTGGAGGGGGTAAACCCCTAGTTCACAGAGACACCCTGCTAAAGGACACTTTGTGAAGATCTTTTTGGCCATGGGCCACCACTGTTGCTAAGAGAAGTACTGAGAAAGGACACTTTGCAAAGATGCTTTGTTTAAAGGACACTTTGCAAAGATAACTTTGCGCCAGTGTACCAGTGCACCAGCGTGATGTTGGAGGAAACTTGCAAGTTGCTCCCTTGTGAGAGAAAGGTAGTGATTTATTGCCTCTTCAGAGAGAGGGATGCCAGAGTGAAGAATTCCTTGAAGAGTTCTTACAGACATTAAGGCAAGCTTTGCTCAGGCTCCAGTAATAGTAGCCTGCCTCCAGGAGAAGATGTGTTGCCTCGGTGTTACAGAGAGAGGGGCGCTGTGAATACTAGTCTCACTGTGAGTATGTAGGATGTAAAATTACTATGTTCTCACCCTTTTCCTTTACAGGCTTGTAGAGGATCTTCATGCCTTTGAAAGGTCATCCACTGTTTATTTTGTGTATATATGTACAACTGTTATTTGAAGCATAGTTAGTCAGGATGATTAACCTATACCTGTCAGACAGATTTTTGTTTGGCGGGGGGTGCATTGATATAATGCACTTAGTGAAACTCTATGTGTCATTTTTCAAATATTGTACAGCAGAGGTCTTTATTTTTTTAAGTATGATATTGTATCTAATGGCCACATATGGGGTATGCCCCATGGCCCTGTACATATGTTATTTCCCTTTTACCCTCTTTCCAAGTTTGTGGGATACTCCATGTAAATTTTTGTTCAGGTATTTTGGTAGGGGCAGATGCCCAGAGCCAGTGAGGACATGGCTCAGCTTGGTGGGGGGTGGATGCAGCACCCTCCTAATTAGATGCTAGAGAGAGAGTATAGTTGTGGATCTTTTCTTATTACCAGAAAGATTGCCAAGTAACTTGTTCTCTGCCTACTAGAGAGCAGGATCTGCTAGTGAGGTCTGCTCATGGTGCTCAGGTGCAGCTCAGTTTGTCTGAAGTGTTTCACACTGGTCCAATAGGGAGGCATATTGGACAGTGGGAGGAAACCTGACAAATGAATGCACAGGCATTTAGTACAGCCCTGGTGATTGGCAGAGGAAAGTACCTTGGTGCATGCTGGGATACTGTATAAGTGCCCAGGGCACATGTGCTCCGGGTCTTTTAGCTGGAGAGTGGGGTTTTGGAGGGAGGGGGCAGATCCTCTGTAGAAGATGCCATGCGGCCTCAGGTGGTTGACCTGAGGGCCTGAGAGTTAGAGAGGAACTGAACTCGGAGGTCATACAGAGTCGACTTGAAGGGAGACACTGGGAAGAATTTGATTCTGCATACGGTGAGTACAGATCTGTGTCATGGGGCCTGTCCTGAGAGGACCATCCATTCAGCTAGAAGAGGCAGTGGACAGGTGTCAATAAAGAGGATGCTAGAGAGTGTCCTGAAGATAATGTAGTGCATCAAGTCTGTTGCTGGAGAGAGAGCATGAAAATTGAACCCCTTCCATACATGTGGCAGTATGGTTAAAGCAGTGTTTTTGGACTGCTTTCACAAATAAGCTGGTGAGGCCAAGGGAGAGTTGTCCTTATCAACTGTAAATAGTTCAAGTTGGAGTTTCCCACTATTCCCTTCTCCCATCCAAGTTCCACAATTTATACCAAAAACCAAAACCTCTGGAGTGTTTATTGAGTAACGAGCCACTGGGAGTAAGGATGGATGTGTCAACTGTACCCTAAGTGACTGTCTGCTGGTAATAAGAGGAGACCCAAGAAGTCCTCACACAGCAAGCTCTATGGGCACAGTGCTACATCATTTTTAATAATCTCAATAAATACTTTTGTAAAGAAGATCATAAAAACTTGCATTGCATTGTGCCTAGGCATTTTGTAGCTGCATTAAAAAAAGACAGAATTCAGTATGTAACATACTTGTTCACAAAAGCATTAAAAATGTTTAAAAAAAGGGCCTGTCAGGGACAAGATTACCGTTTCACATAAACTACCAAAACTGTAAAGCTGTAATAATTTAGGGATAAGTGGAAATTATATTCACTGACACCAATCATCAATATTAAAATATTAAATTCTCAAGTGCAATATACCCTTTGATTGAACCTGATTGCAAAACGGTTGCTTTAATCAGAAGGGCCAACTGCAAACTCAGCTGCCTTTCACTACTCATTGTCAAGGGCACAATTTGAGCTCCAAAAACAGCATGAATATCATTCAATATTCAGTTCCTGAGAATATAGAGACGTGATTAAATGATACCATGTACTTTGTATTGTGAATTGATTTAAGCAAAGCAACGTGAGATCAATATTTTATAATCCTGACTTCCAAGTAAAAGCTCACAAATCTATATTCTGTAACTGCCCACAAAAATTGTAAGAAAAAAGGCTATTGTTGTTTTTATAATGGGCTTTAGGATCATAGTGATTACTGGTAACATAGAACAACTGCTTGTTTATGATGGTGCAGCCCATATTCATGTGTGACTCCTGTGTGCTAAATCCAAAAAATGGATTTGTGATAACCACAGTAAATATGGAATTAGAATGACCAGTGTGTAGAGTGGGGACAAAACCTTCTACCGCAGTATAGTAGTACAGGGCTGGGCTTGGTAACCAAAACCTACACACTGGTGCGTTATTTCTGCCCATTTCTGTGCTCTCTCTCTCTTTTCACTGTCCAGTCATGTGCTGGGGTGGGTCTATGAAAACTTGGGCCCAAAGGGGGTGGGATAAATGATGCTGACTGAAGAAATCTAGAGGCACAAAAAAAGTACTGTGGGGGAAATCTTTGTATTGAAAGTAAATATTTTAGCAAATACTGGTTTTGGTATGTTATTTTTTTAACGGGCTATTCATTTTTTGTCTTGTTGTTTTAGTTGAAGATCTGTTTAAAGTTTTTAAAACAAAAAAACACAAGTAAATGTGCATGGATAATACAAACCCAAATCCAAAAAAGTTGGGCCACTGTACAAATTGTGAGTAAAAAAGGAATGGACTAATTTACAAATCTCATAATCTTATATTTCATTCACAATATAATATAGATAACATATCAAATGTTGAAAGTGAGACATTTTGAAATGTCATGCCAAATATTGGCTAATTTTGGATTTCATGAGAGCTACACATTCCAAAAAAGTTGGGACAGGTAACAATAAGAGGCCGGAAAAGTTAAATGTACATATATAAGGAACAGCTGGAGGACCAATTTGCAACTTATTAGGTCAATTGGCAACATGATTGGGTATAAAAAGAGCCTCTCAGAGTGGCAGTGTCAGAAGTCAAGATGGGCAGAGGATCGCCAATTCCCCCAATGCTGCGGCGAAAAATAATGGAGCAATATCAGAAAGGAGTTTCTCAGAGAAAAAATTGAAAGAGTTTGGAGTTATCATCATCTACAGTACATAATATCATCCAAAGATTCAGAAAATCTGGAACAATCTCTGTGTGTAAGGGTCAAGGCCAGAAAACCATACTGGATGCCCGTGATCTTCGGGCCCTTAGACAGCACTGCATCACATACAGGAATGCTACTGTAATGGATATCACAACATGGGCTCAGGAATACTTCCAGAAAACATTGTCGGTGAACACAATCCACCGTGCCATTCGCCGTTGCCATCTAAAACTCAATAGGCCAAAAAAGAAGCCATATCTAAACATGATCCAGAAGCGCAGGAGTTTTCTCTGGGCCAAGGCTCATTTAAAATGGACTGTGGCAAAGTGGAAAACTGTTCTGTGGTCAGACGAATCAAAATTTGAAGTTCTTTGTGGAAAAATGGGACACCATGTCATCCGGACTAAAGAGGACAAGGACAACCCAAGTTGTTATCAGTACTCAGTTCAGAAGCCTGCATCCCTGATGGTATGGGGTTGCATGAGTGCGTGTGGCATGGGCAGCTTACACATCTGGAAAGGCACCATCAATGCTGAAAGGTATATCCAAGTTCTAGAACAACATATTCTCCCATCCAGACGTCCTCTCTTTCAGGGAAGACCTTGCATTTTCCAACATGACAATTCCAGGCCACATACTGCATCAATTACAACATCATGCTGCGTAGAAGAAGGATCCGGGTACTTAAATGGCCAGCCTGCAGTCCAGATCTTTCACCCATAGAAAACATTTGGCGCATCATAAAGAGGAAGATGCGACAAAGAAGACCAAAGACAGTTGAGCAACTAGAAGCCTGTATTAGACAAGAATGGGACAACATTCCTATTCCTAAACTTGACCAACTTGTCTCCTCAGTCCCCAGACGTTTGCAGACTGTTATAAAAAGAAGAGGGAATGCCACACAGTGGTAAACATGGCCTTGTTCCAACTTTTTTGAGATGTGTTGATGCTATGAAATTTAAAATCAACAAATTTTTCCCTTAAAATTATACATTTTCTCATTTTAAACATTTGATATGTCATCTATGTTGTATTCTGAATAAAATATTGACATTTGAAACTTCCACATCATTGCATTCTGTTTTTATTCACAATTTGTACAGTGTCCCAACTTTTTTGGACTCGGGTTTGTAGAATTAAAGGAAAAAACATTTCCAGTTAATCCTGTCTTGTCTTTTTTTCTTCACACAGGATGTTCTTTACACAAAGTTAAAACTTTGATTTGCTGAGTGTGATTACATTCTTGGCCAGAAAACAAAACCACTGAGATGTCCTCTCTCACCTTGACAAATGGAACACGGTTCTTGTCTTCATGTACCGCAAGGTTTGTTTTAGAGACTGCAAAAACAAAAGAACAAAATTGATTTTTAAGCTTTTAAATAAACATAAATACTAACAATGCTTGCAGATTATATTTTCATGGAATTTATAACTTGTGTTTTCTGTTGTGTAATTGTGTTTTGTGTAGGACAGTAATTAGTAATATACAGTAGACGTCCCTCGACGAAACCGGTAGGGCGGAGTCTTCGACGTCACTACGTCATTTCTGGCACCCGGAGCCAGAGCCGTGGAACGCGGAAGCTTCCCGGCGAACACCACCACTGATCGCGGACAGCCTGCTTCTTCCCCGTGAGTTATTACATACCTTTTTCTGTACACGCTTGTGATATGGTACCAGGGGGTTCCCCTCTCTGTATTCCTTTTTGAGGACTACACACCAAGAAATCAGAGGAAGTGAAGGAGCCCCAATACGATATCCACTACAGAAAAGACTCACCAGGTTGTATACAGGGTGCAACACCTAGCGGTCACGCAGGTATCTGCAACCCAGAGCTCTTTTTGTTTCACCTGTTAATCGCTTGCATTTGAATGACTCTAACACCTATCTTTTTACTTTTGCTCACCAAAGCGCAGAGTGTTTAAGGTTTTTTTATTGTGCACAATCACCTTAAAACTTGCTTTTAGACTGGTCACACTTGGTATTTTTAATGAAAAATAAAAACCACTGCCCTGTTTTCAGCTTTGTGTCTTTTTTGCACTAGCACTCTGCACTTTATTATTTGCACCTTTTAAGGCACAGGGTATGTATTTTCACAAAAATTGGTCTCTGAAAAAACCATGAGTCACATGTGCACTTTATAAGTTATATTTTATCCTATCAAAAGCACATTCAGCACTTTCATTCTTTATATATAATTTTTACACCACTATTTATGATATTCATTCACCAAGTGTATTTATACGTTTAACACGGTAGCGCCGTTCACAACCCTGCTTGCACACACTTCAGTAATATACAGTATTAGCAATATTAGCAAGTGAAACAGAACCTGTGAGTTGCAGAACATAAAATATGCAAACTGCCTTCTATACTGTGTAAAAAAACACAGATGTTCCTTACGATTCCCCCTGCTACAGGTAGACCTTGAAAACTCGATATCCAAACAACTTTGTCACCCAAGCGCTCACTCCGATGGGAATAATAGGCATGCTGCTCTCCTCAAGGGGGGGAACTCAGAGCAGAAGAGCATAAGAGAGAAAGAAAGGAGGCGTAAACACCTGGTGCATTACCTTTGGACACCTTTAAGAACTTTTATTAAAAAGCCAAAAACATACTCACAGACATAAAGAGCATTAAATGAGTCCACCAAACGTGGAGGTATTCATCCCTGTCGTTTATACTGGATGTGCCATGTGTCCCGACACCCGTCTCCCATAGGGAGACGACACATATGGCACATCCAGTATAAATATGACCTTGCTGATAGAAGGACTAGTTCTGAGAAAGGGAGTGTGACTGCCGAAACGCGTCAGCTGTCCAACGACAGGGATGAATACCTCCACATGTGGTGGACTCATTTAATGCGATATATGCTCTTATGTCTGTAAGTATGTTTTAATAAAAGTCCTAAAAGGTGTCCAAGGATAATGCACTAGGTGTTTGCACCTCCTTTCTTTCTCTCTTATATTGATAACTGTTCTAGAGTAAATAAGGCTTCTTATCTTAAAGCGATATTAAACCCAAGGCCACAAATGTAATATATTGCAGCTTACCAATCATTAGATGTGGTGCCTTAGTTTAATTAGATTTTTTTTTAGGCTTTTTCCCCTCTGTTTTGACTCGGTGATCTGGCTAGCAACACATATTAGAGTGCCTCCACTCTGGATGAAGGAGCAACAGAGACACCTTTGGGTGGCCGCATTGGCAGTCGGGGGGGGGGGGGGATAGTGTTAGATGTACTAACAGATTTCAATACACTAAACCAATCAAAGCCAAACTCCTGAAAACAATTTTTAAGAAGTTATAGCAAGCTGATTTTTGTTTTTTTGGGATAAAAGGTTTTTACATAAATAAAAGCTGATCATTGTAAGCATTAGTGTCAGTGTTAAATGTTTTTTCCCAACGTTTCAACTGCTACATCGGCTTACTGGCCAGATCACCAGGTGAAAATAAAAGAAAGAAAGCCTAAAAAGGAAAACTAATGCAGCCATCACATAAAGGAACTGATGATTTGTAATTTATTAAATGTTTGCTTTTGGGTTTAATACTGTTTTAAGAGCAAAATGTATTGTCTAAAGAAACCATATTATATAACACATTAACTTGTATAAGAACACCTAATACAATCCGCTTTTCTGCTTATGGTGCCATCACTTTAGACTGAACATATGAAATATTTGTTTCAGCTATGCAGTAGAGTCTCCACACCCACAAACATTATTTCTAAGATCCTTAAGATCCCTTTTGAATAGAAGGATTACTAGGGAGCCACAATATTTTGCCTGTTTATACAGAGCACTAAGCTTTATATATATATATATATACAGCTACTGTTTTATAGTCCTTTAACCACTTGCCGACCAGCCGCCGTAGTTTTACTGCGGCAGGCTGGCTTTATTACGCAAAACGACGTACCTGTACGTCGATTTGTGTTAAAGACAGTGGGGGCGTGCGTGCGCCGCCGTGGGCGCGTACACACACCAAGTGGCCAAAGGGGGGGCCAATCAGCATGTCCGGCAGACACGATGTCTGCCGGCCACCCACGATCACTCCCCATGGAGATAGAACATGGAGATGTAAACAAGGCAGACCACCGTTTTGTCACAGATGAACACAGGGATCCTGTGTTCCTACTATTTAGGAGCACAGGTCTCTGTGTTCATCTATTGAGTACATCTCCCATACAGCTAGAGCACATTTAACCCTTTGATCACCCCTGGTGTTAACCCCTTCCTTGCCAGTGTCATTAGTACAGTAATAGTGCATACTTTTTGCACTGATTACTGTAATAATGTCACGGGTCCCCCCAAAAGTGTCAAAAGTGTCCGATCTGTCTGCCTCAATGTCGCAGTCTCACTAAAAATCGCTGATCGCCACCATTACTAGTAAATAAAAAATAGACGCGATAACTTTTGTGCAAACCAATCAATATACACTCATTGGGATTTTTTTTACCACAAATATGTGGCAGAATATATATTGGCCTAAACTGATGAAAAAGAAATTATTTTTTTATTGGATATACTAAAATCAAAATTTGATAACGCCCATAATAGGCGGGCAAGACGCGTCAACGCACTTCCGGGCAGAGGAACATCACACGACGTCACTTCCTGAAACCACCGTGGAACGCACGCCGGCAGCGTACGCAGAAGTGGGATGACTTGCTGTGATCGCTTATTCCAATGCTGATTACTATTACACTTTTGTGAGTAGTTTTTTTATATTTTATGAAATAAAACACCTACGGGCTTCACTATGTCTGGCTCCTTCCCCTTCTTTTAAATACATGACTGTGGAGAAAGCAGAGAGGAGCTGATACAGAGATATTTTGAAGGCTGTGCTGGATCCATCCATCCAGGGGATATTGTCTCAGTTTAAGGCTTGTCTTTATCCTAGATCTGGTGAGTGCATCCCCATAGGGGTTTTGTTTCCTGAGAGCACTTTGGCACCTATGTGGATTACTTTGAGCACCTTTCTAGCACCTTAGTTCCAGTCAAGGGAACCATTCATTTTGGACTGCACTTTAATTCTAAAAAATATTTTTTTGCACCACTGCATTGTTTGCACTATGGACATGATATGATTGCACTTTATTATATGCACTTTATTATATATGAATTTTGTATTTATTGATCATACTATGCACGGATTTATTTAACAATATTCACCAATATTTTTTATACCTGTTAGCGCTGCTTTTAGATTGATTTTAGTAATTCTTGGTTTTTACCTAAGTGAGTAGCAGCTTCAGGACACATACACTTATCTATATATGTTCACTTAGCACAGGTTTTAACAATTTTTAGTTTTACACGTTTTTATTGGATATGTTTTTATAGCAGAAAGTAAAAATGATTGATTTTTTTTTTTTTTTCAGAATTGTCTTTTGTTTATAGCGCAAAAAATAAAAACCAAAGAGGCGATCAAATACCACCAAAAGAAAGCTCTAATTGTGGGAAAAAAAGGACACCGATTATATTTGGGTACAGCATCGCACGACTGCGCAATTGTCAGTTAAAGTAATGCAGTGCCGTATAACAAAAAAATGGCCTGGTCATTAGGGGGTAAAACCTTCCGGTCCTTAAGTGGTTAAAGAAAAACCCTTTATAGTGCACTTTGGAGTCAGATGCATTGACATTAACAAGAATGTAGCGTGGGCACGTTATAATGATGCCCACAACATGGGCTTACGGCTGAAGAAAAAACAAGAAAATGTATTTATTTAAGTTTGCCGCCTTTCACTGCTACGGGCGCGTAGTTATAGCTATTCTTAATTTAGGCAGGAAACTAGTCAGTAGTTTAAAATGGAGGTTAGTCAGAGATTGGGCAGGAATTCGAAGAAGTTTAGGTGGGAAGGTCACATGTAGTTCGAGCGGGAGTAACGTGTGACACGTGCCAAGCGTCACAAGGCTAGGGCTATAAAAGAAGCTACGCGGCTCGTCTTGCCTCAGTGTGTCCTGAGCAGTGCGGGGAGCTCCCCCCCTTCCTGTCGCAGGCACCTTTATGTGGTTTGTCACCCTTGTATCAAATGGGGATTTGTTGTATTTCTTTGATGAGCGCTCAAGTTTTTTATGAATGAGCGCAATGTTTAAGTTTGGAGTTTTTTATAAAGTTTAATTATTTTGATATTATATATATATATATATATATATATATATATATATATATATATATATATATATATTATTTATTTATTAATTTATGTCAATAAAATATTTATTTATTTATTATTTACCAATAAAGGTGCCGCAGCCATTTCAATACCACATGAGTTTTGTCTGGTCTCTTCATTTATAAATGAGCACATATTGTTTTGATTGCAGCCTACAATCCCATGCATTTTCCCTCTGGAAAACTGGGAACGGCAGATGATTCATGCAGCATTTACTTCCTGGAATCCATCTGGCTTTGCTCAGGCATGCAGGCAGGAGGGTCTGCTTAGCTGAGAAAACCCTTCCTTCCCTCCTGAAGACGTCTAGGTTGTATGATATCATTTTCCTAGGCCTGAAAACCAGGAAGTAACTGAAGAAATCTAAACATAATGTTTAAAACAAGTAAATATGATATATTTTCCTATCTATTTACTAATGCTAGCAGCATAAGGATTAAAAATAGTCAATCTTGATTGAGAGAGAGAAGTTCCTCTTTAACATGAAACTGTTAAACAGTCTTGCTGGGATGGATAACTAAAGGGTAACAAAAAGGAGGTGGAGGCAAGTATACTGTGCACTTTACAAGTGCAGTTGCTCCAATTCTTAGAAAATAAGATGAAGATTCACTTTATAAAGAATACCCAATCATATGCAAGGAAAATATAAAAACTTGCACATGATTGGATGATGGAAGTCAGCAGAGCTTCTCCTCATTTACTAAGCTCTGGAGCAACTGCACTTGCTAAGTGCACAGTCCATTTGCTTTTAGTAAATCCACCCTAAAGGCTAAAATTTTTAGCAAAGATCATGTGACCAAATGCCAAGGCTTCTAGGCTACTAAGGTCATCTAAATTAGGTAGTGGCGGCTGGTGCACTGGGGGATGCGTCCGGCCCCCTAATCTACATCGCCGGACGCATGGAGCTCAATGGGGTTTTTTTTTCTGAGTCACCTGATTAGAGCCAGAGGCTCTAATAGGCTTCAGAAAAGGGTGGACCCGGGGCGCAGAGCAGTGAGCCCCGAGCCCACCCATTGTGTGACAATAGCGAATGAAAATTCGCTATTGTCACACAGATCCTCCTCCTGGCCAATCAGGAAGCGGGTCCGAGACCGGCTTCCTGATTGGCCGAAAGGCAAAACCATGCCATTGGCCGAGAAGGAGACGGGAGGACTCGAGGAGACACCGGGGAACTGAGGAGAAGCCACCACTGCAGGTAAGTGCACTGGTCTCGGGGGGGGGGGGGGATGGCACGCTGGTCACTCTGCATTGGAAGGGGCACGATGATCTCTCTGCATTGAAAGGGGGCACGCTGGTCTCTCTGCATTGAAAGGGGGCACGCTGGTCTCTCTGCATTGAAAGGGGGCAAGCTGGTCATTCTGCATTGAATTGGGGCATGCTGGTTTCTCTGCATTTAAAGGGGGCACGCTGGTCTCTCTGCATTGAAATGGGGCACGCTGGTCATTCTGCATTAAAAGGGGTCACGCTGGTCATTCTGCATTGAATGGGGGCATGCTGGTCATTCTGCATTGAAAGGGGGCACGCTGGTCTCTCTGCATTGAAAGGTGGCACGCTGGTCTCTCTGCATTGAAAGGGGGCACGCTGGTCATTCTGCATTGAAAGGGTTCACGCTGGTCATTCTGCATTGAAAGGGGGCACGCTGGTAATTCTGCATTGAAAGGGGGCACGCTGGTCTCTCTGCATTGAAAGAGGGCACGATGATCTCTCTGCATTGAAGGGGGGCACGGCACGCTGGTCATTTTGCATTGAAAGGGGGCACGCTGGTCATTCTGCATTGAAAGGGGGCACGCTGGTCTCTCTGCAGTGAAAGGGGGCATGCTGGTCATTCTGCATTGAAAGGGGGCACGCTGGTCTCTCTGCAGTGAAAGGGGGCATGCTGGTCTCTCTGCATTAAAAGGGGGCACGCTGGTCTCTCTGCATTGAAAGGGGGCACGCTGGTCTCTCTGCATTGAAAGGGGACACGCTGGTCTCTCTGCATTGAAAGGGGCACATTATACCTTGATTACTGAAGGCCCCTTTCACACTTTTGTGACCTCAAAGTCACGCAATTTTTTACAGCATGTTTTGCTGCAAAGCAATGCCAATTACATTTTTCTGTTTGCGCCCCCCTCCCCCCAAAAAAATTTTGAGCACCAGCCACCACTGGGTCTAAGTAATGTGAACCCACTGATTTAGGAGTAGCAAACATCTTATAAGTTTATATTTAATACCCACTTTATAGCCTGCAACAGCACACTTAGGGGGAGATTTACTAAAAATAATGTAACAAAGAAACTGGTGCAGCTGTGCACAGTAACCAATCAGCTTCTAACTTCAGCTTGTTTAACCACTTCTGGACTGGAAGGATTTACCCCCCTAATGTCCAGGCCATATTTTGCGATACGGCACTGCCTTATTTTAACTGACAATTGCGTGGTCGTGCGACGCTGTACCCAAAAAAAATTGATGTCCTTTTTTTCCCACAAATAGAGCTTTCTTTTGGTGGTGTTTGATCTCCTGTGCAATTTTAATTTTTTTGCGCTCTAAACAAAAAAACAGTGACAATTCTGAAAAAAAAACTATATTTTTTACTTTCTGCTATATAACATTCCCAATATAAAAAATTGAGAAATCAAATTTTTTCATCATTTTAGACCAATATGTATTCTGCTACATATTTTTGGTAAAACAAAAATCCCAATAAGTGTATATTGATTGTTTTTTGCAAAAGTTATCGCGTCTACAAACTAGGGGAAAGATTTATGCCTTTTTTTTTTTTTTTTTTACTAGTAATAGCGGCGATCAGCGATTTTTAGCGGGACTGTGACATTGCGGCAGGCAGATCGAACCCCTAACTGACACTTTTGGGGGGGGCCAGTGACATTACTACAGCAATCAGTGCTAAAAATATGCACTGTTAGTGTACTAATGTCACTGACAGGGAAGGGGTTAACACCAGGGGCAATCAAAGGGTTAAATGTGTCCCTAGGGGTGCTTTCTAACTGTGTGGGGGAGGGACTTGTTGCATGAACACAGAGACCTGTGTTCCTAAATAAGAGGAACGCAGGATCTCTGTGTTCATAACTGACAGAACAGCAGTCTGCCGTGTTTACAAAGGCAGACCGCCGTTCTGTCTCCACTGGGAGCGATTGCGGGTGCCCGGTGGCAATATTGCCCCGCTGATTGCTTGCCCTGTGGCGAATTGGTGCGCCCGCGTCCTCGCTAGCGGTCCCGCGAAGCGACGTACAGTTCCGTCATTTCGCGGGACAGAGCAGACCTGCCACAGTAAAACTGCGGCGGGCGGTTGTCAAGAGGTTAACAAAGCTTTGACAATAAGCCCACGTTCATATTGGGTCGATATGCCTTGTGATTTGACATGTCAAATCGGAGCCTATTGCCGGCAATGGCACCAGCCAAATTGGTGTGATGCCGACTTTGCGGCGCCGCACTGATTTCCAAAAGTTTAACACTACTTTTGGCGACTTCAGGAGGCAATTACAATAGACATCTGTGCAGGAACCCGCACAGGTGTCCGTAAAATCGCCCTCCAATTCGGACTGAAAATGCCAGTTTGAAATCATGCGAGTTCAGATTTCAAACCCGTCCTCAGTGTGAACCTAAACTAAAACCTAGAAGCTGATTGGTTACTATGCACAGGTGCACCAGATTCTTTGTGCACTAGTTTTAGTCAATCTCCCCCTTATTGTCCTTTATATGTGTTATAGCTATTCCTCCCAACAACCACTTTCCTGACAGACTCCATGGCAGCATACGTTCGGGTAGGCCCCGCCTCCTCTCCTACCCTATAGGACCCCACTCCCATAAATCTTTGCTCCTTTTCAACATCCATGTTCCTTTTTTGTCCTCCTCAGGTTGCACATACCTGTGTGTTTCCTATCCTTCGTTTGGACGTTTTTTTGATTGTGGATTTGGTTCAACGTGGTCCTGCCTCCGATAAGCCCTTGCTATTAGCTGGGTATGGAGGGGGCAACCGAAGATTCATCTGGTGACCAAAAGCCCATGCTGCTGCGGGTGGTCCTGTGTTGCCCGAAGCCCGGTGTACTGCGCCTGACCGTGTCTGAACTGAAACTGCAAGTACTCTTTACTTTCCAATGAATTGTTTCTCCCTGGTGCTAGTGTGTTTTCCTGTACCTTGTGCCTCATATTTGCTGCAGAGGGGGTTGGGTGTCCTTCCTGTCCGGTTTTCGGCGCTTCCTGTGTCACGATCGCCGGTGTTGTGGTCTTCTGCGCATGCGCGGCCGGGTCCGAAAGCGAGGCTTGGTTAGCGCATGCGCAGTACCCTACTCAGTGGCCATTTTGCGCATGCGCAATTGCCGCGTTTGGCGATGACGTCATTTTGGCGCTAGATTTAAACAGGAAATTGCCTCTGCAAACTGGGAATGTCATTTCTGTTGGCAGCAGGCTTTCCCGTCGTCCGGATTCCTATACTAACAGCTTAGTGATTGGATTTTTGCCTTCCCCCCCCTCCTTGGCAGCTTAAGCACAAATACCTATGTCTATCTCCTTCTGTCTCCAGCGAATCGCTTCAGCCAGTATGGAGTCATCACCGCCCCTAAGTGATCAGCCCGCTCATGGCAGGTACTTTAGTGGGGTAGTTTTTGGCGGGAGGTATCACGGATCTTATGTTTCCCGTGCTATCTTCTTATCATTTGTGTTTTTAGTTCTTCCAGATGCGATCCGC
The DNA here is from genome assembly GCF_965119305.1 of Pelophylax lessonae. Taxonomy (NCBI): domain Eukaryota; kingdom Metazoa; phylum Chordata; class Amphibia; order Anura; family Ranidae; genus Pelophylax; species Pelophylax lessonae. The sequence continues at coordinate 576,504,103 of NC_138769.1, read as the reverse complement.
AGCATAATGCCCGCAAGGAAGATCATCAATCCAAGTCGCAGCACCGGCATTCCTCGTCCAGATCGAGGCGCAAATCCCCTTCCAGCTCTAGGCACCGTGGTGAAGAGAGGTCATCCCCTTCCAAAGGCCACGGTCGTTCGGGTCAACCCCATAAAAATAAATGCTGGGGGTGTGGTCAGCGGGTCCCAGACGGAAAGTCTCTCTGCGACCATTGCTATGCTCAAGCCGCAGGGGAAAGACAGAACTCAGATCAGCATCTGGAGTCAGTGGTAAAACAGGTTCTAAAGGACTCTTTAAAAGATTTGGGAGTCTCTCACCAAAATATAACTTGTGCACAGCCACGTTCTCCAGAATCGCAAGGCCAGGATTTTCTGGATTCTTCCCAACCAAGTCGTCCTTCCCTCCTTCTATCAGACAGTGGTTCTGATTCGGATGATCCCTGTGCAGGCTTTAACTTTGGGCTTGTTCCCCCTTTGGTGAAGGCTGTAAGGGAAGCCCTTGAGTGGGAGGAGTCAACAGTTCCCCCTCCAAAACAGAAAACGTTTTTTAAACAATTAAATAAAGAACGTCTCAATTTTCCATTCCTAGGAGAACTAGGGGAAATAATCACTGAGGAGTGGGGCACGGTGGAGAGGAAAAATTCTATGTTTTCCAAGATGGCAGAACTATATCCTTTCAAACAAGAAGAGGTTAAACATCTTGAATCTCCTCCACTCGTTGATGCTGCAGTGATGAGACTCGTAAAGCACGTGACTCTCCCTCTGGAGGATACAGCCTCCTTTAAAGATCCATTGGAAAGGAGAATTGACTCTGACCTGAAGCGAGTCTATCTCACAGCAGGCATGGCCTGCAAGCCAGCCTTAGCTCTAGCTGCTACATCTAAAGCTATGGAGATCTGGTCTGAAGATATTGAGGAGACTCTCAAGAATGTCTCTGAAGATGTCACCATCTCTCCTATCCAAGAGTTAAAGATGGCATCCGCCTTCCTGGGGGAGGCCTCTATTGACATGATCCGTCTTTTGGCCCGTGTGATGCTATCTTCTGTCACCGCCAAACGGGCGCTTTGGCTTTGGCCTTGGGTAGCTGATGCCGCTTCAAAACAAATATGGTGTCAGATACCATTTGAGGGATCTTCCCTTTTTGGCAATAAATTGGAGAGTGCCATCTCTAAGGCCACTGGCGGTAGGTCGGGGTTCCTCCCTCAGGACAGGCGCCAAAGTAACTTCAAGAGAGCTCCTCCTAGGAAGCAAAGCGCTGGCCGTTCCAGAGACGCACGCAGCTACAAGCCAGGCAAAAGCTATAATAGAGGCTGGAAGTCTAGACAGTCCTCCTTTCAGAAGCCATCCAAGAGTGATTTGTTTGGTGATCGGGAGGCCACTAAGTCGTTTTGAGGGTGGGCCCGCTCAGGCATGCCAGGTAGGGGCCCGTCTGTTCCACTTTCGGCATGTCTGGGCGGCCTCAGTTCGAGACGCTTGGGTGGTCGGCACAGTTTCGGTCGGTCACTCTTGGACTTTCAGTCGCACCCCGAGGCTCAGGTTTGTCCCAACCTCCATCCCTGCCTCAGAAGAAAAGAAACAGATTCTGTTCTCCTACATAGAGTCTCTGCTACTCCAAGGTGCAGCGATTCCCGTTCCAGACATCGAAAGGGGTCAAGGAATCTACTCCCCTCTGTATATGGTACGGAAGAAGAACGGCTCTTGGAGACCCGTCATAGACCTAACACATCTAAATCGGTATATTCTCAGAGAAAGGTTCAAGATGGAGTCCTCCAAACAATCCAACTCTCAGTGCAGCTGAAAGACTGGCTGATATCTATAGACCTGAAAGACGCGTACTTTCATGTTCCCATCGCAGAAAACCTTCAGCGATTTCTTCGCTTCGCCATAGGAGAAAGTCACTTCTAGTTTGTTTGTCTTCCCTTTGGACTCTCCACGTCACCTCGCACATTCTCAAAAGTCTTGCTGGCAGTAGTGGCATTGATCAGAGTGGAAGGCATCAGATTATATCATTACCTGGACGATCTTCTCCTCTTATCTCAGGACAAGTCGCAGCTCCTCAGACACAGAGACCGTGTCATCGAGGTCCTTCAAGAGTTCGGTTGGATCCTGAACCTCGAAAAAAGCCATCTGGTTCCCACCCAATCTCTCATCTTTCTGGGAGCTTTTTTCAACACAGAGAAGAATACTATTCCTCTTCCAGTGGAGAAAATTCCAGTGATCAGGGAAAGGATCTCTCTAGCCCTCTCCTCCTCTCATCTCATGGCTCGTCAATGTCTGAAAGTGATTGGGACTCTGGTAGCGACAGTTCCCATGGTAAAGTGGGCTCTCTGGAAGCTGAGACCATTCCAGAGAGGCTTTCTCCAGCAATGGCAGTCAGACGACCTGGCCCAACGGATTGCATTGACGGCAGTAATGAAGAGGTGTCTTCCATGGTGGTTGGTAAGAGAAAACCTTCTGAACTGTCATCCCATAGCCCCCATCTCCAGGATCACGGTGACATCGGATGCCAGCTCCACGGGTTGGGGAGCCCACTGCCTATCCGAGACAGCACAGGGCAAGTGGGACTTCTCTACCGTTGGGATTGTCTCCAACATCCTGGAACTCAGAGCAGCCTTCAAGGCGCTCCAGGCCTTTCAACATCTGATTCAAGGTACGTCTGTAATCCTCAGATTAGACAACACTACAGCGGTGGCCTACGTAAAGAGGCAGGGCGGAACACGCAGTTGGTCTCTACTGCAGGAAGTGAAGCCAATAATGCTCTGGGCTCAGAGGTACCTAACCAACCTGTCAGCGGTGTATGTTCCGGGGATACAGAACCTGCAGGCAGATTTTCTTTCCCGAGTGACACTCGACAACAACGAGTGGTCCCTTAACATAGAAGTTTTCAAGTGGATTCAGTCCCTAGATTTTCTTCCGGAGGTCGACCTATTTGCAGCTCCAGGCAACAAGAAGCTTGCAAAATACTACACAAGGTTCCGAGACCCCCGAGCCATTGGGGTCGACGCTCTCACGGACCGTTGGAAGTTTTGCAGAGCCTACGCCTTCCCTCCAACTCTGATTATTCTCCAGTTCCTGCAGAGACTCAGGACAGAGGCGGTGGAGGTCTTAGCTGTGATCCCATATTGGCCCAACAGGCCATGGTTTCCCCTATTAACCCTGCTCAGTTACCAGACGCCTGTAACTCTACCTCTCAGGCCGGATCTTCTGTCACAAGGCCCTACCTTTCATCCGTGCCCAGCTCGACTACACCTCAAGGTGTGGTTCTTGAGAGGGGGAGATTGGAGGCATTAGGATGTCTGGCAGAAGCCATCCCTACCCTTTTGAGTGCTAGACGAAGCAGCACCAATAGGGTGTACGAAAGAATCTGGGCGAAGTTCTCCAGTTTTTTGTCTCCTAGAAGTGGTCCTGATGTGATTCCTACCATACAAGATGTCCTGGGGTTCCTACAATCAGGCCTAGACCTATCTTTATCTGTCAGTTCATTACGGGTCCAGGTGTCAGCAATCTCAGCCTTCACAGGAGTTTCCTGGGCAAGACATACATTGATTCGTCAATTTTTCAAAGGTGCTATGAGGTTAAAACCCCAGAGGAAGCCGAGATTTCCAAAATGGGATCTCTCGTTAGTCTTGGATTTCTTCTCCGCACTAGAATCATCTCATAGGTAGACCTCTGTCGTCAGAGAGCTTACACTTAAAACTGTGTTCCTGGTGGCAATTATGTCAGCAAAACGAGTCTCTGAGCTACAAAGTCTGGGGGTAAAAGAACCATTCTTAACCTTTTTCCCTGACCGAGTAGTTCTTATACCTATGTTGGGTTCAACCCCGAAAGTGACCTCAGTATTCCACGAGAATCAGGAGATTGTTCTTCCCATCTTTAGAACAGATGAAGATTCTCAACATCATCCGCTTGATGTAGGCAATTCCTTACAACAATACCTGACAGCCACAGCTGGCTTCCGTCAGACAGACTTCCTTTTTTTCCTTCTTCACGGAAAAAAGAAAGGAATGCGGGCCTCTTCGAGGGCTATTGCTGCATGGATCGTTCAAGCCATACAATGGGCATACAAATCCAGGGGCTTGGATCCTCCAGAAGTGGTGACCGCACACTCAACCCGGAGTGTCTCAACATCTTGGGCAGCTTCCAGGCATGTCGCTCCCGAAGTAGTCTGCAGGGCGGCGTCCTGGTCTTCGATCAATACGTTTATGTCTCAATATTGTATTGAACCAGCTGCCTTATCTTCTGTAAAGTTTGGTATTCAAGTACTACCGGTTGATGGTACCAATTAAAGTTTACTTTTGTTCAGCATCTTCCCACCCGGGAGTGTATTGCGAGTTATTTCCCGAACGTATGCTGCCATTGAGTCTGTCAGGAAAACGGAAAATTGATATCAAATACTTACCGTAATTTTCCTTTCCTGATGGACTCCATGGCAGCAGGAGTTCCCTCCCAGTTCCTGAGTAGGCTAGTTACAGAACATGGATGCTGAAAAGGAGCAAAGATTTATGGGAGTGGGGTCCTATAGGGTAGGAGAGGAGGCGGGGCCTACCCGAAAGTATGCTGCCATGGAGTCCATCAGGAAAGGAAAATTACGGTAAGTATTTGATATCAATTTTCCGTTTTATGTTGCAGAATTTAAAAAATGTTGATTATTCTTACACTGGCTTTTCTTTTTTTTTTGGCTTTTCAATTTATTCATCTGCAACCAACACCAAAAGGTTGATAAAGAACATGGTATAAAATGTATATCTAAGTTGCTAGCTGTCTCGCAATATGTGTTTATTTAAAACCATTGGTGATGATAACTTATATTTTTCAATCACAACTAATGTTCTTTATTTATTATATTGTAACAGAGACCAGTTAAAATGATCTTCTGCTTGCTCACAGATTCATAGTGGGAATTCACTGCTAAATGCAAAATACAAAAGGCCATTTATAAGAAAGCGCAGTTTGCACTCTCTGCACACAGCAGGACATTATTGGAAATAACTTATATTGCTCCTCTAATTTACATTATATTTATTCAGTTCAGTAAATTATTTGCAAAGAATACCTGTGGATAGGATGAGAGCACTGACGCATGCCTTGAACAGGTCATGTGAAAGGTTCTCTCCTCCTCCTGGCACAATTGTTTCCCCTCTTTACTGAAATAAATTGGTCTTTGCTTGCTTCAGAATCCCAAAGCAAATCAACCAAAGACTACCTTTATGAAGCAGACATTTTTATAAATGTGCTAGAGGAGCTTTATATGGATCAGCAGCAGTGGGGCCACTATCATAGAAAAATACCATATATCCTATTTGCAAATACCATTTATGTATATATTTAAAAAAAAATAGAAAATCCCTTTAACAGCAAATCTTAACAGCCTGAAGCAGGTGACGCGTTATTATCTGTAATAAAAGCTCTAATTTCATCAGTGTAACATTTCAGAGATTAGCAGATTTCAGTTAATGTATAATAAGCTAATTGCTCATTTACATAGACTTTACCATGTCACATAATAAATATCAGCGCCATGATTATGCAGTTAGGTCATTTGCTGGCAGCTGTGTACCAGCCTATAAACATATTTATGATCTGACTGATACACAGTGCTGGAGAATAGATCCAGACAAGCAACAACCTGCTGCAATAGGATCCAACGTTCTAAACCACTTTAAGACTGGAAGGATTCGTCCCCTTCCTGACCAGGCCCTATTTTGCGATTCGGCACTGCGTTACTTTAATGGACAATTGCGCGGACGTGCAAGCTGTACCCAAATACAACTGATGTCCTTTTTTCCCACAAATAGAGCTTTCTTTTGGTGGCATTTGATTACCTGTGCGATTTCTATTTTTTGCGCTATAAACAAAAAAAGCGACAATTTTGGAAAAAATTTTTTTTAACATTTTAGGCCAACTTGTTTTCTTTTACATATTTTTGGTGAAAAAAATCGCAATAAGCGTATTTTGATTGGTTTGCGCAAAAGTTTACTAACTTTATGTCATTTTTATTGTTTTTTTTTTTTTACTAGTAATGGCGGCAATCTGCGATTTTTTGCTGGACTGCAAAATTGTGGTGGACAGATCGGACCCCTAACTGACATTTTTGTCACTTTTGGTGTTACAGTAATCAATGCTTAAACTATGCACTGTTACTGTAATAATGCCATTGGCAGGGAAGGGGTTAACTCTGTGGGTGATCAAGCAGTTAAATGTGAGCCTAGGGCAGTGATTCTAACTATGGGGGGGCGTGGCTTCTGAAATGACCATAACGACATGTGATCCTATATAGTAGGATCACATGGGCTCTATGATCATGCCAGGGAGAAGAACGGTCAGCAGGTGTTTACAGCAGCTGACCGTTCTTCTCTCTCAGCGGGGAACGATTGCGGGTGTCAGGCGAAACAGAAGAAACACCAGGGAAGATGTCAGCCGTCTCAGTGGTGTGCGGGCTCCGCTGAGACAGCTTCATTCTAGGTAAGTAATTCATAATGAGCTAGCATGCGATGCATACTAGCTCATTATGCCTTTGTCTTACAGGTTTTTTCCCACCAGGGTTTACAACCTCCTTAACCCCCTTAGCGGTATCCCCGAGCGTGACTCGGGGTGGATTTTTCATGCTACTATCAGTATCCCCGAGTCACGCTCGGGGTGGATGTGCAGAGCCTGCAGCGGGGTTCCTTACCTTCTGCTGGCGATCCAGCGATGATCTCCCATTGCTGTGATCGCCGCCGAGATCCCCGCCACTCGTCCGTCGGTCTGATGACTTCCTGGTTCCGTTTCCTGCAGCAGCAATGCTGCATGGGAGCGGAACTGGGAGGGAAATTCAAAAGTTGCACCAACAAAAACACATAAAAAGGAGGTGATACAATGTAATCTGAGAGGATTACACTGTATCACTTTGGTAAAAGACACAGTGCCCTTTCAGTGCCCCTTGCCATTGTCATTTGTGACAAATAAAATCGTTTGAAAATGGCATCAAAAAAGCGCTGTCCAATATATGCGCTTTTGGATCAGCTGAGCGACTGCGGCAGCGACACGGAGCTGCTCGCAGAACAGAGCGACAGTGAGTCGTGGGGAGATTTGCCATCTGACTCTGACACCGACACTGATCCAGAAAGTGACAATGCCGATGATCCCGCACCTGACCTAAGCGATGTGCGCACTTGGTGCCCTCTAAACAGCGATGCGGACCAGGCAGCGCCCCCAAGATTCCGATTCACTGGATCTCCTAGGATGAAGGTTGATGTGGAGAGTGAGAAACCCTCTGGCGTACCTGAAATTTTTTCTTACTGAGGAGGTAATTCTAAAAATCATCACAGAAACCAACCGCTACCATGAGCAGCAATCCGCTACACTGCGTGCCAGATTTTCCAGATCCAGAAAATGGGAACCGGTCAGTAAAGAGGACATCTGGGAGTTTCTGGGACTCATCATCCTTCAGGGGGTGGTGGGAAAACCGCTTCAGAAATGGTATTGGACCACCAATAAGATGCTGGCCACTCCATTTTTTGGCACAGTGATGTCCGAATATAATTTTTCACTCATAATGAAGAATTTACACTTCGCCAACAACGAAGAGTTTGATGAGGCCACGCATCCTGCGCCCAAACTCAAAAAAATCTGGGAGGTGTGCCAAATGATTGTCACCAACTTCCAGCGGACCTATGTGCCAGAAAGGGATGTCAGTGTGGACGAAAGTCTGATGGCCTACAAGGGACGCCTGAGCTGGATGCAATTTATTGCATCCAAAAGAGCGCGGTTTGGCATCAAATTTTATATGCTCTGTGAATCATCCACCGGATATATCTGGAATGCTATCATTTACACCGGGAAAGGTACCAAGTTCAATCCCAGGTACAGCGGCTATGGGATGGCCACATCCTCTGTCCTTTCACTGCTGGACCCATTGGATATTGCGTGACAACGGACAATTTTTACACCTCTCCGGAACTTCTTTGAGGTTTTGCGTGACATGCCATCAATGTTTAGCAGGAAAAAACTAAAAAAAGGAGAGATGGTTGCCTTTCAAAAGGGTAAAATGATGGCAATGCGGTGGCAAGACAAAAAGGATGTGTGTCTCATGAGCACCCTGCACAGCACCTCCACTGCCATGGTTCGCACAAAAAACGGAACAGATGTGCTGAAGCCGCATGTCGTGATCGACTATAATCACACAATGGGAGGTGTCGCCCGAGCCGATCAGGCAATGACATTTTACCCGGCGATGCGGAAGCAACAGAAAAAGTATTACAAAAATTTTTTTCAGGCATCTCCTTGACCAATGCCTTTGGAACGCCTATATCCTTTATAAAGCAAACACTAGCATACCTCTTGTTCATTCTGACTTTATCTGGAAGGTGGCTGAGCAGATTTTTGTCAACCACCCGATGCCATCAGTATCTGCTAACAGACCCGGACGACGCGCTGTTGAAGTTGGCAATCCAGAACGCCTGACAGGCCGTCATTTTGTAGACTTTGTACCGCCAACTGCAAGAAAGTAGCGCCTACCAGGATGTGCGTCGTTTGCTGTTCCAAGAAGGATGGCAATGGAAAAAAAGTCAGAAAGGAAACAAGGTACTATTGTCCTGATTGCAATGTCAGACTTTGTCTAGTTCCATGCTTCAAACTGTTTCACACTCAGGATGTGTATTGAATTTCTTTGTTTGACAAATTTCATTATTTTTCATTGCATTATTGAATAAAATTATATTATTGATTCAATTATAATTCATGTGTTTGTGTTTCAAATTTATCACATCTGGGATGTCTACTAGAGTCTTGTTTTGGTAAGTTTTAAGTAAGTATTTACTAAGAATTGTAGGCCTTCAATACATAACGCCAAATTTCCATGCAAAAAATTGTACCGCTTTTGGTACATAATTCCTGACATAATCATACCGCTAGGGAGTTTAAGTCACCTTAAAGTGTTACTAAACCCAGGACTCTGCATTCACTATATCTGGTCTCCCACAGTACACAGAACATGGAAATGCAATTATTTTAGTAAATATAAACTGCTAAATACCTTTTCTCATCAGCAGTATATAGCAGCCTTGTGAATTCTTTGAGTGGTTGAAGCTTGTAGGAGGAGTTTTCAATCCCCCGCAATTGTCCTATCAAGATGCAGGACCCCTGACCCTCTGTCTGAACAGTACTGATTGGCCTTGTGCTAATCACATTCACTCTCCCAAGAAAAAAAAACTCTCTAGCAATACACACCAAACTAAGCATGTGCAGCCTGTCCCCTGGTTCTGTAAATATCAGGATTTTTATTGGAATCAGTGGAAGAAGGAGAGGATCAGAGGAGACAGGATCAAACAGCCTTTTTACACAATGCAGAGGATTAACCCCCTTAGGTTCCACAGTGAGTATAACAAGCATGCTTTACTGCATATACACACACTGATTTTACTGTTGTAGGTTTAGTAACACTTTACCTGGAGTGATCCACAAAAACACACCCCTGTACAGGATATTTAGGATGGCAGAAGAAATGTATTTCTTGAACCCTGTGCTGTGTAGCCTACTGTCTGTTTGCCAAAAAGCATCACAAATAACATTTAGACTTTTAAGGCAGAGATAAACCTCTTTAGTGGCTGTGAGAAACTTAGTAGTACTGGTATGTTTTACATCAACCATTATAAGCATGGGAGGCAGCAAGGTATGCATCCCAGCATCACAAGCAGTTGTGTTCCAGGATCACCAAAATACAGACAGAAAAGGAAGTGGGCTTGTCATGCTAAAGCAATGTCTAGATGAAAACTGAAGCATACAGCAGGTAGGCTGTACTCTCTCTATGCTTTTTAATTCTTCATTTTAAAATTTGGTAAGAGAATATTGCTTTAATATGTAAATGAAATGAATGAAAAATCCAAGAACTCATTACAATGGAGGGATCAGTGGAGGGAGGGAATGGATAATTTTTTAATATTTGTAGAGGTTACAGCTGTATAATGTAGTTTACTGGTCTGTAACATTTCCCCAAACTCCTTTTCCACCCACCTCCCTGCTTTAAACTTGTCAATCTATTGCCCCTACAATCATAAGGAAACATATGAAAGCATAGGAAAAACTTGGGGTGTCTCAGGGGGGTTACAAGCCAGAACTGACAGTTGCAGGGCCAAATTGCTAAACAGAGTTCATCTGGACCAGACACAGACAGCCTGCGGGTGATTCAGCTGATTTCCTATTGGTTTGGATGAACATCACCACAGATTTAACAGCAGTGAAGTGATGCGTGTGCACATGACCTCCAAAGGCTACAGTAAACTGTATGTGCCTCAATCTTAATAAAAAATATAGTTTACTATGTAATGTATGCTTTGGCATCCAAATATTTGCTGGCAAAGCCATTGCATGCCTAAAACATGTTAATAGTGCATAACATGTAGAAATAAAATAAAATCAAAGTGCGTGGTTTTATTAAAGGAGTTTACAAAACAAAACGTATTTGTGAAAAACTTCAGTGAGCCATACAGAGAGGTGTATTATACTGCTTATGTGTACAAGGGAGGTTCAAGACTTTATATGCTGGCATATGAAACTGAAGTTCCAATATTAAATAGCTGTACATTTGCTACCCTTTTTCCTATGACAGCATAGTGTACACATTTTTATTTTACATGTAGTTTTGCATGTTATTGCAGTCATGTTAATGTTGTTTTTGTTGGAAAACCTTTGAAAAGACCAATCTGAGAACAGAAGGCACAAAAACCGAGTTATTTGAATGTTTGACAATACACATTAATTATAAGTGTACATACAATCAGTTATATAGGTTCACAGATTACCATTGCTACGTGCACAGATATAAGGGCCCACAATGCAAGAATACCATAATAATTAATACCTGCTCTTGTTCATTTGCATTAGTAAATCCCACCCAGTATGTTTTTCCTTTTTTCCCTTTCGGCTAATAGAAAATCCATCCTTGTCCAACTCACATCAAAAGATCCTAAAATGTTGTCCTATTCTGCAATATTCCTGTGTCCTATTTCCTGTTTAATTGTCAGAAAGCAGACAGGCAGATCAAAAGATGTCTATGTGTGCTCATAGCCTTAGGCTGACAAGAGACGGAAAGGGAAATGTGTTTCATAAAAGCAAAAAGCACTGATATCATCCGTAATCCTTCCCCAATGTGTTATACTTCTCATCCTTAAAGGAGAAGTAAGGCCAAAGCTCTTTTGGCCATATTTGTCTTGTGAGTCACAGGAGCGCACTTAGTTCTGCACTCCTATGACTCGGATTCAACCAACAATGGCCTGAAGCCCGTTGTCAGCTGATGACTGATGTCACTGGACCGCTCTAGGTTTTACGATCAGCTGACGTCACAGAGCTGCTCCAGACTCTGCAGGGCTCCCAATAATAATGCTGACCACAAAGATGCCTGTCCACAATGCTGAGAGACTAAGTCAGACGCTTTCTTCGCCTCCCCAGCCCAGCACTTCAGTGAGCGCTGGAGAGGCAGAGCAGAGAGCTGGTGGCTGACAAATGAGATTAAAAGGCCACAGATAATATTAGTACAAAAACCTTTAACAGTTTAGCAACATTCCGGTAATTTGTTTTCTCTTTTTTTTCTTAGGTGTCTTTTTATATATGTTTTCACACAAGATTTACGCAGTTTTCACCCAGAATTCCAACAATTTCAAATTAAATCCAATTAGAAAAGTTTGTGAAACTTGGGTGAAAGCTATTTTGATTTTATGTGGAAACAATTATAAATAGACCCCTAAATTTGAAGGCCAATTCCGAGAATAAGCCCCCAAAATGACCCATACCCCTTACCCATAAAACGTTTCATATATTCTTTTGTACCATATCCTCTTATTGATTAGCGCCATCATTGTAGCGACTCTTACTGTACTGCCAGCCTGCAACCTAAGGACTTTTTATGTGTGCTTGCAAACTTTCCAGGTATGAATCACTTACCATCTAGCAAATCTCTAATTTTATCCAGGTAGATCTCAAAATAAGAAACCTGAAAAAACAAGACAATTAAAAAAAATGTAATTACTTGGTCTGATAGTCTCAAAAACATCCCATTAAAACTCTTTATATCGTATAAAGCATAACTTCACTTTTGTTAAGAAAAAAACATTCCCCTCTGGGTGATCTATGTACATTGCAAGGATTTTAACAAACTATGTTGCAGATTCCTACTTTTGTTATTCTGAGGAAATCACTGTTTGTTCCTCTGTGCCCCTGTGGTGAGTGGACCTAATGAGAGTGGTTTCATAATTATCAGTCAGCTGCAGCAGCTGGAGGCTCTAATGAGGAAAGCTGCTGGGCCTGCTTGGGGGTATCTCACCAAAAATGACATTTTTGTTGCAGAGGATGCCTGAAATCTGACTTTCATCTTAGTGCAGACTTCTGGGAAAAACAGTGAGCCAATCACACAAGCAGGAAATTATGTTTCTGGGGGGCATTCTGTACACATTCTGTTTACAGAACACCTCTAGGTAGCCATAAAGCATTGCATTTTCAGAAAATTACAAGGGCTGCAGATTGAAAAGGAAAAGTAATTTTTTAATAACATTCAATCACAATATGACTTGTGTTGCATCTGTAGACACTATATTATTTTGTCTTTATTTTTTATTTTTTCCCCCCACAAAAGTGGAGTTACCCTTTACCTCAAAAATTACTTAGGTCAAGGCAACCAGTAAAATAAAGGAAGTAATCAGTAAACTACTAATGCTAAACCGAAAATACAACAATTTATCAGACTCTACTACCTTGAAAAGTGTGCCATGCAGTATGAAATCTGTGAGTTTGTTATACTTACACTAATATAAGGACCAGCATAGTGAGCATGAGGTTGTTACTTCCAGAACATGTAACCAATAAAGTTTATCTGTACAGTTATTAATGTAAACCAACAGGCTCTGCTTACCACATTACAATTTGAGTGTACAATAAGTAAAGTTTAGAACTGTACAGAAATTGGTGGGCTGATATATGATACAATGTGTTTAATAGACAGCTATCATTTGATCGACTTCTGTCGAAGGGACAGGTTGGAAAACTTTGCTCCAGCGACTGCAGCCACTGATTAGTGTATTCTGACAGCAGATGGTCCTGCTGTCAGAATACAATGTTTAGGGAAGCCATTCCTCTATCCACCTCAGTTGGAGAAAAAAAACAAACAGCGTATGGCCAGCTTTATTGTACTGTAACAAAAGAATAATTTTTCTTACATATTAATTTAAGGTACAGTAGAGTATTCGTAGAGTATGCTAAAGACAACAACATCATCAGTAGTAACCAGCACGGGTTTACAAATGGGCGATCTTGTCAAACCAATCTCTTAGCATTCTACGAGGAAGTGAGCTGTGAGCTAGATAGGGGGAGACCAGTGGATGTGGTGTACTTGGATTTCGCTAAGGCGTTTGATACAGTTCCCCACAAGCGCTTAATTTATAAAATAAGGTCTGCAGGTATCGACAGCAGGGTTTGCTCTTGGATACGGAATTGGCTAAAAGGCCGTGTCCAAAGGGTAGTAATAAACAGCGCATACTCAGACTGGTCTGAGGTAGTAAGCGGGGTGCCCCAGGGCTCAGTCCTGGGACCAACCTTGTTCAATTTATTCATAAACAGCATTGAGGAAGGGATCAGTAGTTCGTTATCAGTTTTTGCAGATGACACAAAATTGGCCAGGGCAATAACTGCACAGCATGAAGCAGATATCCTACAGAATGACCTGGACAAAATTACGGAGTGGGCAACGACATGGCAAATGAGGTTTAATGTGGAGAAGTGTAAGGTTTTGCACTTGGGGACCAAAAACATAAAAACACAATACACGTTAGGAGGGGAACCCTTGGGGGAATCAAAAATGGAGAAAGATCTGGGAGTCTTAGTTGATGATAGATTAGGCAACAGCATGCAATGCCAAGCGGCAGCTTCCAAAGCCAACAGAATATTAGCATGCATAAAGAAAGGGATGTATTCCAGAGATAAGACTATAATCCTTCCACTTTATAAAACTCTGGTCCGACCGCATCTGGAGTATTCTGTCCAGTTCTGGTCGCCAGTCCTCAGGAGGGATGTGTTGGAGCTGGAGAAAGTCCAGAGAAGGGCAACTAAACTGATTAGGGGGTTGGAGGACCTTACCTATGAAGAGCGGCTGCAATCGCTCGATTTATTTTCCCTGGAGAAAAGACGTCTGAGAGGGGACATGATAGCAATTTATAAATATCTTAATGGGGATTTCAGCTTAGAAGAAAAGCTGTTCATTCGAAGGAATTGCATGAGAACTCGAGGACATACAATGCGATTAGAGGAGAAGCGTTTTAACCTCAGGCAACGTGGGGGGTTCTTTACTGTTAGGGCTACAAGATTGTGGAATTGTCTACCACAAGAGGTGGTTTCTGCGGGTAGTATGGTGACTTTCAAAAGACTCTTAGACTTACATCTCAAGGATCAGGAGATTGAGGGCTATGTTAGATGATTACAGTCACACACACCTACACAGGTTGAACTGGATGGACTATTGTCTTTATTCAACCTCACCTACTATGTAACTATGTAACTATGTAACTATGTACAGTATTTGTATTTTTGTGCTGATCAATCTAAGCTTGGTGTACTGTGCAACAAGAATGTAACATGTATAGCCAGATTTACTCTCAGTTTTTGCAATACATAAGTCCTGCTTGCTTTGTGAAAGAACTACCCAGTAGGTACATAAACAGCAATCGGAACCTGGCAGAGGTGCTAACACTTCTGAATTTTTCCAAAATTAACAAAAAAGGTTAAAAAACAAGGCAGACATTGCATTTTATTGTAAAATTTTCCAATTGTATTGGAATTTAATGTATGTTTATGTACATTTGTGTACTAACATTAATACACGCTCCAATATTTACCTCTTCCAATATCCTACTAATGCAGTGATGGCGAACCTTGGCATCCCAGATGTTTTGGAACTACATTTCCCATGATGCTCATGCACTCTGGAGTGAAGTTGCGCATCATGGGAAATGTAGTTCCAAAACATCTGGGGTGCCAAGGTTCGCCATCACTGTACTAATGCATGCTAACACACAAACTGCATTTACATGTATTGGATCACCTCTTATAAAATAAAATGTTTTATTTTCCTTACTTGACCAGAATTTTTTGACAATATCCTTGTGGGGGTCCCTGTCTTAAATTGAAGTGCCCCTAACTAAATGTAATGTTTGCAGCTAGGCTGTAGCCAGTCTAAGCTTCGTTTATGATATCTATGTTTGTTGGGTTTCTACTAAGCTCAGGACAGTGATTACTTCTGTCTGCTGCTGTTGAGTTGTCCCTAGTAGTTAGTGTAAGAAGCAATATTGTATTGAATTATGAGTTTTTGCCTGTCTTGGCCAATCACTGAAGGTCTTTTTCCAGTGATGTGGGCTGAGAGAAATATTTGGAGAAACCTTCTAGATGGGTAAGAATGAAGAAGGGTTTTCTTCTCTTGGAGGCCTAAACCTGGGCCTAAGAAATCTAAAGCGGCTTGTGCCAGAAGTCTAAAAAGTCTAAGAGAGATGTCCTGTGGCATAAGGCTGAAGAATCTAAATGATCTAAACTGACCCATGGCAGAAAATTAGGAAACAGGAAGAAAGCTGCACATCTGAAGCATCTTCAGGAGAGTCTGCTGTGCAGAGCTATGTCCAGGACAACTTGGAGGAAGCTGCTGTTGGTTGGACATTGCATGAAGATGAAGGTACCTATTCACTGTCATAGTGAATAAAAGAATAATTTCTATTGGGAGGCACATTTGCAGAATCTAGAGCCATTGAAAGACTGCTACTAGATAAACTAGAACCACCATCAACGTTGCTTTTTACAAAAGACTGCCCTTAAAGGGCTTCTGTAAGTGGAAGGCTTAAGATAATTTTAATGTATTTGGTTATCCGGTTCCCCTATCCTCTCTCCACATGTAAATTGAGCAAATCAAGAAAGAGAAGCCTGCTTGAAGTCCCTGGTGAGTTAAAGTGTTCTTGGGTGCAGCTACAGGGTGCGTGACCATTAGGGAGACAGGAGAGCATGTTAAATTCAAGCAGCCTCTTTAGGGGTGACTACTGACTACTAAATGTAAATAGGCTTATATGAGATGAATGTATTTCTATTGATGATCAAAAAAATGTGTGGTCAAACTATACAGCAAAATTATGGCTCTTTGTCTCTGCCGGCCCTAGGCTGAATAAAGTGCATGAAAAAGAATATGCAATCCCATAATGCAAACTTGCACCTTACCTTGATATGGAATTCCAGATTTTCGTCCATGGAGTAGATGTGATTGAAGATATCTCTGGCAATTCTTGGTATTATTCCCATCATCTGGGGATCATGAAGCTTACCCTGAGGAAAAGTTAATTCAGGTTTGAAGAAGAACTTAATGTTTTTTCAATTCCAATATTTTTATTGGGAAAATTTAAAGGTTACAGGCATTATAATTCCAAACAGGTAAAAAAAAGCAATAATCAAACATAAATGGCCATTGTGAAAGTTCGAAAATCTTAAAGGCACATAAAGAGGTATTGCTAAAGTTCCAGGAAAGCTTACAGACTTAGGGTATTTCCTGAAAGATAGGGGATTCAGGGCTCCCAAATCTTTTCAAATTGAGGTAATTTATTATTGAGTATAGCTGAGATTTTCTCATTGACCATAATCCAGGAGAGTTTGGTCCTAATCATGTCAAATAATAATAAAGATAGTGGGAGATTTCCATGACTTAGCTATCGCAATCCGAGCTGCCAATAGCACAAAATAGATCAGCCTTCTCACATACTGTGGAGCCTCTAAGATGGGTCCGCCCAATAGAGCCTGTTTTGGATTCTTTTTAAGATTAGTGCCTGTCAAATAAGTACAGGAAATTATATACACAAATTCCCACCAGGTATGTAGAAAGGAGTTCTCCTGACCACATCCTCTATAACAGGGTGGTGAGGCTCCCGGGATATAAGAGGCCAGCCTCGTTAGAAAACTTACTGTCTTTTTTAAACAGCACATATTAAAGTAATATAAAATATATGCAGCTATGTCACAAAGCCTTACTTACCCTGGAAAACTGGCAACAAGTGCCTGCATGCTGGCTCTGATTCAGTATACAGCGTCTGTACACCTCAAAGCCAGGCTACTCAATAATGCACAGCTTTCATGGTAGTTACACAAGTCCCCTCACATGTGCTACTACTGGCCCATTACTTTAAGGTGATGGGGTGGGAACATAGCTAGATACTATACAGGTAAAGCATAAACAAACAGCCCAAGTTTGGGATGCCTAGGAACTCTACAGAGGAATGGAGTCTGCAGGCAGTTGAAAGTGCATACTATCCAAGGTGGATAACATCTTTAAACTTTTTTTACCCTATTTGTTGACTTTAAAGTAATTTTTGATTTAGCAATTATATTTATATATGCACATTACTGTATTACTCTCACTATAATATATATTCAGCACTGCAGATTCTTCATTTTTTGACTATTTGTATTCCACTGCAATCTTCCTTGATTTACAACAACCTCAGGGAGCCCACTAAGGATAAGTGCACTAATATGGTATTTTACATATTCATTAAGTAAACTTCTAAACAAGAAGTGTCTTGCTCTTTACCTAATAGTTCACTTGCTACTTTGCTTATTGAAAAGAGAGTAATATTTATGAATTTATAGCTAAAACTAATTATTCTTCTTCAGCATGGTCATATAGTCAATCTTTTTTTTTTTTTTTTTTTTTTTTTTTATAATTTTTACATTTATTGTTTTTTTCAATACATTACATATTAATTACATAAAATCCACCAAACATACATCAAAACCTACAAACAATACTCTCAAAAGCATATAGCAGTACTCTCCTGGCCTCCCCCTCCCACCCTCACCCCCCCCTAAAAAAGAAAAAAAAAAAAAAAAAAAAAAACCCCCAAAAAAAAAAAAGTGAGTTAATGAAAAAAATTACTACTTCTATGATCCTCACATCTTGAGGAAGTTACCTTGCATCGTGAAAAGAAGAAAAAGAAAGAAAAAAAAAAAAAAAAAAAAAAAAAAAACCCCAAAAAAAAAGGTGAATTAATGAAAAATTTACTACTTCTATGATCCTCGCATCTTGAGGAAATTACCTTGCATCGTGAGAAAAAAAAAAAAAAAAAAAAAAAAAAAAAAAAAAGAAAAAAAAAAAAAAAAAAAAAAAAAAAAAAACCCCAATCGTGTTACAATTCCTTCCATTGTATTCCTCCTGCATATATATATATACTGGAGTTATTAAATTATTGTGCTCTGTGAGAGAAAAAAAAAAAAAAAAAAAAAAAAAAAAAAAAAAAAAAAAAGGAGAAAAGGAAAAAAAAAGGGGGGGTAATCCCCCCCCTGCACCATCTTAAGTGACATAATTATTATGTGCCACATCATGATACTCCCCCCTACCCTCCCCATCCAAATTCAAAAACACACATATAAATTACTTAACATCCCCCCCCCACTTCATGCCAAAAAAAACACAATACACACCCCAAGGAAAAAAAAAAAAAAAAAAAAAAAAAGAGAGAAGAACGGGGAGGGGGGGGCAGATGAAAGAGAAGAAGAAAAAAAAAGAAAAACCCCCCGCCTCCCCCTCGCCCTAGAGGGTGGGAAGCTCAGCCAATTTACCACTCTACAATCATCATTCTATATCATCCTCATGTATTCCATCTATACTGTCCCTCCTGACGCGCACGTCAGGCTTCTAAGGATCCCTCCACTGACACTCCGTAAGGGGGGCGGGATCAGGGGGAAAAGGACATGGAAAAAAAAAAAAAAAAAAAAAAAAAAAAAAGAAAAAAAAAAAAAAAAGGGGGGGGGAATAGAGGAGACGGGGAAAAGCCCCTTCCTCTACTCTCTAGTCCCCTTCCCTCTCTCCAGTCCACCTTCCTCTGTCCCCGGTCTCCTGGACTTCCTATTTCCGTATTTAGCTTATCAGTCGTAAATATTCCTCTGAGCACGTATATTGTGACCATGCCTGCCATCTAAACCTACAACGTTCTTCCCTGCATGTACGTGCGGCTGTTAACATTTCCATCCTATGAATTTCCCCAATTTTGGCAACCCATAGCCGCACAGTAGGCGGCTGTGTTTGTCTCCACAATGCTGGTATGCAGGCTTTAGCCGCATTCAATAAGTGCGGCAACAAAGAGTTCCTATAATTCTTTACTGAGCTCCCCGTGCCATGTAATAAACACAGCACGGGGTCATCCCGTACCTTGGTCGAGGTTAGGTTCTCTGTTATACGAGCCACCTCATCCCAGAAACTCCTTATTGCTGGGCACGTCCAAAAAATATGCACCATTGTTCCACCCTCCTCTCCGCATCTCCAGCACCTATCCTGATGTTTCCTATCCATTCTGTGTAGTGTTGCTGGAACACGGTACCATCTAGCTAACACCTTATAACTGATTTCTTGATATCTACTAGCTATGGATACCTTATGAGTCAGTCTCAAGATTTTATTTATTTGTCGCTGATTAAAGGAGATACCTAATTCTCCTTCCCATTTTTGCAGGAATTTAAGTGGTTCCGAATCACGCGATGTCCCCAGAAGTGCATATATATGTGATAGTGCATGTGGTATTCTCTCCTCTGCTCTACATAAAGTCTCAAATGGCGTTAGGGGGCGTGGGATATAGCCTGTCTTCTGCATTTGTTTTAAATAATGTCTAACCTGGTAGGCACTGAATGCATCTAAATTTACTTCGGGCCATGCTAGCATTTCTGTCATCGTAGGTGGTTCCCTGTGGGTCCATATGTCACACAATCGTCCTCTACCCCCATTAATTAAACCTATAATTTTAGCATTCGTTCTACCAGGGGGAAAGTTTATGTTATCCCCTAAGGGGGTCATTGGTGATATTGTTGGTGCTACCGAGCTATTTTTTTGTGCTTTAATTGCTTCGCTTACCGTCGCCCCTATCGTCGGATGTAAATGTATTTTATCATTTTTTAATATCGGAGTCCATGGGGCTAAGGCCACTGTTGTATTCATGGCCTCCCTTTCCAATTGCACCCACTGTTTAAAGGTCCCACTGCCGTGCCATTCCATCACTCGCGTCAGGTGCGCTGCTCTATAATACCGCAACAGATCCGGTAACCCTACTCCTCCTCTCACCTTCGGGAGGGTTAAGATCTGCATCCCTATTCGCGGGGATTTTCTGGCCCACACAAAATTTCTGAACACTGCCCTTGCCTGTACAAAATATGTCATCGGGATTGCTATCGGAACAGCCTGGATAGCATACAGTAACCTAGGTAATACGTTCATTTTCACTGCGCTGCATCTCCCAAACCATGACAAAAATAGTGTCTGCCATCTTTGTAGATCTGCTTTAATAGATTTTAAGAGTGGAATGAAATTTGCCTCAAACAAGTCCTTCGGATCTGCTGTAATGTGAATCCCCAGATACACCACCGATTTCTTATTCCACTGAAAGGGAAAGGAAGATCTCATATGGTTCCATCTAGTCCCTAATATAGACACATTCAATGCCTCTGACTTCGACACATTTATTTTGAAGTACGATACTTCCCCATACTCTCTGATAGCCTTTAGGATTGATGGTATTGTTCTGTCAGGGTTTGTAACATAAAAAAGCAGGTCATCTGCGTAGGCTGCCACTTTATGTTGACCTCTACCCACTTGTACGCCCTCTATTTCTGCACTTTGACGGATTTTGCACAGTAAAGGTTCTAACGCCAAGACAAAAATCAACGGCGATAGGGGGCAGCCTTGTCTAGTGCCATTTTTTATCTTGAAAAAACTTGAGCACCCACCATTTGCCCTTACTGCCGCCGTAGGACCGGAGTACAATGATAGGATACACGTCATCATCCATTCCCCTAGGCCTAAGTGTGACAGGGTGGCCCGGATAAAATTCCATGCCACCCTGTCAAACGCCTTTTCCGCATCAACTGATAGCAGCATCATCGGGATTCTCCGCAAACGCACATTATATATCAAATCTATTGTTCGAATAGAGTTATCCCTTGCTTCTCTTGTAGGGACAAAGCCGACCTGGTCGAGATGTATTAATTGTGGTATATATGGCAGGAGTCGATTTGCCAATATTTTAGAAAACAACTTGGTGTCTAAATTTAATAATGAGATTGGGCGGTAACTCCCGCACACCGCGGGGTCCTTCCCTTCTTTCTGGATCAATGTGATGTAAGCTCTCAGAGAATCTGTCGGCATGACCCCTCCCTCCCCGATGTAATTTAGATGTTCCAAAAGGGGGGTCTTTAAATTTGAAAAAAATTGCTGATAGTATAACAGTGATAGTCCATCTGGACCTGGGGCCTTGTGTGGTTTTAACTGAGAGATAGCTGTTTTTAGTTCCTCTTCTGTTATCTTTCCTTCTAATGCCAATGCCTGTTCTGCATCCAGCGATGGCATATCTGTCTTTTTGATATAATTGATCGCCTCATCGAAGCCAGCACCCCCCCTATCAACTGATTCCGATGAGGCGATGTCATATAACTTCTGGTAGAATTTGCTAAATTCTTCGGCAATCTCTGATGATCCATATTTCATTTGTCCCCCGCCTGTTTGAAGTTGTGCAATTACCGTCCGTTTCTGGGGCCCCCTTAGGGCTCTGGCTAACATAGTTCCTGGTTTATCCGAATATTCGTAGTAATGTCTTTTTTGTGACACCAGTACTCTCATGGCTTTTTCATAAAGTAACTCGTTGAGTTTTTCCCTGGCCGCAGTCAGGGGCACTAGATGTTCCATCGCCATCGATCTTTTATGAGTGGCGCTTAATTCTTCTATCTGCGCTAGCAGCTCTGAGATCTTCTCCTCCCTTTCTCGTTTACGTTTTGCTCCCATTCTAATCAACACTCCCCTAATGACGCATTTGTGGGCCTCCCATATGTTCGACGGAGTAACTTCTGGTGTTTTATTTTCCTGGAAATATTTTGTCAGTTCTGCCTCTAACTCTGCTCTTGTCTCTATTCCTTGCACCAGTGATTCATTCAGTCTCCATGATGGTGGCTTTACTGGACCTGCCTCAAAGTTAATTATAATGTGGATGGGGGAGTGATCCGACATGGAGAAAGAGCCAATCTGTGAGGCCACTACTCTAGACAGATCGCCCCTTGAAATTAGGATGCGATCTATTCTAGAGTACCTATTATGTACTGACGAATAGTAGGTAAAATCTTTTTCACTTGGATGCATAATGCGCCAGGGATCGACTAGGTTGAGGAGTGTGATTTCCTTACTAAGTTTTTTAAGTCGGGCATATGAGAGATGTGATGTACCTTGTGATGTATCTAAGAGTGGCTCTGCAGCGTAATTAAAATCCCCCCCCATGATTACCAGCCCTTCTTGAAAGTTTAACATTATTGGTGCCACCAGTGTTAAGAATGAAATCTGATTCTGGTTAGGGAAGTACACATTAATCATAGTAATCAGCCTTTCACCTATCTTACCCTTTACCATCAAGTATCTTCCTTGTGGATCAATACAAGTTTCTAAAAATGTCCATGGAACCTCTTTGGCCACCAATATGCTAACCCCTTTTGATTTAGGAATAGGGGTGGGGGCGTGATAAGACCATGGGAAATCCTTATTTTGTAATTTTGGGATAGATTCTTTTTTAAAATACGTCTCCTGGCAGAAAACTATCTGCCCATGGTTTCGTCTCATGTCTGCCAGGAAGCGTATTCTTTTTTCAGGTGTAGACAACCCTCTAACGTTTAATGACATAATTTTCACTTCCTGCATTTTTCCTGTCTCAAATGATTCTAACCAATTTACTACTTTACTTCTGAATTTTCTTACTCAGCTGTCTTCCTCCCTTTGTCCCCTCCAAGTGCCAATGGCTTTAGGGCTTACTAGGCCTAGGATTTATCCAAAGTCGATAAACTGATCCCTCTGTACAGAAAGCCCCCTAGACCTACTCAGACCTAATAGAGACAGGGGGAGACCGAGTAAAAAAAAGGGACAGAGAGAGAAAGAAAAAAAAGAAAAAAGAAAAAAAAAAAAAAAAAAAAAAAAAAGAGAAAAAAAAAAAAAAGACAGAACAACCCCCCCCTTTTCCACCCCCCCCCCCCAAAGAAGTGCCAGTGGAGCGTGATCCTATTGGTCGACTCTCGACCCTGCGTAACTAGACGCAACCTATTTGGGTGGGCAAATCCGAGGATTCATACCGTGAACAGGAGCAAATCTAACACAACCCACAATATCTGTATCTCCTAATGAGTTGACAAATTAACATAAGCCTGTAGGTGCATTCATTTCCTCCAGTTTAGGATATAAAGAAAAAAACAAAAAGAAAAAGAAAAATGAAAGAAATAAACACACCGACCTCTGCAGGTCCATGTACCCTAGGCATCCGCCCCTGTGTTGCTATCTCTAGGGAGGATTGGGGTTCCCGTATATATTCCCCCCTACCTATACATTCCTGTATCCACCCGCTGTATCAGGATCCCTTTTCTTTTGTAATTACCAAACACATTATTTAACTCCTGAGCCCCCCTAGCTACCTAGTATTGGTGATCCTCCTCCCTCGACCCCCTCCCCCTCCACCATATCACGTATGTGCCCCCTCTGACCTGCTCTGTGCCTCCTATTGGAATTACTCTACCTTTTCTAATCACTCATCTGCTCGTTTCCAAACTCATAGGGCTCCTACTTTCGAAGACCATGCCCAGAGAGTTTTAGACCCAAGAGAGGAACCAAAGCACTAGACCAGCAGGACACCGAGGGGGATAAAGAGAGAACACAAATATAAAGGAAAGAGAACACCGCAAATTACTGCCCTTGAATACCAATTAATCCAGAATAATCATGGCTCCCCAATTACCCCTGGACCCGCATCCTCCCCCGACCGTGACCCCAAGTCAATCCCAGATTAGTCATATATGACTTATATTAATAATAGCTTTATTCTTGTATTGATATTCCTGGGTTCTACTTAAAAGCTGAGGGGCCCAGCCAGTCAGTGACCCTGATCGGCTGAATCTCTAGGAAGGCAAAAAGTCCTGGCAGTTGATCAGGCCAGCGCAGTGTAAAGGTCAGTTCCCCTTTCTTGACTTTTAGATGAAATGGGTGACCCCAGTGATAGATGGCCCCTGCCTTCCGAATTTCCTCCAGTAGGGGTTTCACTGCTGCTCGCATTCTTAGGGTGTTGCTTGATAGATCTGGTAAGAGCCGGATCGTTGCCCCTTCAAACTCAAAGGGGCCCCTATCCCATGCCTTCCTCATTATTTTTTCTTTTAGGGCGTAAAAATGTACCCTAGCCAGGACATCTCGTGGGTATCCCTCGCCCATGCTCCTTGGAGCCCTTACTCTGTGGACCCTGTCCATCTCAGTTGCCTCCAACTGGGGTCTGTCCAGAAGGCTATTAAAAATCTCGGTCATTTTGGCAGATAGGTTGGGTCCCTCCACTGTCTCAGGTAGCCCTCTTAGGCGTATGTTATTCCGCCGATGCCTATTTTCTCCATCATCTTGTTGCAGCTGTATCATGATTAGCTGTTTGGCAAATGATCTCTGCGAAGACTCTATGCTCTCCACTCTCTCTGCCATCTGGGCCTGGTCTTTTTCCACCCCCTCTATCCTTCCATCCATTTTCTGTATCTGACCCCTTAAAGAGTTGATTTCGCTGGTTAATGAGCTGACTATCGAGGCAGCCATTGCAGTTAGATCTTGTTTCGTAGGCATAAGAGATATTAACTCTTTCCATTCAGGAGACTGTATTGATAAATTTTGGGGAGGGGGGGATTGTGCCGTTGACTGTTCCTTTCCCGCCACCGCCATCTGCTCAGCTGTGTCCGCAATGTTCTGAGCCTGTAATTCCTTACTGCTGTTATTATTTTTACTGTCTTTCTTTGATCCTGTGTTCCCTGCTGTTCCAGCCTTTGTTGGAGCCATCCTATACTGTTCCTCCACTCTTTCACAACGTGCTCCCCTTAAAAAGTAAGCGGAGATATCTGTGGACCGGCCTGGTCTCTTTATATTGTACAGTTCACTAGTCTGCATAGGAAATGGGGGGGGGAGAGCAGACATTTACCAGCGTCCGTATCCTTTATCCCTCATATTTCTTAATGGGATGTTATATCTTCCAACCCCCCCCTTTCCTGAACCTCCTCCGTTTGTGAATGTACTCGTGTGGCACGGCCAAACATACAGCTCAAGTTGTAATAGTCTCGGGACTCACCAAGGCCGGTCCCACCGTCTCTGCACGACCTCCAACGTACAGCCTGGTCGTTCCAAGACTCTCCACTCCGCTCTGGGGAAAAGGAGGCTCCACTCCGGTCTAGGCTCGGCTCCTTTGGAACGGCTGCTCTCTGGCGCGCGGTGTGTCACCACGTGTACTCCCTTCCGGGTCTGAGGGGGGAGGGTGCCGCACGCTGTCTGTTGTGGGCGGATGCCTGCCTACGGGTCTCTGGACTCTGCTACGGTCCTCCTCACGGCATCATCCTCTTGCTCCACCCCTCCCTTCTCTTCTAACCATGCACTGCCCACCCATATAGTCAATCTGGCCCCCTTTGTCTCAGACTTGGAACCCTGCTGTATAAAGTGATGATCAAACATCTATTTAGCCTTCTAGTGTACTTTGTGGCTTAATGTAGCCTCAACGTATGGCCATTCTGCTAACTGTCATCCCTTTCTCCAATAAAACTGCTCTGTATGGCAACTGAGGAACATTGGACAACCGAATGCCAGTTGAGAAGGATTAGTCATGAAGTCTTGGAAAGTCATGTCCCAAAAACAAAGTAAATATTAATCACATTAAAATGGACTGCAGGTCACTTTTAACAAGTCAGTTTACCACAAAGTGAGAACTGGGCATAGAAGTTTCTAAGGGTAAAATTCCACATGACAGGTTCACTTTAACTGGGACTGAGGACTGAATATCAAAGGTGTCTGCAGTAGTACCTGCAGGTGAAGTGTGGTACTTTTTCTATTGCTCACTGACCATTTATATAGAAGATAGTATAAAGCCAAATTTTAGTTTACCCTTACAACCCCTTTTCTCTGAAATGCTATATTACCTCTTACTGCTTTGTATACATGCTACCAGTGATGGCGAACCTTGGCACCCCAGATGTTTTGGAACTACATTTCCCATGATGCTCAACTACACTGCAGAGTGCATGAGCATCATGGGAAACGTAGTTCCAAAACATCTGGGGTTCCAAGGCTCGCCATCCCTGTGCTATGCTTACCTCCATGGTGTGGGTCTTCCCAGAGGCGGTCTGCCCATAGGCAAAGATGGTCCCATTATAACCAGCCAGCACATCTGCAAGGAAAAAGAAGGCAGATTGCTGAAGTATATCACTATCATAAGCAGAAATAGTGACATATTTTACACTGAGCAATTTGCTGCAGACAGTATGCAGCAAAACTTTAAGACTTATAGAGTTAAGAAGCATTTGCATTTTTATAGAAGCAATAAATGAATAGTACCTGGGCAATAATATATACAGTATCTCACAAAAGTGAGTACACCCCTCAGATTTTTGTAAATATTTTATTATATCTTTTCATGTGACATACTGAAGAAATTACACTTTGCTACAATGTAAAGTAGTGAGCATACAGCTTGTATAACAGTGTAAATTTGCTGTCCCCTCAAAATAACTCAACACACCGCCATTAATGTCTAAACCGCTGGCTACAAAAGTGAGTACACCCCTAAGTAATAATGTCCAAATTGGGCCCAAAGTGTCAATATTTTGTTGTGCCACCACTGTTTTCCAGCACTGTCATAACCCTCTTGGACATGGAGTTCACCAGAGCTTCACAGGTTGCCACTGGAATTCTCTTACACTACTCCATGATGACATCACGGAGCTGGTGGATGTTAGAGACCTTGCGCTCCTCCACCTTCTGTTTGAGGATGCCCCACAGATGCTCAATAGGGTTTAGGTCTGGAGACACGCTTGGCCAGTCCATCACCTTTACCCTCAGCTTCTTTACCAAGGCAGTGTCGTCTTGGAGGTGTGTTTGGGGTCGTTATCATGTTGGAATACTGCCCTGTGGCCCAGTCTCCGAAGGGCGGGGATCATGCTCTGATTCAGGATGTCACAGTACAAGTTGGCATTTATGGTTCCCTCAATGAACTGTAGCTCTCCAGTTCCAGCAGCACTTATGCAGCCACAGACCATGACACTCCCACTACCATGCTTGACTGTAGGCAAGACACATTTGTCTTTGTACTCCTCACCTGGTTGCCACCACACATGCTTGGCACCATCTGAACCAAATAAGTTTAGCTTGGTCTCATCAGACCATAGGACATGGTTCCAGTAATGCATGTCCTTAGTCTGCTTGTTTTCAGCAACCTGCGGGCTTTCTCGTGCATCATCTTTAGAAGAGGCTTCCTTCTGGGACGACAGCCATGCAAACCAATTTGATGCAGTGTGCGGCGTATGGTCTGAGCACTGACAGGCTGACCCCCCACCCCTTCAACCTCTGTAGCAATGCTGGCAGCACTCATACATCTATTTCCCAAAGACAACCTACGGATAGGATGCTCAACACGTGCACGCAACTTCTTTGGTCGACCATGGCGAGGCCTGTTCTGAGTGGAATCTGCCCTGTTAAACCGCTGTATGGTCTTGGCCACCATGCTGCAGCTCAGTTTCAGGCTCTTGGCAATCTTCTTATAGCCTAGGCCATCTTTATGTAGAGCAACAATTCTTTTTTTCAGATCCTCAGAGAGTTCTGTGCCATGAGGTGCCATGTTGAACTTCCAGTGAGTAGTATGAGAGAGTGAGTGCGATAACACCAAATTTAACACACCTGCTCCCCATTCACACCTGAGACCTTATAACACTAACGAGTCACATGACCCCAGGGAGAGAACATGACTAATTGGGCCTCAATTGGACATTTTCACTTAGGGGTGTACAGGCGGTCCCCGGGTTACAAACATCCGACTTACAAACGACTCCTACTTACAAACGGAGGGAGACAACAGGAAGTGAGAGGAAATCTCCCCCTAGGAACGGAAATTCACCCTGTAAGAGTTCTCATGGGGAAAAAGGTGTCTCCACTGAAGCTTTATCACTAATCCTTGTTTCCACAACAACCCCAAATTTTCAAAATCCAGTTGTCATAGGGACAGAAAGTGAGGTGAAATCTTCTGAACAGGGGTACAGACAGCAAAACAAATGTTACAGGGGTGTTAACCCTTCTCTAAGCTACCCAAAAAACTTAAAAATGTTTTTTTTGGCTGGAGCTACACTTACAAATATGTATATGTTCCGACTTACAAACAAATTCGACTTAAGAACGAACGTACAGTCCCTATCTTGTTTGTAACCCGGGGACCGCCTGTACTCACTTTTGTTGCCAGTGGTTTAGACATTAATGGCTGTGTGTTGAGATATTTTGAGGGGACAGCAAATTTACACTGTTATACAAGCTGTACTCTTGCTACTTTACATTGTAGCGTGTGTTATTTCTTCAGTGTTGTCACATGAAAAGAGAACATAAAATATTTACAAAAATGTGAGGGGTGTTCTCACTTTTGTGGGATACTGTAGATAACATTTTTTATTTCTATTTTGTAGAGTAATTAGCCCCAGATCTGCATTATTTCCTTCACCCAACAGAAAGGCAGCATGAAATTTAAATTTGATCAGGTAATTGTCACATTTTAACACCATTGGGTATACACAGTCACATCTGGCCAACAAATCCTGAGGAAAATAATGCTTTGACAGGTTGGCAAATGTTCATTCATGATAAATCCCAACCATTCCCCCCCAATAAGCCTGAGCTAGTGGAAAATCTATGTGCTGCTACATACTCTTCCTTTTGGTAGAAACCTGATAGCTCAACGAAGCAAAGTGTTCATGTTTATAACCTGTGATTTACTCAATAACCTTCATGTCTTAAATGCTAGCAGCAACTTCCACTAGTTAGATGGGAAAGGTATCATCTAAGAAATAATTTCATTTTTTATTTATTTCATTTTTAAAGTGCTACAATCATGCTTTCTTCCTTTAAAGAGCCATATAATTATTTATGGTTTAGCTTAAAGCACAACTTGAATCCCTTCCCACCTGCCCCTGCATCCCTTTAAATAGTTTGCAACACCCAGAGGGGTGGGATAGTTTGGGGATCATGTGACCACTGTCACAGTGGTCACATGATCAAAGGCCAATCCCACCTGGAGCCTGAACGTGGCCTGCGACTTTGTACTGAGAATTCACAGTGAGCAAGCTCCCAGCACATAAATAACAACTGCCCACTGGTGCATATGTTACACATAGTTACATAGTTAGTCTGACTGAAAAAAAATCATCTCATTCAACCAATAGAAAAAAAAAACAACACACATACACACATATAGAAAACCTCTATATGCTCAATCCTATACCCTCAGTTGATCCAGAAGAAGGTAAAAAACACCAATGAAGTATGATCCAAATTGCTCCAGCAGGGAAAAATATATTTCAACTACCCCTGGTAAAAAATACCTATAAATATAAGTATCCAATTATATTTTGTGCATTTAAGAAATAATCCAGGCCTTTTTTTTTAAACAATCTACTGAGCTAGCCCTAACTATTACTTGAGGGAGTCTATTTCACATTTTCACAGCTCTTACTGTAAAGAAGCCTTTCTGTGCGTGAAGGTTAAATCTCTTAAATCCCTTGTCCTTTGTTATGGCCCTAAAGTGAATGTCTCTACAACAAGTTCACTATATGGACTTCTTATGTATTTATACATTGTGATCACATCCCCCTTAATCTCCTCTTCTCAAGACAGAATAAATTCAGGTCAGCTTAACTGTCCCTAAAGCCAAGCACCTCCATGCCTCTTATCAGTTTGGTTGCCCTTCTCTGTACTTTCTCCAGTACCCGATATCCTTTTTGTGAACTGATGCCCAAAACTGAACTGCATATTCCAGATGAGGTCTTACTAATGATTTGTACAGGGGGCAGAATGATGTCTACCTCTCTTTAGAGTCTATACCCGTTTTTATATAAGAAACTATTTTGCTTGCTTTAGAAACTACAGCTTGGCTTAAATGCTATTACATGTCCAAGATTACAGCATCATAGCAGAGGAAGGAAGACAATCTTGGGTTGAAAGGAGGACAACGCTGGACTCCAAGTTCATCTTTAATTTAGCCTTATAAATAATGACATAAATTACTTAATGATAAGAGGATGAAACAATTACCTTTAACAATTTGCATGGCGCAGGCATGGTAGACTTGCTCCTGAGTTGTATTTGGAGGAAACACTCGGTCAAAAACATATGGTTTTCCCTAGGACAGATAACACAAAAATAAGGTTAACATAATTTAACTAAATAAAAAGTGTTAGGCAGGTGAGAAGAAATGCTGTCATAAGAATGCATTAAAAAATATATACTTTAATATACTCATATTAGTAAACCTTTAAAGCCAAACTCCACTGAAGGGTTACTGCCCTTGTCATGTCGTCATGTTGTGATTGAGGATTGAGCCTTCCTGTACTGGTGAATCCAATTTCCTTTTTTCCTTTTTCTGGTGTCGTCAAAGACAAAAAAAGACTCCCCAGTGGAGTCTCAGACCGTAATAAAAACTGATAAAAGTTCAAACATTCCTCTACTAATTCAAAACTAAAAAAGGAAAAATTTTAACTGGATGTGAGCTAACCAACAGTCTCAACCAAATCAATCCACAGAGCCACTGCAGGCTGTCAAGAAAATAATATATAATAATAAAATAATATTGATAATATATTGTATGTGTTAGCTCTCCATTTTAAAAGTTACTGACATCTGCACTAATACACAATAACATGCATTTTGAAATTAAGTTGATGTGTATTTGTAAGGTGCATTAAAACCACTATATTCTATCACCACGTAAAGTGACTCTCCAAAGATAGCAGTATTTTAAGTGTAATAACCCGTGCAACATGCTTTATAAACTGATTTTTACAGACCAAAACCCTAAAAGTGTAGTAACATAATTTATGTGCAGTAAACAATCATGTGTACAGTATATATAAAACCTGTTGCCCAAGGTTCAGTAAAAGTTCTCTACATGGAAATCCCTTAAATTGGATTGAACTAATTTTCTGGTGTAGTAGCTGGTGTTTAGGACTGCAATATGTGGATGTTAATGCTAATGCAGTATCTTTGGTGGTCTTTTGTAATCAACACTGCAGATGTGCCTCCTCCCTTGACCTGATAGCTTTTATGCAGTGTGGGACCCAGGGGCTATTTGGGCCTTTCTCTTGCTTTGTCCCTGCTCCTGTCTCCTGGCGTGGCATGTGTCAGGTGGACTGGTGAGAAATTAAAAAGATTGCTATACTTATTTTGAGACCAGAAGAGTTCTGAGGAAGGGAATATTTCCATTGAAACACATAGACCTTGGTTCTCTTTTTGTATTAGCAATGTATTATTCTTGCAGTCTTATATTTGCACATTATAATGATAAATATTTGAGATTATGTTTTTATGTCCACCTTGGGGTGGTTTATCAGCAATTTTTAATAAAAACAATATTTTCTGTATCCTTATGTGATATTATTTTTGTGAGTCACCATCAGAGGTATATCCTAAGTCCCCTTTATTTTTGGCTGGAGTAGTGCATCCATATGAGTTGGGGAATGATACCTCCTATGGTACTAATACCTATACCAACATTCCACCTCCAATTTTGGTTTTGGCACTGACCAAGGTTTCCCCCCCCCCCTACAAAAAAAAAATAGTTTAAACTCCAAAACAGTTATTCGATTTAACACTGTATATGCCTTATTTAAAGAGATTCTTTTTTAATAACAGAATAAGAAATGTCTCTTTTTAGAAGGATTGGTTGAAATGAATGCTGCATGATGTACTAATGGCAAAATCAATTATATAATTTTAAAATGCTTTCCCTTACAGCTAAAAGCAGCCATCGCAATGACTACAGAAGAATGGTAATGGAATGTTCTGATCCATTGAATTAATCTGACTGCCAATTTATGGGATCAAGAAGGGCTTTTTCACCTATAAGGTAACACTTGGTCTCAATTTTAATGGGGAGGGGCTACTATTTTCCAAACCAGGGATGCATTACCTATTTATTTCCCCTATTCATATAATTGTTCTTGTCTGAAGGACAAATTCAAGGTTACCATATTAATGTGTGAGATGGGTAATTGTTAATTATAAGTTTGAACGATTACTCTCTAAGAAATGTAAATTACTCTTTTTGAAGTTCCTAAATATTATGAAAATCGATTTGTTCTCGTGGTCACCGTTCTTTGTGTGCCATATACACTGGTCTCAGTCCTAGCTATATATATATATATATATATATATATATATATATATATATCAAACTATAAATTGTTTTTTTTTTTTACTTTTTAAAGTAATACATTTTAAAGTGATGTTTTCCATAGCTGTTGATTATACTGTATATACAAAATGATTATCAATGTAGCTTCCCTCCTCTGTTAGGTTAAATTTAGTTTATTAGCTTCTTTGTAGTCAGTGGAGTCAAGATCTGTTTTTTTGGTCAGGTCAGGGTTTATTAGGCTTAGTAATTGATTGCTCCTGACTGTTTCTCAAGGGAGCTTCCAGAAGACAGAGCAGGAAGGGTCAATCACTCAGTTGTGAATATTTATCAGATCTCAGCCAGTCCCTGGGAGGGGGTATTCAGAAGGTGACTGAGAGAGGTGATAAATATTTAGGAGGTCATTCCAGAGTGTTATTTCCTCTACAAGGAGGGTTCCAGTTCTTTCTTGGATACTGGCCCTAGGAGGCAGCTAGTGTGAGACAAGAGTTGCAGTTTGGGACCCTAGCTGGAGCTGGGCTGAGGGCCTGAAGAAGACTGATGGAAGATTTCTTGCTGGAGGGCGCTATACTGGAGTTCTGGTGTGGAGAAGGATCTTTTTGTCTTACTAAAGAATGTCACATAGAAGCAGAGTGGCAGTCAGCTCCTGGGACTTTGTGAGCGCTTTCATGTGTGCCTGCAGCTATGAGGATTTCTCCTGAGAAGTTTGTCCTTCTGTTGATTTCTGATATTGTTTTGGAGTATCCTGCCCCCTATCCCCCCTCCTGTTCAAGATTTCTGAAATATATTCACAAAAAAGACATTGTCTAGACTGAGCCTGTGTTTTTAGTGTGTAAGGAACTGTGTATGTGGCAGGAAGCCTCTGCACTATCAAGGGAGACCTCTCTGGGGGTGAGTGCTAAATGCCCTTTTCTAATAAGACAAAAAACATAATGTTAAGGAGTTTGCTCTCAGACTGTCTCTCTTAATTGAAACTCTGTGTGAAGTGGTACAAAGCAGGAAGGTAGAAGAATGGGTCGCTTTTTTATTCCACTGTTAGTGCAATCCGAGCTTCAGCTTTTATGTTCTGTAAATACCAGGCTTTTTCAGCAAAGCAATTACAGTTAGTTAAGTATACATGTGAAAAGAAGCTCAAGCTCAAAGGCTCAACTTGCTGACTGGAAATAGTAAACATAAAAAATTCACAGAATATATTTCATATTTACCTGGATAAAAAAAAACATCTATAATTTGTAACCTTGAAGATAATAAAGAAAATATATGCAAACAAATTAAATATTCCTTTATTGATTCACAAGGACACAAACCCACATATCGATATCAATTCAGACATTGCTTAAAGTGATTATAAAGTCTTGTTTTTTTTTAAATAACAAGCATGTTATACTAACTTGCCTGCTCTATGCAGTGGGTTTTACACAGAGCAGCCCGAATCCTCCTCTTTTCAGGTCCCTCTTCAGCACTCCTGGCACCTCCCTCTTGTTGAGTACCCCCACAGCAAGCAGCTTACTATGAGGGCACCCGAGTCGAGTCACAGCTCCCTGTGTCCATTCAGACACTGAACCGTGACCTGGCCCCACCTCCTCTCTCTCCTGATTGGCTGAATTATTTTGATTGACAGCAGCAGGAGCCAAGCGTGCAGCGAATGAGGAAGGGAGTCCCAGGCAGCTTAGACACTCCTGCAACATTGCTGGATAAAGACTGGTTCAGGTAAGTAATAGGGGGGCTGAAGGGGGCTGCTGCACACATAGAATGCATTAAGATAAAAAAAAAAACCTTTTGCCTTTACAATCGCTTTAAATTAGAACTTTACCCATAACAGTTTGATAACAATTAGGGTTCTACATTAATAAATATGAACCATACGTTCT
Organism: Pelophylax lessonae; assembly: GCF_965119305.1. NCBI lineage: Eukaryota > Metazoa > Chordata > Amphibia > Anura > Ranidae > Pelophylax > Pelophylax lessonae. The sequence goes on along the minus strand of NC_138769.1, from coordinate 576,470,011 downwards.
ACATTAATAAATATGCTACCAAAATTAGTGTGTGCTGTAAATTGCCTCCAGCATTGCTCCTGTTTTTTTGGTGGAGGCCATTATTTTGTTGAAGCCCAGAGCAGTCACTTCCTTATTGGAAACTCTCCCCCTCTCTTTGGTTTCAAAAACTATATGTCACTTTCTTCAATTAAAACATGTAAATTTCCAGCCTTGACTTTATGTCTTGGCTCAAATAAAGAGGAAGGCTCAAGTTTTAGAGTGCTGAAGTTCACAGATCTGCAGATGAGGGAGAAAGGGCAGAAAATCAAGGAGATGAGATAAGACAATATCCTTGTAAGTTTAACTCTTTTTTGTCTCCCTGGCAACAGAGTTTGTCCTTTTACCTCTCCTGCTTTTTTTCCTCTCTCCCTAATCTGTGTTCTCCCAGCACAGTCTGTGTCATTCCTGTTGCTTTTTCCCCTTCAGCAACAGTAAATCTTAAAGCTGACAGCTAATCAGCCTCTACTGGCTATGATTTTAGGCACAATGCTAAGAATAGAGAGCAACTGAGCATGTGCAGAGCAGGGTGAGACAGTTCCTCACTGGACTGTAAACAGTATAGGCATGTATTTTTAATGTTTTACAAAGCTATGCTTGAAGAAAAGGCCAGCCTGAAGTGATCTATCAGGACCTAATTTTCTGACTAAAGTTCCACTTTAAGGTGGCTGCAGCTCTATTAGTGCAAATGCAACAACATAGTTGAGTACTGTCTGCATAATTTTTTGTCCTGAAAATGTAACTAAGTGCTAATAAAAAAGTATCATGGACATTACACATTTCAGACATTGGAATACTACGAAAGTGTAAAATAGTAGAACTGTTGTCCATAGCAACCAATGTTAGAAAAAAAAAAAAGCAGTTGAGTCTGGTTGGTTGGTTTTTCATTTGTATATATTTCTCTAATATTGGGGTGTTATCTTTTTATAGTATCAGTTCATTCAAATTACAGAAAGAATGATATTGCCAAAGGAGTCTGCTGCATGTATGTTGGCAAATGTATTTAGGATATTGTATATGTTTATGCATACACACAGTTTTTTTTTAATGTGAACATAGGTGTGGACTAGGCTTAACACAGCTGGTAGAGCAGTTGCATTTTACACATCAAAAGGGTCAAAGAAGTTACCGATATGGGATTGTAAAATGTAAATTTGTCTTGTCAGACTTGGAAGGAATCATAAAGACAATGAATGCAAGATAACTGAACATCAAAAGGGGTCATAAGTAGTTATTGTTTATGGTAAATAACATTCTTCAAATAGTTACCTGTTCATCTAATTAGTAGTAAAATAATGCAAGTTAGCACATTTCTAGAGGTTCTTTATGACTGAAGCTAGTCTATGACCAAGAGGCATTACCTGTCACCCAGAAGGACAAAAGCAGACAACAGTCCTAATAAAACTGGCCAATCAGAATTGCTTGTCCTTGTTACCCATTGGGGATGATGTGTATATTAGGGCAGGTTCTTTTTGGCTAAATTGTGACAGAAGGAACTGGGTCATTTGAAGATGTCTGAATGTTGCACAAATGTTCCAAGTATCTTTTCATCTATTTTTTCTGTACTTCTGATGTCTGAATGCTGCACGAATATTCCAAGTATCCTGTTATCTATCTTGTCTGTACCTCTGTTGGCTGTTATGATGTCCAAATGAATGCATCTCTCTGGATGAACTGAATTGCCGTGGGAATAACTTGAATTATAAATATTAATCATTATCCTACTACTATATGACTACATCTGCAAATTTCAATGTGATACCCCCCCCCCCCCCCCTAAAATGTGCAAAACATGCCTATTACTAAAGGGTCTATTAACAGCATTATGACGTAAGATGTTAGAAGGTAGTCTGTATAATTACAGGTCAGCAAAAAAGCCAGATAGAGATGAATTAAAATCAGAGGATCATAATATAGATTATTTCTAGCTAAAAAGACATTACTCCAACAGCTAATATTCACTAAATTATTCACTATCCTTCTGGCTTAGCACACAATTACAGCCAAAAGTTCAGTCTTGGATGCTCCAGGCCATCATGAATCAAAGTGCAACAAAGCAACACTTTCCAACACTTTCCATAATTGGGTAACTTAAGATCATCTGCAGAACCCTTACTTTGCTCCAGAGTTTACTATAATGTTAGGTCTGTTTAAAATTGAATTGCAGTCATGTAGAAAATGTTAGGTGATGGAGTGGTACTAACATTTTTGTCTGAAAATATAAATCCCATATTATCCACTTTCCCTCTTGAGGAATTGTTTTATTTTATTTTTTTGACACATTTGCATTTTTGGCTATAAAATTATTTTATCCCCTAGACCATAATATATTTTCTGAAAGGAGAGGCCTTGTAAAATAAAAAGATTGTTGCAATTTTTTATGTCATTGTCAGACGGAGACAGAAATTGCAGTTAAAATCACACCTTTAATGAAATGACAAAAAAACACAGTTTAGAAACGCAGTAAAAAAAAAAAAAAAAGCCAGGGTTTGGATGCCAGTGCAGGTAATCAGACAAGCCGGGGTCAAGAAACCTAAAGTCAGCATAGTCAGAAGCATAAATTAGAAACAGGAATCGGAAGGGAAGTAAGCCAGGCCAAATCATACACAGGAGCACAGAAAGGAAAGCACTTAGAGATCATAGACCATGCAAAGGCAAGGAGGAAATGAGCTAAGCTCCTTAAATAACAAAAAAGGGGCTGGCTGTAGGCTGGACTAATAAGGCAGTAACCAGATGAGTCACTGTGATAAAAATGAGTGGCTTGCAATAACTAACAGCTAAGCAGCTTATGAGCACTGAAAGAAAAGAGCTGCTCGGTAAGTAGCAGGAGCCCAGCCCTAACAGTAATATAATATTTGCTCAATTGTCTTATCAAATGCATATTTTCAAGAAAAGGTACACTGATGAATTTTAGTGCAAAGAAACACAATAAAATAATCAGATTTTGGTAGAATATAACAGAAGAGTTGCGTCGAGTAAATACATACCAAACACATCAAGTCAAGTAAAATTGCATGTGCCCATGATATCACAAAAACTATAGTACCTAAAATACACTAATGAATTTTCTTGCAAAGAAACACAATGAAATACTCAATTTTTTGTAAAACCTAAAAGAAAGGTTGCATTGAGTCAACAGATACCAAACACGCCATGTCAAGTAAAATTGCATGCGCCCATGATATCACAAAAAACGATGGTTCGCAAAATTTTCCATAGGCAACGCTTTAAAACCTTTACATTTCATTAGTTTAGAGCTGACCATGAATTATGGTTCTAGAATTATTGTGATACCACACATGTGTGATACAATCGTAGTCTACATACACATGCACACCCTGAGTATTTCCATTTGGGGGTATGTGCAGGGTGACAGTGTTATGTTTAATTTTTTTCTTTACTTTTTTATTTCAAATTTTTTTCATTTAATTTATTGCTTTCACAAGGGGACTAATAAGCCCCTATGTGATGGCATTGGGCATTGGGCAGGTGACTCTTTATGGAGACATCGGGGGTCTACTAGACCCCCAATGTCTCCCCGTCCTCCAATGTAGCTAATTAGGTACAGATTGTACTTTAACAGCTGTTTCCCTGGCTACAGTAGGGGGAGTGGGGATCGCCACACCACCTGCATTGTAAAAGTAATGAGATGCCTGTACAGCTGTCTAGACCGCTTTTACATGACAGCCAGCTGAAAAAATGGTAACAAGCTAATGGCTTGTTTTAAACCCCTCACTCTCAGGATGTACATAGTATGTCCAAATAGGTGAAGTAGTTAGAGTGACACTAAATGATATCCCTATTCTTCAAACAATAATCCACACCCATCCACTACCTAATGGCCCTATAATCTTTTTTTTGTAAATTTTGTTTGTTGAATTTAAAAAAAAGGTAAGGTTTACAAAACAAAGCCTATTTGGCATACCCAGGCTTGAGAAAACAAGTAATTGGCAACCAAAGCCTAAGGCAACCTTACTCAAAACTGCTGATATGCATCAAGCAAATGTCAGAAGACAATTCTCCCACAGTATACTGAGTTAATTAGTATAGGATAAGAAGAAACAGGTCAGTACTAATCATGGGGGCAATGCCGTTGAGACAAACAGTATCCCCAGACCCCACCCAGATGACCCATACCTTACAAAATGTATTGGGGCATCCCCTAGATTCATATATTAATTTTTACAATGGTATCATTCTATTAACAACGGATTTCTAGAAGTCTAAAGAAGGGGCCTGAGGAGATTTCCATTCAAGGAGTATAGACTTACGATCAAAATTCTCATGGTCCTGAAGGTAGCTAGTAAATGGAATAGACATAATATACAAATGTTAATGGATAAGGGTACCTAAACGGTAGTAACTGAACAAATGCACTGATAAATTTCAGTCCAAAATAGTCTAATACTCGGACAATCCCAAAAAACATGTACATGGTAGGTTCTTCCGAACAGTACCAGCATATTAATCTATTTTTCATGAAAAAATGTTTTACTGTGTTTTTCTGCCTCTTTGTAACATCCTCAGTGAGCACCTGAACCTCCCCTTTCCCCCCTCACTTTGTTTGTTTGGAACAAGCAGTGTGCATTAGTTGTTCTCATGTGCACTTCTGTATGCAGACTAAAAATAGTTACATAGTCCTTGGTTCATTTTGTGAGCGGGCATAGAGGATAGCTACATTCCTACATACAGTGGGACCATAAAGAAGGAACATAGCCACCCTCTAACAGGAAGTCAGATCACATCAGCAAAAAACAGATAGAATAGAAAATAGGGTACTTTTTTGCGTTAAAGTGATTGTAAAGCCTCATTTTTTTTCTATAAAAATAACAAACATGTTATACTTACCTGCTCTGTGCAGTGGATTTGCACAGAGCAGCCCAGATCCTCCTCTACTTGGGTCCCTCTTGGTTGCTTCTGGTCCCTTCCTCCTGTTGAGTGCAGCTTGCTGTGGGGGCACCCCGAGCTGAGCCGCAGCTCTGTATATCCATTCAGACAGGGAGCCGTGGTTCAGCCCCACCCCCTCTCTCTCCCCATTGGCTAACTAATTTTGACAGCAGCGGGAGCCAATGGCACTTGTGGACATCGTTGAATCGAGAGGTGGCTCAGGTAAGTATAAGGGGGGCTAAGGGGGCTGCTGTACAACAAAGGTTTTTTTATCTTAAGGCATAGAATGACTTCTGACATTACAACCACTTTAAGAATACATACACAACCTTTTTTTTTTTTTTTTTTTTTTTTAAACCAGAGTTTAGAGTCACTTTGATGCTTTACTTTTCACTGGTATCAGTTTCAGCTCAACAATTGGCTCCTGCTAAACTGTCTGGTTGCAAAATGGTAATAAAGGCAATGGCCAGAGGGAGGGATTAAGGAAAACAGTCTCTATCAACTAAGTGACACCCACTACATGATGTGCAATGTGTTTAGGGATGGAAGTGTGTGATGGTTACTCTGTCCAATCACAAAGAAACTGCTGCACAAAATGGCGAGCAGCATCCCCCTGCTGGCCTGCTGTCAATAGTGGAGACTGAAGATGATTTCAAATATGTAGGATCCAGGATCATTTTCAGAATTGTGTAAAGCCTGAAGAAAGGATCGAATGCATCCTACAAGCTTGCATCTTTTAAAGATCAGGTTTACCCAAAAACGGGGTAACACCTAAACTCCAAACGTTCTTCAAATACAAAGCTTTGGAATTTTGATACCTCTCAACTGCCTCCCCTTTGGTAGGATTGTCCCTTTTGTGGAACCAAATCCCTCTGTCCCTATTTTAGTTGTTGCTCCTTTTTTGTCTGATAAGTAGAGTTTATAAAAAGATATCTTTAATATAAGTAATACTAAATAAAAGTGTTTGCTACAACAAACCTTTCATCCAACCTCCAAATGATGAAAAAAAAAAATGTTTTGGTTTAACCCAGGGCTCATCAAATTTGAAGAATATGGGGGCCTTATCAGCCATCACCAAGGAGTTGCAATATTTAGTATATTTTAATGCTACAGATGCAGAAATCCTAGATGAAAAGATGGTCAGAGACTGGGGACATGCTACAGAGATCATCACTTTACAAATTAATCCTTCCTATTCCACTGCGGACTGATGGGGTCCAAGGGCTACACAAGGATATATATATATATATATATATATATATATATAAAGACCTGAGACTGGGACAGAGATTTGTCTTCCAACAAGACAATGATCCAAAACATAAAGCAAAATCTACAATGGAATGGTTCACAAATAAACATATCCAGGTGTTAGAGTGGCCAAGTCAAAGTCCAGACCTGAATCCATTCGAGAATCTGTGGAAAGAACTGAAAACTGCTGTTCACAAACGCTCTCCATCCAACCTCACTGAGCTCGAGCTGTTTTGCAAGGAGGGATGGGCAAAAATTTCAGTCTCTCGATGTGCAAAACTGATAGAGACATACCCCAAGCGACTTACAGCTGTAATCGCAGCAAAAGGTGGCGCTACAAAGTATTAACTTAAGGGGGCTGAATAATTTTGCACGCCCAATTTTTCAGTTTTTTATTTGTTAAAAAAGTTTGAAATATCCAATAAATTTCGTTCCACTTCATGATTGTGTCCCACTTGTTGTTGATTCTTCACAAAAAAATACAGTTTTATATCTTTATGTTTGAAGCCTGAAATGTAGCCTTGCACAGTGCTCCTTGGGATGTTTAAAGCTTGGGAAATCTTTTTGTATCCAAATCCGGCTCTAACCTTCTCCACAACAGTATCTCGGACCTGCCTGGTGTGTTCCTTGTTCTTCATGATGCTCTCTGCGCTTTAAACGGACCTCTGAGACTATCACAGTGCAGGTGCATTTATACAGAGACTTGATTACACACAGGTGGATTCTATTCATCATCATTAGTCATTTAGGTCAACATTGGATCATTCAGAGATCCTCACTGAACTTCTGGAGAGAGTTTGCTGCACTGAAAGTAAAGGGGCTGAATAATTTTGCACGCCCAATTTTTCAGTTTTTTATTTGTTAAAAAAGTTTGAAATATCCAATAAATTTCGTTCCACTTCATGATTGTGTCCTACTTGTTGTTGATTCTTCACAAAAAATACAGTTTTATATCTTTATGGTTGAAGCCTTAAATGTGGCAAAAGGTCGCAATACTTTCGCAAGGCACTGTATATATATATATATATATATATATATATATATATATACATACATAAATCCATTTTTATAACTTCTATAATTTCTATAATTATATATATTTTAATTATTTGCACCCTCCTGATTTCCTCTACTACTGCATGTTTTTTAAACTGAATATTTTTTCGTGTTTTCTCAAAATCTCATGTTCTATAGTGTGTTGTAAGATCCTTTGTTAGGCTCCACAAACAATTAAATCATATTTTATAGACTTTTTTAGAGTGATCACTAATGATTTCAAGGAAAAGTTCCCTTTATTGTTTTCTGTGTTCCATATGGCAGGCTTTTTTCTGTCTCTTACAGATTTCCAAGGGACTAATTTAGCTGAAGGTTTTGCTTGATTTCTTATCACAGTGTGAAATAAACACAGCTGCCATTCCTGTTGGCACCATAAATTATACTATGGCCAATCATAATGCCACTCACTGCCTTTTCTGTTGTTTCCAGCTTGCAGCGGTATTATATGTTTTGCAGTAGGTGGCTTTTACCTGCTTGAGGGCCCATCTGCCTTTCTGATCTCCAGGGCTAAAATTAAAATTGTATTTAAGAAATATTAAAACACAGCTTATATATAAGGAGAACTCTCAGCTGCACCGAGTGACAGAGGAAACAGTGATATATTGCCCAGAACACAAGTGGCCTGCTTGGGGAGTGCCATTTGCATATCGCTGATTACACATCCTCAGGTTGAGGTTGCTATATTTCTTTGCCTTGCTTAAATCAACGGAGCTGATGAGATTCTCTATTCCTGGAGCCCGTAGCTGTCTGTGCTGGAAATCCGCATCCGGAGCTGTCCAAAGCCTGAAATCTCTTTTCACTTTCCGCAGGGACTCAACTACCCTGACACTCTATTAGGGTCAACAATAACCAGCTACCCAGGCTGGCTGGGAACACACTTGCTGCAAATTATGTACAAAGGGAAAACGGGAAGGCTAAAATTAGAATATACACGGGAGAGAGCATTTTATAGTTGGCTAAAGTCAATATAAAAGTCACGCTTGAGGTAGCAATGCTTTTTATCTGTTTTGTGCACATACAGTTATCTATCTTCTCTGTCAGTAACTATTTTCTAACTCAAATTAATTTAACAAGCTTTGTTCTCAGTGACCCAGAATATAAAAATGTATATAAATAAAGATCTTGTAATAAGAAGATTAGCAAGATAATGAAATTGTATGAAATCAATATAAAAGCCTCCAGTACATCTTCTTAGTCTAGCAAGATCTGCGCTTGTTAGTTTTATTGTAATTTACAGCGCTGCATGTTTTAAATGACTGCATTTGTACTGTCTGCAAATAAAGTGAGTGTATAATGGCTGCTGTCCAGAACCCAAACAAGCAGGACGGTATGTGAAACAGATCCAGTCTCCTGCCCCAGCCCTAAATTGACAACATTATTTACTGTATATCTTTCAAATGATGCAACCAAATAACAAAAAATGCCCCCCCACCAGAACAAATCAGTGCAAACCCTTTTAGTTGGTTGTACATTTTTATTTTTACTATTATTTTTATGTTTAATACATACACTATATTGTCAAAAGTATTGGGACGCCTGCCTTTACACGCACATGAACTTTAATGGCATCCCAGTCTTAGTCAGTAGGGTTCAATATTGAGTTGGCCGCCCCTTTATAGCTATAACAGCTTCACCTCTTCTGGGAAGGCTGTCCACAAGGATTAGGAGTGTGCCTATGGGAATGTTTGACCATTCTTCCAGAAGCACTTTTGAGGTCAGGCACTGAAGTGGTCGAGAGGGCCTGGCTCGCAGTCTCTGCTATAATTCATCCCAATGGTGTTCTATTGGGTTGAGGTCAGTCAAGTTCCTCCACCACAAATTTTCTCATTCATATGTTTATGGACCTTGCTTTGTGCATTGGTCCAAATCATTTGGTGGAGGGGGGATTACGGTGTAGGGTTGTTTTTCAGGGGTTGGGCTTGGCCCCTTAGTTCCAATGAAGGGAACTCTTAAGGCGTCAGCATTCCAAGACATTTTGGACAATTTAATGCTCCCAACTTTGTAGGAACAGTTTGGGGTTGGCCCTTCCTGTTCCACCAGTGCATAAAGCAAGGTCCATAAAGACATGGATGAGCGAGTTTGGGGTGGAAGAAATTGATTGGCCTGCACAGAGTCCTGCCCTCAACCCGACAGAACACCTTTGAGATGAGTTAGAGCGCAGACTGCAAGACAGGCCTTTTCTCCAACATCAATGTCTGACCTCACAAATGCGCTTCCGGATAGATTCCCATAGACACACTTCTAAACCTTGTGGACAGCTTTTCCAAATGAGTTGAAGCTGTTATAGCTGCAAAGGGTGGGCCAACTCAATATTGAACCCTACGGACTAAAACTGAGATGCCAGTAAAGTTCATATGCGTGTAAAGGCAGGTGTCCCAATACTTTTGGTAATATAGTGTATATCAAGTGGTGGGCCATATGCACTACAGTTGTATCCAGCAGGCTCCCAAACACTGCTACTCATACTCATATACATCCAAAATTAGAAAGAATGGAGCACAGATCTGCTTGCTTTTTCTTTATTAAATCTTTCATATCACAAGCAACATAGAACAACCATTTTGGGTGTCCCTTGTGAACTTAAAAAAAGGTGGGGATGCCCAAAATAGTTGTTTTAGGCCAGGGATGTCCAACCTTTATAGCTATCTTGGGCCACAGGTTGGACACCCATCTTTTAAGCTCTAATGAAGGATTAAATAAAGAAAAAGCTAGAAGATCTAAAGATATGTACTCTATGCTTTCCAATTATGGTTTTATGCAGCATATATATATACATATATACACCTGTATATATGTGTGTGTGTTTGTGTGTGTGTGTATATATACAGCAAGAACTATATATATGCAGGGCTTTTTTTTCTCACAAAATAGGTGCAGGAACCCCTTTCCAAGTCACCCGTTTTCTTGGACCCTACCCACCTCCAAGCACCATTCCATGGTTCTACCCCCTACCTACCTCCCAGTACTGCCCTTTTAGAGAATACAGAGCCGGCAACAATAGATCCCTCCCTTAACAGTAGATCTCTCCCAGCAATAACTGACCTCCCCAGAAATATAAGACCCACCCCCAGCAACAGTAGGGGCCCCACCAGCAACCATAGACCTCCTCAGCAACAACAGAACCCCCTGCAAAAACAGACTGCCTCCAGCTGGAATAAATCCCCCAGCAGCCAGCATTAATAGACCCCTTGCCATTACATACAGTCAGTGCTGGTGGTGCCGGAACTGCGTTCCCACTGAAAAAAAGCCCTGTATATATGCCAGATTACGAAGAATAGTGGAAGATCTTGTAAATGTAATAACAGCAAGTTTTCCTAATTAACACACTTGATGCATAACTGGTCAGATTAGGTTTCACTTACTTTTTACTTACTTACTTCATATGTTTTTAATTCACATTTATTTTTGATTTCTGTGTTTCCCCCAAAATCTGTCTTTAAAGGGAAATCATATTTTATATGTATTTTATTTTTACATTTTTTAAAGTTTTCTTACTTATATGCTAATAATTATAGTAAACAATTAATGTGGGCTAGAGCTAACTTTGCATGCCATGCAGGGCTCTCTAGTAATAAAACAAAGCATTGTTTTAATGCTTGGAATCATCCTGTATATACAGTAAGTGACTAAGCCAACTAGTCCCATCTCAGCCAGAAGATAGGGAGGGGTTCTGTCTTTCCTATGTGACTCATTCTGCAGTGCATGTAACCTAATCTCTCTTCTATTTTTGGTCCATTTTACAAAACATACTGTATATAGAATAAGCTGGGTACAGATGTTCCTTTGAACTCATTAGGAGTTGGCTGCAACTCGAAAACATGATAAATTTGTAGTAGTACAGTGTAGTATTTCATCTTTACCAATTAAAAAGTAAATTATAAGAAATCAATAAAACACACGGAAAATTAGATTTAATCATGGCAAATGAGGTTTAATGTTAAAAAAATGTAAAGTAATGCATTTGGGTGCTAAAAATATCAATGCAAGTTACTCATTAGGGGGAGAACCTCTGGGGGGATCTAGGATAGAAAAGGACCTGGGGGTCCAAGTAGATGACATGCTCAGCAATGGCATGCAATGCCAAGCTGCTGCATGCAAAGCCAACATGATATTAACATGCGTTAAAAAAGGGGATTCACTCCAGAGATAAAACGATAACTCTCCCACTCTACAGTACTCTGGTCTGGATGCCTCTTGAGTATGTTGTCCAGTTCTGGGCACCAGTCCCCCGGAAAGATGTGCTGGAACTGGAGAGAGTCCAGAGAAAGGCAACAAAGCTAATAAAGGGACTGAAGGATCTCAGCTATAGAGAAAAACTACAAACATTCAACATATTCTCTCTGGAGAAGAAATGCTTGAGAGGGGATATGATAGAGATGTAAAAATATGGTTACTGGTGACCCTAGCATAGGGAACAGACTTTTCAGTAAAAGGGAATTTAAAAAGACACGCTGTCATTCACTGAAATTGGAAGAGAAGCGGTTTAACCTTAAACTGCACAGAGGGTTCTTTACTGTCAGAGCGGTAAGGATGTGGAATTCTCTTCCACAAGCAGTGGTATCAGCAGGGAGCATTGATAGTTTGAAAACCTATTAGATGGGCATCTTAATGATCACAACATACAGGGATATACAATTTACTATTGACATAAACACAAGCACACTCACACACCACAGGTTGAACTGAATGGACTGGTATCTTTTTTCAACCTTACCAACTATGTAACTATGCTTAACTCTATAAATTATCCTAATAAAGTGGGATCAAAACGTTACAAGACCATGAGTCAACCCCCTATACACCATTACATTACATTAAATTTTTTTTTTTTTTTTAACATTTTTTTTTTTACTATTTATGTCTTCATTTATAATTTTGTTTTCATGCAGACCAAACTGTCCCGTCACTGTGATGGGGGGCACTTGATCTCAGGGGGCACTGTGAGGGGGACACCAGATGTGAGGTGGCACTGTGATGGGAATACCTGATGTAAGGGACACTCTAATGGGGACATCTGATGTAAGGAAGCACTCTGAGGGGAACACCTGATGTATAGGGGAATACTAAAAATTGACAATAAATAATATTGAAATGCTATTTAAATTGTACATAGCTTATGCTATGATAGACATAAAATAACTGCATACATACTAGGATCTGAATTATACCTTAATTTGGGACCTCTACTATCCTTAAATCTCAATTTAACACCATGTATAAACTAACATCACTGGTAAACACAGGAACCTGGGTAGACCTCTGGATCCTAGGACCAAGCTGTAAACACAGCATCTACCTCTCTTCTAGACATGTTTAAGCCCAGCCTTTCTAAATGCTAAGCATTTGTGCAGGTGTCAATTGTCAGGGTCTGTATTTGCCCCAGAGGCTCTTTGATATGACAGCTGAATGACTGTAGGTGAAGCTTATCACTCTTTAGGGGAGAGGGGTATTCATCCTGACTTGGAGAAAAGCCGAGTCCCTGTATGTAGATCCCAGGATCTAGGGTCTTGGCCTGTGGAAGGACAAGCACAGGAGGTACTTAGTGGAACCACAAGGTGCCTGTCTTTTGCCAGCAATGTTAGGGTGTTTACTTTGGGAAGTAGGACAGGTTCAATTCATGCTTTATTTTTAAAACTCTGGCCTTAATTTACTTTGACTAATACAGACAACATCATGGATCAGATTTAATGTCTAGTACATGTGAAAATATTTGATTTTTTGTGAAAAACCTCTGGATCACAGAGGCAAATATACTACATTTCCAACTACATCATAAATACTGTTCATGAATACATGTATTACAGAAAGTTCTTTGCATCTAAATAGATCTGTAATCAATATAGAAGCCTCAAGCCTCAATTTAACATGGAATGAAAAACAATTGTTAAAAGCACTTCTGATCAATACGTAAGCAAATTACAACACACAGAATGCATAGCTGCCATCTAATTTAAGTGGATTTCCATGACATGTTAGTATGCCTCAGCTCCCACTCTCATGAAACATTTCATGATCCTTCCAGCACTCACAATGTACGCTTGTGGTTGGCACAGATTTAGCGTGACCTTACAAGTGTGTGTTTTTTCTTTTATTTTAACGTCAATGGAAAAGCTACATGAAACAAATGGGCCAATGGAAAATCTACTTTATCAGTCTCTTGAGTTAATATATAGAAAATATGTCCATCTTCTCCAGGTGGTTGGTGTAGACTTCTGCTGCTAAGTTCATGGCAGGAAGAGACCTACTGTGGAAACAGCAGTGGAAGCACCGGCCTGCCATGTCATAATCTATTCACAATGGACAGTAGCACAATGGCGTACCAAAAGACATACTGTAGGTGGCCAGGAATTTTAATGGTTGGCAAAAAGTGCTGTTAGCCCTCCAATTGAAATCGAATGTACTAAAAACCACTAGGAATAAAAAGTAATTACAAAGAGACATGAAACATTGCATAATATCTTTCCATGTATATAAGGTCGGCATCCAGGTGAGGAAAAATACAATTTCTCTTTATTTTGTTCCAGGAGTATACATATTACAAACAGAGCTGACACCTGGTTGCCGACTTTATTTTTATGGAAGGACTCTGGTGATGCAGGGTGGAGACCGCAAGTCAGCCACAGTGAGTGGAAACAGAGAGCTCTTGCTGGCACTGATTGCATGATTGGATTGCAGTGCCATTATCTTGTATGTGTTAATGCATACTATCTGCCTTTATTAGTTATATGCTATGTACATACACATTTTTTTTTGTGGTTGAAAAACAAAGTTGAACGAGGTATTTTAGCTGAACATATAAAGGAAACAAGGCATGTAAAACAAAAAAATAAATGCAAACTGTAAGTAATGATATAATAATTGCACTGTTTTTATCTTAGCATTTCTTTAGAAAGTAAAGGGGCAAGATAATCAAATCAAAGGCTACCCTTCAGTTCGTTGCCATACACCTAGGAATACATGGAGTTTTAGCAACTAAAAACCTCAATATAAAGAGGATAGCATAAATAATTTAAAGAGGGGGGTTCGTTGTGAAACGTGTACTGTGAGCCGGTGGAGGGTACACTGTGTTCCTGTAAATCATAGTCCCTCTGTGGTAGCAATAATATGTGATTCTGGAAGGGGCTTTTTTGAGCCATTGGGAGCTCTACTGTGTGCCTTTAGGAGAGGCCACTGTGTAGCTGCAGAGGGTGCACTGTGTTCCACAAGAAAACAACAAGAGAAGGGCGCACCAACCTTGTGCATTACCACTTAAAAGTTTATTAAAATCAAAGAAGGGTAGTGTACAATATACTCACAAACGTAGCATATGAACAAGCATATAGGAAATGGGCACGCTCTCTTCCAGGACACTTCTCTACTGCTGGATAGCGTGATAGCGTCCTCAAAACCTGATGTGGCTTACGCGTTTCGAGGGAGGACCCTCTTCCTCAGAGCCAAAAACGCCTTCTTTGATTTTAATAAACTTTTAAGTGGTAATGCACAAGGTCGGTGTGCCCTTCTCTTGTTGTTTTCTTATAGTGCCTTTTGGATACCCTTGGTCCTAAGGGGGGCAGCAAGACCACTTCATTTGTGTCATAAAACCGCCTACAAGATTCACCTTCCTGCATACCACTCGAGCACAGGAGAGATATTGTTGTTTTTTGGAAATCATTGCACTGTGTTCCAGTGGGAGGAGTACTGTGTGCCTGCAAAGGGTGCACTGTGTTCCAGTGGGAGGATTACTGTGTGCCTTTGGAGGATACATTGGTGTTGATTTACTAAAGACAAATAGACTGTACACTTTGCAAGTGCAGTTGCACTCTTTTTTTCATAGGAAATGTAATTGTAGTAAAGCTTCACTTTGGAAAGAATATTCATTAAGGGGCAAGGAAAATAAATGCTCATGATTGGATAAGGTAAATGAGTGCAACTGCGCTTGCAAAGTGCGCCAACTATTTGTCTTAGTAAATCAACCCTGTGTGATCCTGTAGAAGGGCCACTGTGTCCCTTTAAAGGGCATATAGTGTGCCTGTGGAATATGTACTGTATATCAGTGCATTGTCTGGCTCTGGGAATGGCACTGGGAGACAATGGGATCCATACCGTGTGCTTGTGGGAATGGGCAATGCCAGTGATGAAAGCCATACCGAGTGCATGTGGAAGGTACAATAGAAATTATTTGCTAAATGCAAATAGGATGTTTATTTTCCAAGGGAATTTCTTTAGCTTAGTGAATGAGGTGGAAATTCACTTTGCAAAGAATACCCAATTACGTGCAAGGAAAAAAAAAAAGAAAAAAGAAACAGTATTTTTTCTTGCACATGATTGAATGATACTCTGATAGAAGTAAACAGAGCTTCACCTCATTCACTAAGCTAATTCCCTTGCAAAGTGAACAGCCTATTTGTCCTTAGTAAATCAAGCACAGTATGTTCTCAGAATAGGTTGAATTGTGACATTATTTTAGTACTTGTTAAAGTATTCATAGCACAAAGTGCTTTTTAGGTTAAGGGGAATCGATAGTTAAAACAGGAATGGAAAGTTGGGAATTAGCTACCTTCTATCGTAGACTATGCAAAAAGTGCTGGAATCTGTAACACAGACACTTTTCCACCGATTTTCTATAATCCTGTCTCAATGGGGCTGACACATAATTTTGAAAAGGAGATTAGCAGGAGAACCCCACAGCATCAGCATTTCACAGGAAGACCCTCTTTTAAATAAATTCAGGAGCACCACATTACTCATTAACACTACAATGTTTCACAGTTTCATATTTCTGCCCTTGAGCACTGAAGCCAAGTCTTTGATGCCAATTAGTTTGGTGGATTCATATTTCCCTTCGTTTTTGTGTGCTTCCCCAGAGTGCTGCAAATTACTCCCATAGATGAGACAAAACTAGGGGGTTTATCCAATCTTCAGCTAAACTATTCCATCTGCGTCTTTGATAAGGAAAGGAGAATGCAAGTCACTGGGGCAAGAAAAGACTGCATGACTAACCAGTGGGACAATAATATCAACCATGTCATGCAATCCCTGCTGAATTAGAAAGCTTTCAGCTTGCTGCTTCTTTAGTAAATGCTACAAAAATGGCTGATCAAAATGTTGCAGCTGGTATGTTTTTTAAAATAATATCTGCATTAGCATAACATTATAGATTCAATGATAATTTGCCTATGTTGTATATTAAAATGAATGCCATGTTAAACAGTATGTTAGGTTTAATATGGTAAGGTTACTTTTGGAACATGATTGCTGTACAGAGGGCAGGTAGATTCAACGGACTCTTCTCCTGTAAATATATAACTCATTAGTTGCTAGTTCATCTCCATCATTTGTCGTCATGGAAACGGCATCCCAACGGAGAAGGTTATTAGGCTAATGCAACCAGAGTCTGAAACTGAAGGCTTACCAGTCTCCCTCCTATCAGCTCTTTTCAAGATGGGATTTTATATAATACTCATCTGCTTTGTCTAACAGATTCATTGCTCTACAAGCATTTGAGAGTTACATCCAACATTATAAATAGATTTCTTGGCATTATGCTGACATCTTTAGGGAAGTCATAAGGATAGTTTTTTTTTTGCCAGAACTGTATTGTAGATCAAAAGGCAAAATAATTTCTGAAATTCATAGGAAAACACAAATTTTGTTTGTAATTGGTCCCTTCTCTTAAACAATATTCCAAGCTATTATGATGTGGAACTGTGTTTTAACAAAGTCACCAATCGATATACTTGTCCCTACTGAGAACTGCTCACAATCGCCAATCGCCATTGGGCAGAAAATCATGGCCAAGAAAAAAGATAAAATTGTTTGCCAAATGAGAATTGATCCACACAGCAGGATGTTAGTGTTAGCTAAAATTCCTGACTTCTCAATCTTCTAAATTAACTTTCTCCTTTATTTCACTGCAGATTTGTTCATCATCTGGGATGACCTAAAGATTTTGCAGTGCCAAAAAAAAAAACTGAAGGCAGAGTTGTGATTAGGATTATGAAAAGACAAAATAATAAAATATTTTTAACTGCTAATCATCATGTGTTGCATATCATTATGGCTACCCTCGAGAATAATTAATTAAAGGTACTAAGAGCACAAACCCTTTTTTATTTTAGGGGAATAGTTTATAGGTCTGTCTTTTTCAACCAGGGTGCCCAGGCATCCTGGGGTGCCTTGAGGTATCTCCAGGGGTGCCTTGGCAAAATGCCTAAAAAAAGCCCAAACATTGTATACAAGCCAGCGTGTGGATTAAGGCTGCCTTTTCATTGTGCACCATTACAACCTTCTAGCTGCCAGTGTTCTAATGACCAATGGCATCATCAGTTGATAAGGAGGATATCAACTGCACAACTTTTTTTGATCCTCCCCTGCCTCTTGCCATCAGCATTGGGGTCACATTAGCTGAGTGATGGAGAAAAACTGATGGAGAAGAGAAACATTGAAACATTAGAATATTGTTCTACTTGCACTTGTGAATGTTGCTGCATTATTAGAATAGTTTTTCATTTTAAAATGGGGTGCCTCGAGACTGTCCATAATTTTTAAAGGGTGCCTTGACTGAAAAAGGTTAAGAAATGCTGTTATAGATTATGTTGTGTTGTGTCATATGATTATGCTTGTTTATTCTTCTATCTGTTCTGAAAAAGGTTATTTAGTAGTAGCTAGATCATATCTAGACATCTTTTGTCTTGGTTGATTTCATCTAATTCAGCAGGAAATAAAATAAAAAAAAAACAAATCCAGCTACAACCTCGTTGTTAGTGTTCAGTATGGACAAACTATTATTCAACGTGGCTCATTCTTGATTAATTGAAAGGGCCAGTCAACCCAAAAGTGATATCTGAATTGTAGGTGGGCTAGATCAGCTGCTTCATTTTTATATGTCTTATATACATCTATAGCGAGCTCCCCCTGTCTTAACCTTCCTAGCGGTATTCCCGAGCGTGGCTCGAGGTTAAATTTCAGAGCCAAAAGCGGTAACCCCCGAGCCACACTCGGGGTACCGCTAGGAAGAGCGCTGGATCCTGGTAAAAGGGTTACTTACCTTGTCACCGGGATCCAGCAATGTATGGCGGCGGATCTTCCTCCCGATCCTCTCCGTGCCCCGGCTTCCGTCTCCTGCGACGTGACGTTCGCAGGGGGGTGGAACTGGCGGCAAATTCAAATGTAAAACACACCAAACACACTGATACAATTCAAAATAAAAACAAATCACATTAGTTTGCCCCCCAGTGCCCTTTCCTGCAGTTTTACTGTACTTTTTATGTATATATATATATATATATATATATATATATATATATATATATATATATATAAATATATATATATATATATATATATATATAAATATATATATATATATATATATATATATATATATATATATATATATATATATATATATATATATACATATATATATATATATATATATATGTATGTATATATACAGTATATATATATATATATATGTATACATACATACATACATACTTTAACTTATTTATAGTTTTTATTATATTATAATTTATGATTTTGTGTTTCAAACTTTATCATACCCTAGATGTTATAAAGAAGAACGCACAGTAAAAAATAATCATGTGTAAATAGTTGGTTTGGGCTGCTCATTTTTAAGAATTACATGCAAAATAATGGTACCGCTTTCAGCACCTAAAATTCGAAAGAATCATACCGCCAGGGAGGTTAAAGGTTTAGTCCACCTTTTCACAAAACATGAAAAGGTGAACTAATGTACAACACCCTCCCCACACCCCTGGCCTCCGCTGCACTTACCTCTTTGGATGATTACTTTATTATACTATAAGTTTCTGCCCATGCTAGCTGATGTATTGGTCTGGGCATTTGAAAGTTGCACTCTTTTGCACCCTTCTTTCTTCAAGGACAGTTCAGAGCAATTGTCATTGGTCAGAGCTGGTGCTGACTTATGTCCGCTCATCAACATGTTACACAGCCTCTGGCCTGTATACTGCATTCTTCAAATGCCTGGACTGCTACACTGACTGCATGGGCAGCAGAAGATAATCAAGGAGATAAGTGCAGCAGGGACCAGGGGTATGGGGAGGCTATAGTGAGTTAGTTTGTTTTTTTATTTCTTGTGAAAAGGTGAACTAACCCTTTAATTTTCATCCTCCTGGGAGTTTTGGGTGTTCCTTACCATCCCTGCATATGGTAAAATAAATAAAGCAATGGAGACAACCCTTTACAATGACCACATCAAGAGTACAGACCCAGGAACTTAGGTATAGAGATCTAATCTATAGAATCTTCAATAGATGTAAGAAATAGGTCATACAAATGTCAAGAATCTCCCAAAAACTGATGTATTTGTTTTGGTGGTTTGATACTTTGGGTTGATATATAAAAAAGGTACAAATGGATGGTGGAGGTGTTTCCTGCAGCAATTACCTAAAATAAAGATGTAATGCAGAAAAAAATATTAGCAGACAATAATTCTGCATTTTCTCTTCTCCACTTCTGTCCTTAGATCCAAGTTATGGCATCTTACGCTGCATATGAAAGAGATGATCATTATCAGATCTTTTCTTCTTTGGGCTCAAAACAAGACTAACTGATGCTGAAAAAAGGAGAACACGGCAGACAGTAGTGACAGCTTAGGGCACAAGTGACTTAAATAATTACCTGCAAGCAGTCAGATTCAAGCTCATTTTTAACAGAGCGATATTAATTTTTTGACAAGATGGACTACTAAAATGAATTACAATATTTATAGGAGTTAAATTATACAGTAATTTATTTTAATCGCCTAAGCGCCAGGGTATCGCGGCATGATATCTCTGTGATTAGTGAAGATGTATCTCAGTCCCTATCTCCACAGTCTGCAGCAGAATAAGAGGGACAGAGTGCATCTGTAGAGAAAAGCCGACATTTGTACAAGAGGGACCATGGCAACTCAGAAAACTGCCACATACTTCAATATTTCCATTCTCTCTACAATGGATTTCCCTCGGTGTTCAATTAGAACACTAGCTCGCCTCTCTAGGCTATGTTACTGATATGAAGAAGATTTATTTTTTGAAAAAAACATATTTAAGCTAAAGAGAAAAAGTCAAAGCAATGGAAAAAGTTAAATAAATAATACCCATAGTAATGATGAATCTACTGCGCTTAACAATCTAGGTACTCACATTTTCAAGTAGTTCATCAGTGAAGGCTTATAAAACTCATCAGTAAAGGCTGTAAATTTATTTTATTTTCTAATGTTTAAATTTAGGATTTAAAGAGACTGTCAAGAAGCAAAACATCTGTGTAATAAGGCACGGATTGGGGGTTATTTACTAAAACTGCATGATGCTAAATCTGGTGCAGTTCTGCATAGAAACCAATCAGCTTCCTGGTTTTATTGTCAAATCTTAATTGAACAAGCTGAAGTTAGAAGCTGATTGGCTACTATGCACAGCTGCACCAGATTCTGAGTGGGGGTGGGAGCCAACACAACCATCCATGTCCTGAATTTTAACTGGTTCCTCATTTGCATAGTGTATGGCCATCTTAAAGTGTCACTAAACCCACATCATAAAAAACTATTAATACATGCTGTTCATAATCACTCAGTCACTGTGGGATTCCTTTTCTGTATTCTACAAAAAAAAACAAATCTGGTTGATCCTGCTGTTCTCTATCTCCCCCATCTTTCCATGTCCCCATTGTAGTGGTGGATTTTTCAGAGCAGTGTCGGCAGCTTTTGCACCTGCTCAGTTTCCTGTGTAATTTCTACCCTGGTCAATGCCTCCCTACCACATCTGAGCAGCCCATGTGGTTATAGAGTCACACATGTGGGAGTATACACAGTGATAAATTACATCTGACTCACTCCCTCCTCCATGCCCACTAACCAGCTAAACACAATGGGGGTAGGATATTATGTGTAGATTAATGGAGGCTTCATCTCCATCATATTCTGGGACACAAGCTGGAGGAGTGTGACACCAACTGTGACTGGCAGAAATCCAGCTACAACATTACAATCAAAAAATATTAAAGATTTATTTTCGGATGATTTCGGCCAGGGATCGCTTCATTAAACTGAAATTTCTCCATAGGGCCTATTATACCCCTCAGCGAGTGGCCAAAATATACCCTCGTAGTTCGGATGTATGCCCTCGGGGCTGTGGTCAAATTGGTACCTTTTTCCATATGGTGTGGTCCTGCCCTGTTGCTCAGCGGTTTTGGAGGGAGGTGGTTGGTGAGCTTGAGGATTTGGGCGTTCGGGGCGTGGTCCTTGATCCCAGAGTCTCACTACTGGGGGTTTGCGATTTGGTCTCTCATAGGAGGCACATGCAGCTCTTTATATTTTATCTTATGTTCTATGCCCGGAAAACGATATTGTTACTTTGGAAATTGGCTGACTCTCCGCTACTGTCAAGGTGGCGGACCCTGGTTGACTCTGTATTGCCGCTCTATAAACTCACCTACATGAGCAGAGGTTGTCCTCAGAAATTTGACAAGGTGTGGGGTTTGTGGGTGGCCAGGGGAGGGCTGGGATAGACCCTTCCCCTCCTCTGTTCTCTCCTCTGTCTGTTCTCTCTGGGACTCCTTTCTTCTGCTTTGCTGTGCTCGGCTCCCCCTGGGGGCCCTTTCCTCCCTCCCCCCTTCTCCCTCTCCCCTCTCTCTCTCTCTCCCCCCTCTCTCTCCCCCCCTTCCCCCTCTCTCTCTGGATTTGTGGTCCCTTTAAGGGGGGGTGTCGTCCTTCGCTTGATATCCCTATATCTGATGTTGCTTCTGGCTGCCGAGCCCACTGGGGTGCCTGACCCTGGCTGGGGGGGCGTGGCTGCTTGGGTGGGGGGGTGGTGGGTCTGTCCTCCCAGTTATATTGTGCCTTTATTGCCTGTGCGGGAGATCTTCTGTTACTGTTTGCGTAAGTTGTACCTTGCCCCTTTTACTTGAATGTGATTTTGTCCAATGTGAACACAGCTTTGTATTTTTGTTTGTAACTTGTTTTTGAAATTAATAAAAACGTTTCTGTTAAAAAAAAAGATTTATTTTCAAATATATATTTGTATGACCATTTAAAACAGTTTATTGATATTAATTATTCAATTTTTTATTTTTACGTTTGCATCCCAAAGGTTTTTTTTTTTTTTTAACATGTGACCAGCAGATAGGGAATAGAAGCTCCTCCTGCCACTGTTTCCCTGTAGACAGGCTGGGAGATAGTTGGGTCACGTGACAGCTGTATATTAATAAGAAAAAAGATACTTAGATGTTTTTCTTAAATTAATTACAGTTCCATAATCCATATATAGAAAGATAAATGACAATGTAAATTACACAGTGTGCATTTAGTATAACTTTAAGTCACTACTGAAGTCAGAGACAGCCAGGCAACTAGTATTTTCACAGAAAGGTCAGCAATGGCAGCCCACAACTTCTCTATATGCAGGATTTGTTTAAAGCACCCTTTTTTTTAACTTAAAAACAAATTATTGTAAATAGGTATTATATTCTACTTATCTGTCCTTCCATACATGATTTAGATCTTTAGTTCCTTAGCAAAGCAGACAGAAGTATCTTCAGCTTCCTACATACTTCTGGGAATGTTGCATGTCTGATCCACTGCTTTTCACAGTGCCTTGTCACCTTAACAAATTTGCGAAATACCTCTTATTGGCCCCTTCCACACGGGGCAGGCTCTGTTGGAGTCCACCTGCTCATCGTGAATCTGTACGCTGATACACACTGATCAAACGGATGGCTGGTCTGTGTCAGCTCCGCATATGCAGAGCGGACACAGGCACTGCCCACACCGCCTGTCTGTTTGCCATCTGATCTGATCTGCTAGATGGATGGAAAACAGATCCCCTTCCGTCTGTTTTTAGAACATAGGATCAGATCGGATATCCGCAGGTGTAAATGGACACATGTCAGTTTACACCCACTGCTCCATAGAGGAGACTGGAGGGTCTGATCGGGTCCGCCTGAAAAACTGACAGGTGGACCTGAATGGTTTGTTAGTATAAAAGGGGCCATCATTAAAGATTTAGTTTATTTGAAAACATGTATACAAAACAGAGGCACTTTAGAGATCAAACCTTTCTTTTGGGCTTAAAATCACACAAAACAATATCCTTAGTCTTCAAACATAATCTATACACATCCACTATTGTGTAATTCCCCTGTAATTTATTTTTTATTCATTTTTCAGCCTCTCCTTTTCCCCCTAATTTCCATTTGGAACAAGCAGTGCATGTTGGTCGCGGTCTAGTGCTCTATGCACACTAATCCATCTCTGGAGTGAGCAAGAGAAGACGGCTACATTCCTACATAAAGTGGGAAAATGGATAACAAATGTAGACACCCACTAACATAAAGATGGATTACAGCAGCAAAAAAAAAGAAGGAATTTGGAGATTTTGGCGAGGCTAAGAGCAAAAGAATGTATTTTTTGCATTAAAATACATATGTGTGTATTTTTCTTCTTTTTTTAGTTTAGTGTTACTTTGTGGCTTGGAACTGTAGAGCGGTGCATGGTTGGGTGTGGAGCTGGGTGGGAGACCTTGGGTGATACTCTACAATCCTGAACATGATCCAAAACAAAATTCCGTCTTCAGCCCTAAAGAAGGAGTTGGACAAAATGAGTTCAGATGACTAGAAATTTTTGGGACCTTTATTTATAGTACCTCTCACCCACTATAGCTATCACATCCTGACAGTACCAACAAATTAAGACCTTGGATCCCACCATGTGTAGGGCAGTTACTGGGAACCTTTCCCTATAGGGTCCAGTGCTACTTTACACATCCACATCAGCGTCAACCTTTATTCACATAGTGTAAATCTGTTTTTTAAAAAAGAATGTTTGTGCAACTGTTCAAGAACCTTTGGCAGTGTTATATGAAATGTGTGCCAACCCCTTGCCGGACAGACCACAATACTTATAGTAGAACTAATCCCAACCACTATAATTTCCTGGTAACTTTAACATGTTACTATAATTTCAAAAGTTGTTTTTATTTTCTTTATAATGCAGAATAAAATACTCCTTGGCGATCCTGCCTGATTTGTTCAAGTACTTACTTTTATTTAGTTAAACCTGTCTCACAATTCTGCTCTTGGATTGTCACTTTGTCATGTCTGTCCCTGATGGAGATTATACAGTACAAGGTCATGTTGTCACACATAGCACAGGCATGGTCCACTGTTGTTAGTATAAGGAAGAGGTTCCTTAAAAATGATGCACAGCCACTGATGGAGCAAGTAAATGAAGATACGTGGCTGGATGAGATCAGCTCCACTAAGATGCAACAAAGGATCAAAAAGAGTAAAAACATATGTGGGATTTAGATCTACTTTAAATCAAACCTGTGTGAGAGAAAATTGTCAGCATTGACCTTCCGAAAAATGCTAGTTGTCTGCATGTCTCTGTGTTCAGTATTTTCCCAGTGACAGATTCTGAAAAAGCTTGCATACTTGCCAACATTTGAAGGTGATTTAGAGGGGCACCTTGAAAGATCTGAGAAGAAATGTAAGACACCAAGCTCACCCTGGGCAGGCATATAGAGGCATAGACAAAGTAGGTGTGGCCAATACCATGGGTATGACTTTAAAGAATATGGCATGTAGTTTAGCAATTTTCTCCCCAGTTTGCTATATTTTGGGCAAAATAAGGCCTGGGGAAAAACACTGGTGGTCGCTGGTTATTTCCCTAACCACATGCTATCAAACGTCTGTTCTGCCTCTAGCTTTGCTGATGCTCGAGCTCACTCCACCTGACATAATTACAGTGCCAGGTGCTGAAATGCAGATCATCCCAGCACTTGGCACTCCGCTGTCACGAGGTCTTCCAAGATCCAGGAAGAAACTTGGCTGCTATGCAGACCAAACCTCCACTCTTCTCCCATAAGGCAGAAACCTGAAAAAGCCTCCTCCCTTTCTAGATGGAAGGTGATGCTAGATCTCACTCCACCTGACATAATTACAGTTCCGTGGGGGCTGAAATGCAGATCATCCCAGCACTTGGCACCATGCTGTCACCCTCCACAGTGTTCTGAACCCTATTGGACAGCCTGCAGGGACTGTCTTTCAAGAGACGGGAAGAAACTTGGCTGCTATGCAGACCAAACCTCCACCCTTCTCCACTAAGGCCGAAACTTGAAAAAGCCTCCTTCCTTTCTAGGTGGAAGGTCCTAAAGCAGGCATTAACAGGCATGTTTAAAAAAAAAAAAAAAAAAAAACATCAAAAGCAGCAGCAGTAGTGCTCAGTTTCCTGGATCCTGCCAGACAGCCTGTGGGACATAGACACTGCGGGACAGAGTGAAAAATCCCTGGACTTTCCCACAGCATTCAGCAAATTTGGTGAATAAAAGCATACAACACAGAAAGTCAGGACTCCTGGTATTCTACTTATTCTTGACAAGTAAATCAGGGAGTTTTAAAGGCAATAGGGTTGATTTACTAAAGTCAAACAGGCTGTTCACTTTTCAATGGAATTTTTTTCTTAGCTTACTGGATGTGTTGAAATTTGACTTTGCAAAGAATACCCAATCACATGCAATGAAAAAAAACTGTATTTTTCCTAGCACAAGATTGGATGATGGAAGTCAGCTGTGCTTCACCTTGTTCACTAAGCTAAGGGAAAATTCCCTTACAAAGTGAACAGCTTATTTGGCTTCAATACATTAACCCCAATGAAACATAGAAGCCAGGCAACTAATACTTTAAAAAAAAAAAAGGTCAGTCACTGTCAGAATTGCTAATCTGCATACTTGTTCTAGATCAGTGACTCAAGTAGTGAAGCTGTCATCTTGACAAAGGGGTCCCCCGCACCCCAGAACGCTGGTTTATTTTTGCTATAGAACTTGGAGAAAACACAGATAAGGAATTTGTGGCATGCTGGCTATTCTCTGTGTACAGTTATCACTGTACCAGCATAAGCCATGCACCCTCTACAAAGTACAGGTGATTAAAGCATTTGCGGTATTGACCTTTGCCATTGAGATTTTACTTTCTGCGTCTCTGTCCCTGTCATGTATTTTTCTTCACTCCCTGTCTGGTAAAACCGTTGGCAGAAATTGAGGAAAATACTGTATCTCCCTATGGAGCTCCAGATACAAATAAAAAAAAAAAAAACAGGTTCTAATCCTTCCCTACTCTTGGCCTACAATTTGAAAGAGTTGATACATTAGTAAATATACCATATGAATAATCATTTTAAATCAGCTAACACCCTAACTAGGCTATAAACCTAGCCCTATAATATATAACTAGAATCTGATTAAATAAAACCCATTTATAGCAGGAACAATGTTATTTATTAATAAATTATATCCCGCGCTAAATAAAGACAGTAAAAAGGAATAAATGTATAAATATATGCCGCTGCTTAAATAAATAAATAAAACTATGTATAACATGAAATCGCAACTAATTTTGTGAAACCACCAGCATCGCAAGTGAAAAATATAATAAAAATAAAACAGAATGTGATTAATTAATTGATTAATTAATTAATAGAATAAATATTCCCATCACTCGGAGTATTAAATTGATAATCAAAAAATATATATAAATCAGTCCAAAGATTATAATACTATGGTGATAGGTGCAAAGTCTTCAAATTTTAATAAATTCACAAAAGTCCAAAACTTGAGGAAAAAACGAGATCCCCATGAATGAAGAACTGATAAATCACCACAGATCATCGCCACCGCTGTGCATAATAAACTCCACTCCCATCAGATGGACACTCACCAAATATAAATGCCCCCCATTCGCATGGTTGGGCAAAAAAGCTGATATAGAGAGAATAACGTGGATCCTCTAGATGGATTTAGATCATCTCCTGTCTCTTCCCCTAATGATCACTCCACAGGTAACATGTAGGAAAAAAGCCCCACTAGTGTGATACTGTAAAAACTTCAACATTTATTTGAAAAGGAGCTGTAATCCACTCACATGTAAACAGTAAAATCTGCGCCTTAACACATATTAGCAACAATCAATACCGATCCCCTTGAGTCCTCATCACCCTCACACTGGTTACAATGACAGGGAATCATCCTATAGTCTTCTGAATGTAAGTCTGTTTGCCGTGTAACCAAGCCCCTAAACGTTTCGTCACTTCCGACTTCGTCACAGGGGGGTCCAATGTTATTTAATTATTCACACACATTGAGAAAACTGTGTATATTAGGTTTGTAACTGTTAAATGTATGCCTGATTTACATCAAAAGACTGAAGTTCTCCTTTAATGGAAGGATCATTAAAAAAAAATGTTAATATTTGTCAAGTTATGGCACTAGAAGTGATGCGTTCAGTAATATCCAAATACCAGAAACAATTCTGTGTTACAAACCTGAAACCCATCAACATAACCTGGTTTATGTGCCTCAGACACAACAAATAATTCTTTTACTTTTCTACAAATGGGGTTTGCAATGTAGACGACATACACAGAGAGCAAGTTATGAAATATTTATGCAGACAATGAAATTCTGAATTCCCAAGCACTGCCTTTCACATGTCATAAAATTCACCCTGTGAAGTTCTGTTTACAAAGCCAGTGCTTGGAATTAGCAGCCCTCATGATGTATACTTGCTGCATATGTGCCTAAGGACCATGTCACACTACCCCCAGCAGCAAATTAAAGCAGCTACAGAATTGCTTTGTTTAGCATTTTTGTTGCTAGGAACTGCAGGCAATGAAAGATGTGTCACAGAAATTCACAGCTATATGAAGCTTAGCCACTGTTGTCTGAGCGACTTTTTGCAGTGTTTGGAGCTAGTTAAATAATCAGCAGCTACTCATGGTATTCAGTGCAGCTGTCACCTACGATGGTACACTGGAAAATGATGGCTGCCTAAATAAGCTTTGTAGGCTTATTTCCAGCTACAGCAGAAAATCTGTAGTTAGCAAAAATTGCCAGAAAATATGTAGAGATATTTGCAAATCTCTGCCACATAGTTGTTACCATTACATGGCACAGAAATACCGGTGGTGAACAAACAGAATAGTGTTGGCGTTAATGTTGGGTCTTGAGTTAAAGTCCCACTAGCAACATGATCTAAAAATTGAACCAAAAATTGAGTTGGTAGACCATTCATTCGAATTTCATATGGTTATTGTGCTCACTGCGACAGTCGATTAGCAGTTCAAGATTCAAAATGTAAGAACAAACTTGTTAAAAAAAAAAAAAAAAAATGTCAAACAATATCCTAATCATTTGTAGGTCAGTTGTTCAAATAAACAAAAAAAAACATATTTTGTGAAATGCTCATTACGATGTGTGATGTTGAAAATGTTAGGGAAAATGTTGCAATTTGATGAAAAATTTCTGATACAATAGTTGGGCAATCAAATATTAGATCAAAAGAACGTTTTTGATTTATTTTTTTCTAATTTTCATTTTTCTACTTATCTATGGGCCGCTTATGCATACATTCATGCATTGACATGGTAGTCAGTGTGTGCTCAGAGGGAAAACAAATTTCAGTGTAGGCCGAAAAGGGAACTGCGCAAACAGAGTGATATTTGACAATAAATGAATATATATTATATAAATAAATAAATGTGAAAAATTTGAGGAATTTCTTCCTTTAGCGAGCAGCAATAAAAACGTGATAACGCAATAAGTGATAATGAATGGGGGTTATTGCGCTCAGCTGTGAACTCACAAAAAGTGCTAGTGCATAAACAGTGTTATGTCTCACATAAATCACATAAACATAAAACCAATAAAATTGAGGTGAACAGTTCATTTAAATGACAATATATAGGTGAGTATATCAAAATATAGTCCTTGAAAGTGCTCGGTGCAAACTAATTGTTCCAGCAGCAAAATGGACTTGATATAAAGTGCCTTCACCAATCACCATACACCCAGTGCTCGGATAAAATACTTCTTACCAGAAGAAGTTGACCCCTTAATTATAGGAGATAAGGAGGTACCACTGGTCCTCGTGTACCGGGCCTGGCAGCTGACAAGGGAATCTCTCCCTCTGCAGCCAATTCACAGCATCCCTTCATTCTCTCCCTGCGTGCCTCAGTGCTCTGATCTTAGCTCTGCTTCCTGCATTACCTTCTATCTACCTTGGGAACGTGAGACCATAGAGTTCCGGTGAGGTGGAGCGCAGACGCGGAAGCGGCGTCACCACCCACCAGGAGAAGCCGAACGATCTGTATCTTTGTGGCGTTTTTACTTACCGCTATGTAGTAAGTGCAATACTTTTAATTAAATTTATTTACCTGGCAATATTACACTATTGGAGTATCCTTATTTCCTTTGACATGTTGTCCGGAGTCTCGGAGGTACCTCTTTACTTCTGGCTTATCACACACTGGATGTGAAGACAGTAACAGGATAATCTGGAGCTCTTGTGGAGATACATGCTGGTCATGACCCCCTATAATTAAGGGGTCAACTTCTTCTGGTAAGAAGTATTTTATCCGAGCACTGGGTGTATGGTGATTGGTGAAGGCACTTTATATCAAGTCCATTTTGCTGCTGGAACAATTAGTTTGCACCGAGCACTTTCAAGGACTATATTTTGATATACTCACCTATATATTGTCATTTAAATGAACTGTTCACCTCAATTTTATTGGTTTTATGTTTATGTGATTTATGTGAGACATAACACTGTTTATGCACTAGCACTTTTTGTGAGTTCACAGCTGAGCGCAATAACCCCCATTCATTATCACTTAGTGTGTGCTCAGAGGCAACTGTCGGCAAGAATCTGAAGATTCTTGCAAGTGGTTGTAAACGTGGCTTGCACACACTTCACTCCTCTACAATCCTGTGTTCAGGGAAAGGCAACCAATCAGATCCTCTTCCTCCGACAGATGTGATCCATTGCTGTAGGAAATAGTGGGACTTTTTTGTAGGACAGATATAAGTATCTGGGGAGCTTGTGGACCAATATTCCTAAAGTACATTTTTGATTTTAGAACTGCTTTATGTAAAAAATTGTATTTCTTTGTTTCATACATTTAAGAGAACCCATAATCTCCTATTTTCACCTAGTTGTGAATAGGTGCTCCCGTATAGAAAGAATTTCCAGTGATATGCTTCGTTTCTCAGAATCTAGCAGGTCTTTCAATTGTGTAACTGACAAAATAGTGAAATGCGCTATGCTTGTTTATTAAAGAAATCCTTCTAATTATGACATTTTATTGTATTTAGAGTTTTAACTGAATAACAAGACAATGTCATTTTAACAGTCATCTTGCTCAGCTCATAAAATAGGTGATCATTTATAATTAATTCTTTACAATCCTCTGTTTTCAGCATATATTGTTTCCCAGGGAAAAAGTCAAGTAGGAAAAAAGATGCTATGGCTTTTGACATTATAAAGCAGTGTTTCTCAACATCTTTTCAGTCAAGGCACCCTATAAAAATCATGGAAATCTCGAGGCATCCTTTAAAAATTATGGACAGTCTCAAGGCACCCCATCCTAAAATGTAAAAACTATTCTAATCGTTTTTCATAATGCAGCAACATGCAAACGTGTAGAACACCCAATGTTTAAGGGGGTTTAATCTTCAAAAGCAAGTACACTTTTGCAAACTGGTTCTCACTAGTACTCCAATGTTTCTCTTCTTACTCCATCTTACTCAGTTTTTCTCCATCATTCAGCTAATGTGACTCCAACGCTGATGGAGAGGGCCGGGAGAGGGGGTACAAGGATGCTGTGCAGGCGACTGATGTCTTCCATGTCAACTGATGATGACATTGGTCATTAGGACGCCAGCAGCTAGAAGGTTGTAATGCTGCACAATAAAAACCTGTGGCTTTTTGTAACTAAAAGGCAGGCATCATGCACATGCTGGCTTGTATACAATTTTTGGGCAATTTGTATGGATTTTGCCAAGGCCCCCCCTGAAGAAACCTCAAGGCATCCTGGTTGAAAAAGGCTGGTATAAAGTCATGAGGGCTGAGCTTTGTGGGGGAGTCGTATATATAAGTCGTATATATAGTCTCGGCCTGAGGGGGAGAGGGGTGCAAGGGGATCTACACACAGAGATCAATTTTAAGACTAACACAGGCACTTGTTGGCACCATAAGGTCCCTGTACTCCAGTACTGTTGTTACCAAGTTTTTTTTTTTTTTAAGCGGAACTTAACTCTCTTAGCCAAATATATTTATTTCTAAGCCTTGTGCTTTTAGCATTAGTAAATAGCTAAGAAAGTATATCATATTTACTTGTTTTAAACTTTATTTTACATTTCTTCAGGTGCTTCCTGGTTTCTGGCCTAGGCAAATGATGTTGATCATCCCAGCAGTCGTCAGGAGGGGTTTTCTCACCTAAGCTCACTAACCTGCTAACCTGCCTTCATGCCTGAGCTAATGGCAGATGATTTTCTGGAAGTAAATGCTACATGAATCATCTCCACCTACTCAACATGCCCATGGTCAGAAATGCTAGGTTCGAGGGGTTTCAGAGTGATTTCTCACCGAAATAAAGCATGGAGACATGGATGGATGGATGGATTGGAGCATTTGCTTTGACAATTAAAAATTAAACAGAGCTTTTCATACATGGTGAGTGACTTTGTATTAGATAAATATTCTGGAGTTGATTTACTGAAGTCAAATAGGCTGTTCACTTTGCAAGGGAAGTTGCACTTTACAGGGCATTTTGTCCCAGTATTTAGTGAAGGAGGTGAGTAGTCACTTTGCCAAGAATAAAATAATGTACCACACAATGCAACTAAGAAATTGTAATGGTCCCCTGCGCTCAGAAGTGTAATGACCTTCAATTTAGGATAAACCCAAATTTAATGCATAAAATACATAAACCAGTTGCTGCTACTTAAAACAGAAGCAAAAATGATAAAAACACCAACTTGTCCTCATAGAACAAAATAAGGCATCAGTAGCGCACACAAGACATGGTCATAAGCGGCACATTATAATTCAAATGCATCCACAAAGCATAATTATGGAAAAAATGGCAAAGTACATCACATAATGATGCCTTGAAAAAACAGTCTGTAAGATGAGTGATAGTAGATGTAATACATTCCAAAGGTAGAGGTAAAGGTATCCCAGTGTATAGTTGAAGAAACACCTCACAATCCTCCACCAGTGTGCAGGTCACTCCAAGTGTAATGGCAACTCATCAGAAATCAATGCCTACCCACTTTCATGGGTAAAGCAAATGCTTGTGTTTATATCCCCTAGGAAACCCACTGGATCAGCCGCCACTTCCCCCCACTCTCATGGATATGGCAAGTAATGTATTTAACCACTTAACGACCAGCCACGTAGATCTACGTCGGCTGACTTTGAGTGGTTATACCGGGATGATGCCTCTAGCTAGAGGCATCATCCCGGTACCGTTGTTTGAAGCCGACGGTCGGCCTTCCGTCGGTAATGATCGATGCGGCTCGGGAGCCGCTCGATCGTTACCCGGGGGGGCGGGAGGGGACATCCCCCCCCTCCCGCCGCCTTCCGTGGCTTTGCTCGGGGCTCCCGTCCCACCGGGAGCCCCGAGCACCCAGCCGGCACGTCCGCCGGCTGGATGGAGTCCCGATGAATGCCGGAAATGGCATCGATCGGGTCTCCGATGACGTAACCCGGAGGCGGCGTCCATGACGTCACTTCCGGGTTACTGTGCTGCAAAAGGCTGCAGATTTGAAAAACGGCTGTATGCAAAAATGCAGTTTTCGGCGTTTTGCATACAGGGAAGTGTAGTGGAGGGGTCTAGGGTCTTTAAGACCCTCGATCCCTCCATAAAGTGTACCTGTCACTACATATTGGTGTCACAAGGGATGTTTACATTGCTTGTGACAGCAATAAAAGTGATCAGATTTTTTTTTTTTTAAAAACATGTAATAAAGTTAAAAAAAAAGAAAAAATAAATAGGAAAAAAAAAAATAAAAAATTTAGCCGCCCCCGTCACCGTTAGCTCGCACACAAAAAAAACGTATACGCAAGTCGAGCCGCGAATGAAATCGCTGTTCAAACCACACATGTGAGGTATCGCCGCGATCGCCAGAGCGTGGGCAATGATTAAAAAAAAAGAGCTACACTCTAACTCTAAACTGGTAACCGTTAAATAAATTTAAAGCGTCGCAGATTAGGATCTCTATTGACCGTAGTTTGTCGCCATCCCACAGGGGGGGCGCAATTTTACACCGTAACATGTTGGGTATCTATTTACTTGGCGTGACATCATCTTTCACAATATACAAAAAAAATGGGCTAACTTTACTGTTTAGTATTTTTTAAATGCAGTGAAATGTGATTTTTCAAATTTTTTCCAAAAAAATGGCGTTTTAAAGACCGCTGCGCAAATACCGCGTGACAAAAAATTTTGCAATGACCGACATTTTATTCTCCAGAGTCTTTGCTAAAAAAATATATATAATGTTTGGGGGTTCTAAGTAGTTTTCTAGGAAAAAATACTGGTTTTAACTTGTGAACAAAAAGTGTCCGAAATAGGGCTGGGGGTAAAGTGGTTAAATCACCTAAGAAATCCCCTGCATCTACTGCCACTTCCTCCTCTACTCACACAAACTCATTTAATATGGTCTTTTAAAGACTGACAAACTCTTATAGCTGCCACTGCCAGTTGTATTGCAGACCCTCTCAACCAAACTGTCAAGCCGTCAAATGGCTGGTGTCATAGCTGATCACATCCGCAGATCAAATGGAAACTAAGATGGCAGCTTCCTTGGCTCCATGTGTCTGTTTACATTCCTAGGTGATTTAAATATGTTACTTGCCATATCCATGAGAGTGGGAGGAAGTGGCGGCTGATCCAGTGGATTTCCTAAGGCAGGGGTAGGGAACCTATGGCTCGCGAGCCAGACGTGGTTCTTTTGATGGCTGCATCTGGCTCGCAGACAAATAGGGTCTCCTGCTGTGAGTATATCATTATTACCCCCGAGTCGAGTCCATGCCTGCGTGCTGCGGCCACACTGGTTGCTTGTATGCCACTTGGCGTCTAGCAACCAGTGATGTCACGTGACGTCAGCGTCATCACGTGACAGCGGGAGAGCGAGGGCAATGGTCAAATTCCTCCTCCGCTCCTAAATTTACTCCACCCACCACCGGCCACTTCCCTCTTCTCCAGGCGGCAGCGTGGGCTCAGCGTAGAGCCGAGGGAGGTCCTGAAGCGACAGGTCAGTCAGTCAGACTCGTCAGTGTAAATATTTTGCATTCTGTGCTTCCCCTGTCTCAAGTAATTGAAAATACTCTTTCAGAAAGAGTATTTGCAATTACTAAGTTGAGACAGGGAAGCGCAGAAAGCAAAAAATTATTGGATAGCCTGCACCTTCTTTTTTATCTTTTATTCAGTTTACAGAGGCTCCCAATACCCTCACTGAAGAAGTGCTTCAGGCCTGCAGCCGTATATACAGTGGAATTTTTTAATAACATTTCCCCAGACATTGACATTTTGGCACATATGGGCTACACATCCACTTTCTGTTTGTGCTAAGGTTATTTCTCCTTTCCATTGTCGTGCCCTGCAAATCTCACTAGTGTGAACAGGGGAAGTCAACTTAAATATTTCAGCTCCTTTAACCACTTAAGCCCTGGAAGGTTTTACCCCCTTAACCTTCCTAGCGGTATTCCCGAGCGTGACTCGGGGTTAGATTTTACAGCCAAAAGCGGTAACCCCCGAGCCACACTCGGGGTAGCGCTAGGAAGATCGCTGGATCCTGGTAGAGGTTTTACTTACCTTTTCTCCGGGATCCAGCGATGTATGCGGGCGGTATGCGGCGGCGGAGTTTCCTCTCAATCGTCTGCGAGCCCCGGCTTCCGTCTCCGGCGACGTGACGTTCGCGGGGGGGTGGAACCGGCGCGGCAAATTCAAATGTAAAACACACCAAACACACTGATACCATTCAAAATAAAAAAAAATCACATTACATTGCCCCCCAGTGCCCTTTCCTGCAGTTTTACTGTACTTTTTATGTATATACATATATATATATATATATATATATATATTAATATATATATATATACATATATACATATATATATATATATATACATATATGTATATATATATATATATACACGTATATATATATGTAATTCTTGTGAATGAGCAGCCCAAACCAACTGTATACATTATATATATATATATATATATATATGTATATATAAAACATATGTATACATAATATATGTATACATACATATATATATATATATATATATATATATATATATATATATATATATAATATTATATATATATATATATATATATATATATATATATATATATATATATATATATATATATATATAATAAACGTATACAGTTGGTTTGGGCTGCTCATTCACAAGAATTACATGCAAAATAATGGTACCGCTTTCAGCACCTAAAATCCAAAAGAATCATACCATCAGGGAGGTTAATGACCAGGCCATTTTTTGCAATTTGTCAGTGCGTTACTTACTTAAATAAAGGTTCCTGACCCCTGAAATATAGTGTATGGCTCTCACTGAATTACATTTGAAAATATGTGGTGTTCGTGGCTCTCTTAGCCAAAAAGGTTCCTGACCCCTGTCCTAGGGGATATAAACACGAGCATTTGCTTTACCCATGAGAGTGAGTAGGCATTGTT
This sequence comes from Pelophylax lessonae, assembly GCF_965119305.1. Taxonomy (NCBI): domain Eukaryota; kingdom Metazoa; phylum Chordata; class Amphibia; order Anura; family Ranidae; genus Pelophylax; species Pelophylax lessonae. The sequence goes on along the minus strand of NC_138769.1, from coordinate 576,434,243 downwards.
TTCTGGTGAGTTGCCTTTACACTTGGAGTGACCTGCACACTGGTGGAGGATTGTGAGGTGTTTCTTCAACTATACACTGGGATACCTTTACCTCTACCTTTGGAGTGTATTACATCTACTATCACTCATCTTACAGACTGTTTTTTTCAAGGCATCATTATGTGATGGACTTTGTAATTTTTTCCATATTTATGCTTTGTGGATGCATTTGAATTATAATGTGCCACTTATGACCATGTCTTGTTCACTTTGCCAAGAATAGCCAAACACAAAGAAGGAAAACAAACAAAACAGCATTTTTGCTTGCACATGATTGGAGGATGGAAGTCAGCAGAGCCTCACCTCATTCACTAAGCTCTGGGGTAATTCCCACGCAAAGTGAACATTCTATTTATCTTTAGTAACTCAACCCTATTGGGTCTGCCTCAGATGCAATGCGATGGATCTCTAGGTAATGGCATTTTCAAGGGCAAACTGACAAGAGCAAGATGTCGCTATATAAATGCAAAGAGATTGTTTTATTGCTATAAAATGCTGTCACACTGTGCAAACTTGCCAGCTTAGATGAGAACACATAAGAAACCCCAGGGAAGAAAGAGAAACACTTTATACAATCCTAAGTTAAATCAATCTTTTTTTGGCATGCGGCAATACAATGCAGGACAACTACAAAGCATAAAGGATAAGAAATAACCAGGTCTGTATCTTTAGCTGAGGATACTGTGATCAAATAAGTTCTATATAAAGGTGACCAGGGTATTCACATTGAAATCTACTTACTAATGTAAAAATAAAATATGATGTCAGGTGTCTTTATTTTCTACCTTGTATACACTGGGGTTGCTTTGCTAAAAGCAAATAGACTGTGCACCTTGCAAGTGCAGGTACTCCAGAGCTTAGTTAATAAAGTGAAGCTTCACTTGGCAAAGAATACCCAATCACATGCAGGGAAAAAACAGTATTTTAGCTTGCACATGATTGGATGATGGCAGTCAGAAGAGCTTCCCCTCATATACTAAGCACTTGTTAATTGCATAATGTAATTGTCTTTAGAAAATCTACCCTACTTTCTTTTCTGCAAGAAAAAGATGTACAGGCAGTCCCCAAGTTACGAACATCCAAGTTACGAATGACTCCTACTTATGAAAGAACGTCAATGCCAGCCACTTGGGCTCCACACTGGTCCAGGAGACCACCGAGCAGTTATCTTGCAGCGCCGGACACATCCCACAGTGCAGTACTGCATGTACTGCACTGCCACAAGAGCCCCAGATAACACGACTTCACACCCAGAAGCACCTGGAACATCCCACATCCCTGCACAGGCTGTAGTTACACTTAAAAATACACTGTTTCAACTTACAAACAAACTCGACTAAGTAGTTACACTTAAAAATACACTGTTTCAACTTACAAACAAACTCGACTAAGTAGTTACACTTAAAAATACACTGTTTCAACTTACAAACAAACTCGACTAAGAACAAACATACAGTTCCTATTGTGTTTGTAACCCAGGGACCGCCTGTATATTACAAGCCCTTTATGTCAGCAATTGTATCATGTAAGCAATCAGTACCAATAATGCCACTATATAATATCAGTAAAAGGTCAATGTGGAACAGTAGTAAAGGATGCCACAGATCAAAGGATTTTTTCAGCCCCAGAAGGCAGGGGACAGGGATCTAATGTCACACCCTGCACAGCATAAGGAGTAGAGCTGAGTGTAATATGAGACCTGAATGGAGGGATCTGACACACCACTCTCTACACACTCTCATAGGAATAAATGCCCAGCTGAGGCTGTCAGTCACTTGCTGTGTGATAGAAGAGGGGGGCGAGCTGTCACCTGGCATTCTGTGGTGTGGGGTTAAGCTGGCCAAAGACGGTTTAAATCTTGGCCTGTTCAGACGGCTACAGCTCAGTCCAGTTTTGGGAGTGTGCAGCCAGCACACTGTGATTGGGGTAAAGGGCCATTCAGGGTGATTATGTGTAAATACACTTGCCGGTTATCAGCATTCCTCTTCTCATGTGCTGTCACGGCATGAGGAGAGGGGAGCCGATAACCAGGAATTGTGACAGGGGACGTTTACACTGACAATCAGTGCCATCTATTAGTGCCTATCAGTGTCACCTATCGGTGTCCATCAGTGCTGCCTGTCAGTGTCCATCAGTGCCACCTAGCAGTGCCCATCAGTGCCGCCTATCAGTGCATAGTAGTGCTCTATATCAGTGCAGCCTTATCTTAGCCTCCTCATCTGTGCTCATCAGTGCCACCTCATCAGTGCCCATCAGTGCCACCTATCAGTGAGGCCTATCAGTGCCCATTTTTTTTTTTTTGTTTAGCAAAAAATAAAAAATAAAAACCGGTAATGACACTCTGGAAACTTTCCCATTGAAATCATTTAAATTAATAATAATAGAAAAAGAGTATTCCACAACCTTTCCTTAACTTGCATTTCAATATGGACCATTTGGGGTCTCCTTCCCTGTAACCCCCACCAATCAGGTATTTGTAAAAGCAGCTGTGAAGCAAAACAAATATCCAGAGTTTAGTCCTTTTTAGCTAAAAGCAGCTCTAATTAAAAACCCATTTCTATTTTACAATCTCCTCGTTATTGCCAGAAATGAACAGAAAATTTAATGAAAAATTCCCACTGACCTATTTACTTGTGATTTAGAAGCCAATATTCTGATTCAATCATTTGGTTAGTTTAGGACAGATGCCTGTATCATGTCACAATATACTATATGTCTACCCAAAGCCACTGTCATATTTAAAAACTTTCTTGAATGTTGGAGTTGGGGATAAATCAATAAACTTAAGGAATGCGGACTTTGTGTATATTTGTTTTAACAATATGTTCTAGTTTCTATCTTTCTCTAATGTATTGCCATGTCAACTGCTCTGGCAAATATTATATTAGCAGATAAGATACTGTGCACGAATGTGGATTTTAATTACTTCAGACCATGCATTATGTATCTGCCATCTAATTCTAAAGATAACATTTTATCTTCATAATCCTTCCCTGACATCCCAGAACACACAAAGTGCTAGCAGCAAGAAAGATGAGGGAAATGAGGGAACACGCGACATAAACACAGCTCTCTGCAGTTTACTGCAGTACAGAACATACCACTGAGTACTAAGGCTGTAAAAAAGAATAACTATTTACTATAAATGCAAAGTACACAGGAAACTGAACTGATTTCTCTATTCTAGAAATATTCAGTTGCTTATTCAAAAGAAAATATTTCACTCATGACTAGTTAATTCATTGTGCGCAATATTTTGTAGCATGAAGTAGGCTTATGATAGCAGTTTGGGTAATATATGTGTGTGTGCCTACAGTCAAGCATGGTGGGGGGAATGTCATGGTCTGGGGCTGCCTGAGTGCTGCCAACACTGGGGAGTTACAGTTCATTGAGGGAACCATGAATGCCAACATGTACTGTGACATACTGAAGTAGAGCATGATCCCCTTCCTTCAGAGACTGGGCCACGGGACAGTATTCCAACATGAGAACGACCCCAAACAGACCTACAAGACGACCACTGCCTTGCTAAAGAAGCTGAGGGTAAGGGTGATGAACTTGCCAAGCATGTCTCCAGATCTAAATCCTAATAAGCATCTGTGGAGTAGTGCAAGGTCTCTAACATCCACCAGTTCCGTGATGTCGTTATGGAGGAGTGGAAGAGGACTCCAGTGGCAAACTGTGAAGCTCTGGAGACCTCCATGCCCAAGAGGGTTAAGGCAGTACTGGAAAATAATGGTGGCCACACAAAATATTGACACTTTGGGCCCAAATTGGACATTTTAACTTAGGGGTGTACTCACTTTTGTTGCCAGTGGTTCAGACACTAATAGCTGTGTGTTAAGTTATTTTGAGGGGACAGAAAATGTACACTGTTATACAAGCTGTACATTCACTACTTTACATTGAAGCAAAGTGTAATTTCTGCAGTGTTGTCAAATGAAAAGATATAATAAAATATTGACAAAAATGTGAGGAGTGTACTCACTTTTGTGAGATACTGTATATATATATATATATACACACACAGTAGTTAAACAGATATATTAAGTGCAGCCACTACAGAAACTACCTGTACTTGCAGCTGTCCTAGGACCTGGAAAGTAAGAGATAAGAAGGGCCCATAAAACCCAACAACTTTGAGTTTAAATCAGCTATATACATTCTTTGCCCATCAAAACTAAAATTATGCAAAGTCTTACCTGTTCAGACCATATCCATTTGGCTGTGCTAGGTAGTGTTGAACAGGGCAGTTCCAAGGCATAGACAAGACAATTTGCCTTGAGTTTGATGTGTTTAATTGGGCTGAAATAAGTAGGACATGCACTATTTTTTCACTGCATATTATGATGGAATACTCCACATTGCAACCCACTTCAGTGAATGAAGATGAAAGAGATGCCATTTTGTTAAAATCAAGTTGAGCTGATCAAGTTGATAAAGAGTGATGCATCATTTACGATGTATTTGCACAACTCCCTTCACAATGCACACCAACTGCTGCAGTATAACATGGCTGCTGTTGTGCATGAGATCTACAGTTTATTTCTTTACAAAGCAGCCACAACCTGAATTTAGAAAGGTTGCATACTAAAAGCATCTAAAATAAAGCTGTGACCTCACTGCCATGGTAGTCAAAATTGAGAAAATTGTGAAAATATGTTTAGCCTATCCTTAGAGGAGATAAGTATTCCATGTATGTGTCTTGAAGACATGACCAGTCATCTGACATTGACTCCAGTTCTGGCATCTTTATGTTATGCACTCCTATAGGAAGTCAGGTCTTTTTACAGAGCAGTCCACATAATTAGCAGTGGAGGGGGCCACTTGGCCACAATGTAGGTTGCCCTGAAACCCACGATACATTTCTTGGCACATTGGATTCTTCTCCCCATTGTTTTATTGATCCAAAAAATGTTATCCTATTTGCAAGCAATTAAAAGATGCGATTAACATAAAACCATGAATGCTGTACGTAACAGTTAAAACATCTGATTCAGTCAAGAAGAAAAAATATTTTTGCACAGCCAAAGAGACAGTTACTGTAACCTTAGATTAACTCTGTTCTGGCACCTTTCTCCCTTTTCCCCTTTCATTTTTTGAAATTAAAGATAAAAAATTCATCAGCCCTGTCTCTACTCATTAGTCAAAAAAATGAAGGCAATGAATGTGGCATGAATTTTTTTTCTGCAGATAGAAACACTAGGCTTTAAATGAGACCAGTTTACTGTGGACGTTTGTTAGAAATATTACCTTTTTACTTCACGGATATACTGTAAATAATGCTGTGCAAACTTGGACAATACAGACTGAGCATATGATGAACAAAATCCATAAACAGAGGTGTTGCCTTCATTTAAAACCACATATCAAAACAGCCAGAAGTCCCAGAGATACAGACAGGTGAAAATATATAAACCCAAACCTATTTACAGCTGCTGTGCTAGTGAGACAATCCTCAGCTAAGTAATATATAATACCAAGTGTTTAAGCAAGGGGTAGGCGGTTGATGGCACACCTACCTCCATGTTCCCCATTACCTAACTGGGCACCAAGTGTGGGTCACATGAGACGACTATCCCCAGGGTGGGTTCTTTTGGCTAAATCAGGCAATGAACAGGGTCGCTCATTCCTTACCCTCTTCCCTTTATATTACACAGGAGGGAGGCTGGACCCCAGCAGGAAAACCCGCAAACACACAAGAAAAGGCGGCACAAGCATTAACCCCTTCCTTCCCTAGCTGGGTAGCTGGGTACTAACTAAATACACACAAAGGGGCAAAATGCCTACAAGCACTCTGTGCTAACAAAAAAAATATATAAAATTTTACTCCTGATGAAAGTATTTGTGATGAAATGCATTGAATAGGCTGAGACACTCTGACGTTATTACAGAACCCAGAAGTCCTGCAGACAGGGAGGTCAGGCAATGAATGAGGTTGCAGGAGCACTTTACTAAGTGCTCTGAAAGCACTTTATGTTGTGAGTTTAAATTTTATGCTTTAATTAATGAAATGAAAACAAAGTTTTACTCGATTAGAGTTATGTTTTATCTCATTATTGCCAAAACTGACAGGGATATTAGGCGGGGGTGTGGTGGAGAGAGTAGGAGGTGTGGCGGTGAGAGTAAGAGCCATGTAGGAGAAACACTGTGAATTGATATTGCTGTGTGACCATTAGCATTAGTGGTTCACATCATTTGATGAGTTTATTTCAGAAGGAGCACTTTGTTGATCTTCACTGTGACAGTGTGTTGAAGGACTTTTTAAGAAATATTTAATGAGTTGTATATACTATATTTTAATAAAGATATTCTGCATACACATTTTGGCTTATCTTGTTTATTGAGAAGTAGTATTGGTGCCAGCTGTGATGAAAGAAGAAGCAGCAAGGGAACACTGGTAAGGAGAGTATAATTCTAGGGAAAAATGGGCAGCATGATGGCATAGGTTAATCCAGCCCTATGTGGAGCCACTGCTGATGAAGTCAGAGTGACGTGTAAGGTTGGAGTAACCCCTGTAGCTCCAGTCCACAGTGCTGCTCTACTTTACAGCATGGACCATGCTATTACTGCCACTGCCACCTCGTATATCCTTCAATTCCACCAATGAGTCAGAGCAGCTGTGTGAAGGAAAATGTGAGAGGATTCAGATGCTGCAGGGCTACATGCAGCCAGAGTAAAGCCCTGCCCACCACTTAGGAAAACAAAAGAAGCAGTAAAGCTCTTGCTGTTCAGCCTAGGAAAGGACAAAGCCTGCTGTGAGGAGCAAGGGCTTGTGAGAGATGTTTCAACTGGTGACATCACTAGATCTGTGGAAATGGCAATGCTGAGTATGGTGTCACTACCAGGTCTGGGGGGGGGGGACTTCAACAGAGTTGTGTGGCAGCTGACATTGCTGAGCCCAGATGGAGAGAGAGAGAAGACAAGTCATCAACTTAAGGCGATTCTAAAGGAAGAAGGTTTTTTATCTTAATGCATTCTATGTCAGAGAGCTAATGAGGAGACAAAGGGTGAGGGACTGAGCCATGGCTCCATGTCTGAATGGACACACAGAGAAGTGGCTCAGCTCGGGTGCCTCCATAGCAAGCTGCTTGCTGTGGGGGCACTCAGTGGGAGGGAGGGGCCAGGAGAAGAGCAGGATCTGAGCTGCTCTGTGCAAAACTACTGCGCAGAGCAGGTAAGTATTGCATGTTTGTTATTTAAAAAAAATAAAACTTGAAACTTTAGAATTGCTTTAAGTGGTGGTGAAAGGCCACTGGCCACAACCTTCTGCCCATTATTTAAGGGAACAGTATTACCTGTTTGGGACAAAGTTTTGGTACCTACATCCAGGTTTATAGGATTTTAACACTGGATTTGGCCCCTATCATACACCAATGCACTGGCCAGTGGAAGAGGGTTGGATAGAAATTGAAGACTTCTAAATCTTGCATCAGGACCCCCCTCAATAAAGGGTTTTGTGGCAAAAATATTTATCCGCTAACATTTTCGGAGTTACGCATTATTTTGCAACTGTTTTTGTATATTTCTTAGAGTATCTACTGTTGGTTTCTGTTTTTTTGGTGTTTGTTTTACTGTGTTACAATAATAATTCACCCTTCAGCCACGTTGTGTCAGGGAGTGTGATGTTGCCTGGAGAGTATCCTTCCAGGGCTAAAAGCGGTACACCTTCATCATTACGCTCTCTATCCCTGGAGCCATGGCAATCTGATACCTGGAAGATTGTTAGTATTGTCAGTGTGGTATATGAGTATACTGTATGTCTCAATTCACGTGATGTTAGTGCTGCTTGTACACTCTTAGAATGTGAGTGTTTTTATGGATCACTGTTTTTATACTTTTAATTTTAAAAAATGTGATTACGCTACAAAGCACTTTTGTTTAACTTTTTATATGACCTTTGAGGATGTACAGTATGATCTTCAGTGGAATGCCATTTAAGCCATTGTATAATGGAAGCTGTAATAAATCTGGTGTGAAATGACCTACCTATAATCTGAAGGTCAATGGTCTGGTGAATGCTTTTCCCATAAGTGGAGGGTTTCATCACTGTGCAAAGGGCACAATTTGGATAAAGCTGATACAAGGACGATTTGGATGAATTCATCCAAGTGGTAGATTGTTTATGGACATCTGTTTTAAAATATAGCAATTGTATTTAAGGACTGCCTTTTGTCAGCTTACATTGTTTCTTAATTTTTTATATAGGTAAGCTCTATAAACACTAAAAATTTATATTTTATAGAGCTAAGCTCTATAAACGCTCTGTAGGCACCTAGTTGTTGGCGTTGCAGATGGGTGCGTTGCATACTTGTTTGGGTTATTATTATTATTATGCAGTGTACATTGGAGACATCCTCTGCTAATGTATTTTTTCATCATATGTTCAATTTATATCACCCAGGTTTGTGAAGGACTTATTTTTACTGATTATTATAATCAATTTAGATTATTGAAAATATTATATGCATATAACTTTAAGAAATATAGACCAGAGGTCCCCAACCCCCGGACCAGTGTGGACCCAGGGCAGCCATCATTCAGGTCCTCGGCGGCTTCTCCATCTCCCTGGCAGAGCCTTACAGCCATCCAGTCACACAGCCACACATCCTGTCTGCCTTAGACACTTGACCGCACATCCTCCGTCATCTTTGTCTCGGGTACATGTCTAATGTTCCGCTCTGTTGGCCACTAATAACTCTTAATGATGGGATGAGGCCTGCACACACTACATCTTTTATATAAATGAATGAGTAAAATGTCACTGAATTCCAATTTAGGAGAAAATAAAAAGACCTGTCACTGCGAATGTTCCACTCTGTCCTCCCTATCAGAAAGCCCCAGATAGTTGGTCACACGACTGGCTGAAGAGCAGCGCAGGATCCCTGCTGCTGTGGGCTGTGTGGGGATCTGGGTTGCATGCAAGGAGGTTTGGCTGTACAGAGTGGCCGATTGACAAATGGGCTAACCCCTCCCCCAGTTCGTGAAGGGGTTGTCTGCAGAGAGGTCGGTCCCTGATGCAGACGTGGTTGGGGACCACTAATATAGACTATAAGGTTTTTACATACACCTTTAAAACATTGGCCATGGTTATTACTCAGTCTGGATTTCACATATGTCTGCCTTCGTACATCTCAATTACATGGGGCTGATGGAAATAGTAGTTTGCAAAAGTTTTTGCATAATGTTTGGCTCACAAGAAGTGATGATACTATGTTCCTGACATAATAATATTTTCTGTACTTGCAATAAATGTTCTTTGCCTAAAAACGAATACAGCCTCCACAAGGGCTTGTATGCTGTAATTACATTTTTTGGGGAGGTTTAGTTATTCTTTAGGAAGGCTCCAATGGGATTTGCACTAGTATAGTGGAAGGCTTTTGTTTTGTTTTGGACCATCTTACCATAACATCTTTTTTTTCTGCCTTGTTGGCTCCTACGCCCTACTCTATAGATCCAATGGCTTCCCCATACGAAAATTATAAAGGCAAAAGACTGCTGTTGTAAGCTGTGTGCAAAGCTGTAAGCAATTTGCAATAAGTGGATCTATAATATAAGGCTGTACCTATACTATAAACCAGCAGTTCTGAATGCACAGGTAGTCCAGGGCAAAAATGATCTATTTGAAACATGTATATACCTTCTGTTTTAAAATGGCTCTACTCTCAAGCCATGGCAGACTGTCTTAAACATTCTTTTCACTTTGCATGGAACATGAGGTATATTAAATACTATGACAAGGCTATATGAAGAACATTATGCCCCCCTTCTTCAAACATTCAAATGGTATTTGGAGGGCTCGAATAAGGCCACCTAACATGGCTAGGTAGAATCAACATCATAAAAATAAATGTTTTATCAAAGGTTTTGCTTCTCCTGCAAATGGTACCTGTTGTGCTTCTGAAGGCCTTTTTTTTCCATTGTTTGACAAATTTTGTATGGTGTAATGCAAGGCCAAGGTTGATATGCCAAATTCTCACAAGTCCGAAGGTAGGTTAGACCTGTCCAACTTGAGAAACTATTACAGTACAGTAGCTTTGACTAGAATACTTACCTGGAGGCATCATGTAAACCAAAAAATGTGGGTGAAACAATGGTGGACTGAAATCTGGCTCTCAGACACCACTTCTCTTCCTATTATTCATACCTTAAAAATGTGGGACATTGCAGACAAACAGGATGCATTATCTCCACCAGTTTTCACCCTTCTTCCATTTGGTGGCTTCCTCTGGTTCCCCCCAGGTGAATCTCTGTCTTTCTTCCAGATGTGGGCGATTGATGGGTACACCAGTTGTCTCAAATTTCTACAGGGTGGAAAATTGTGCCCATTGGAGGAATTCAGGAAAGTGTGTGGTATGTCCCCTTTGAAAGTTTGAGACAACAGCAGCTGCAACAGTTCATCAAAGCTCACTTGAGAGGAATCAAAGACCCTCTGGCTTAAAAACAAACAAAAGTGGAGATGCAGGACTTTTAAGGTGAGACTTAATACTGACCAAATTTCCAGATTTTCATAAAGTTTCAAAGATTTATTCAACCAGTGAACATTGTTATAAAAGCCTTAGCTTATTATGTTTCACCATACAGACTGTATAACTCTCATAAGTTATTTTGGAAGTTTTTTGCGCTTTTATTTCGACATGTTTAGCCATACTGGCTTCTTCAGGAAAACGTGTGGTGCATTATAACTTCTAAATAAGAAAAATATGTACATATAAGTTAGCAAATTCCATAATTTCTTACATTTACCACCCTTGGGTGGAATGTGCATACAAAAAGAGATACGCAACACATTAAATTGTACAGAAGGTGTCAAACATACAAAAAGTATATGTATACATGTCCTTCATCCCCAGCATAAGCTCCCCAGTGAAAATGGCTTCATACTAATGAAAGGATGTAGCCCTCTGACGAATGGGTGCAGGACGTCTGCTTGGATCTGACATGCCAGCCAAACAGGGGGAACATCCCCATACACCGAGTCTCCCGCAGAGAGGAGTATAAACTAGTGATCAACCGATAACGGTTTTTCGTTGCTGATACCGATATTTTGGCCATTTCGTATCGGTATCGGCTGATATTGGCCGATATTTTCGTACATTTAAAAAAAAAAATGTTATCACTTGACAGGTACTCTTGTGGAGGGATCTGGGGGTCTAAAAGATCCCAAACCCCTCCTCTGCACTTAAAAGCATTCAAACCCCAAGTTTGACTGTTTTGAATGCTGTCATTTTTCTTAATCTGGCGCCGAGTCATGACATCATTTCCGGGTTTTCACATGGAGACCTGATCAGAGCCGAATGTGGCTTTGATCGGGTCTTCGGCAGCCATGCAGGCTGGTTGCCCGGGTCTCCCGGTGGGACGTGAGACCCGGGCGAGCCGCGGAATGCAGCGGGAGGGGGAATGTCCCCTCCCACTCCTTGTAATGACAGCCGAGCGGCTTCTCAGCTGCATCGGTTGTCATTACAAGACAGCCGACCGTCAGCTATGGACGCCGGTACCAGGGTGATGCCTCTAGCTGCAGGCATCACTCTGGTACAAGCACTGTCCCAAAATATCGGCAATATTGGTCACCTTGGTGGCCGATTCCAATATATCGGGGAAAGTGCATATCGGCCCTCGATATATCGGCTATGCTGATAATCGGTCGATCACTAGTATAAACGGCCCAAAAATCCTACATAGATAAGTGAGCAGACAATTATAATAAGGCAAGAACTATATTAAGCCTATAATGAAACTAAAGAATTCTCCCACTGTGATCCATACTTACTTATGATCGAAAAAGGCATTAGCGGCAGACCCAGGGTATGCTAACAGGGATAAATTAAATTAAAAAAACATCTTTACAACTATGCTACCAATCTAATAAATACCAAGGAAAGCAAATTTGCTAGGAACAAAAAAGCATATGATGGGGAACAGGCCTACAAATGGAATCAATTGGGTGGAAATCGCAGAGGTCAGTACAACTTGGAGTTTCTAGCAACTAAATATACACTATGCTAGAAAGTGAATTAGATATTTCTTCATTATCCTCAGTGTCTTTCACACCATTGGGTCCATATTCAAAGGCAGCATCCAATGCATCCAAGAAAAGGAAAAATGACGGTGAAAGCAGTGCACCTCTATATTCCAGAAAAAACGCACGCTTCTCACAAAGATAAGCAGATACAGGCCCAATTGCACACGGCACCAATCACATCAACAAATGATAATGTACCAAGTAATATTTCATTACCTTTACTTTCACCTTCGGGTAGTACTACATATTTACTATTAACAACACAAATTGCATTACAAACCAGCGAATCCCGCACTGATGCTCTCGGATCACAGGTTGAACTACGCACAGCTCCTATATTCTTTTCCACAACCAGCGTGGACTCTAAGAAAACAGGAGGCAGAATGCACACTCTTCAAACTAATCACTCAGACCCCAAAATAGATAGGCCCGACCCCTTATTGGAGAAGGGTCGGGAGAAATATGACATTGTGAACCTGTCATCTTACTCACTGTCAGGCAGTGAAGCCAGGGTTCTGAAACGTGGCCTCACTTTCTGCCCAGAGCAGGAGGCCAATAGTTTTGAATTGGTGAAGGATCTACATTTATTTGCAAGACGCCTTATGTACAAGGTTTTGTACAATAGGACGCCAGATCCCTTAGAAGTTCCTACTTTTAATAATTCAATGTTAGAAAATGTTTCCATTGAAGAAATAAGAGCCCTTCGGGATCTAATGGATCTATAGGATGAAAGTAACCCAGAAGAGGATATAGAACCAAGGGACACTCTGAGGGAGGGGGCCTCAAACTTTGTATCACCACCACCTCACTGTGATCAATTTCCATCCAAAACCTATAAACCAAGATCGAATTCCTTTCCCATTTTACAAGGCAATCCAAACATTTGGGCATTTGTCATACAAGTAACAAAAGCTATAGAAAACACTAATTGGAAATCAGGCCCTCCGTGCAACTTACCCCTATCTCAGAGGCAGGCTATAAAATCATTACAAAGCAATAGAGATATTATCATTAAACCTTCCGACAAGGGTGGAAACATTGTAATTATGAATAGAGTAAACTATGAAAAAATGTGTTACAATGGTACAAATCAGTACCTGCGTTTTATGTGGAAAGGAATGCACTTGAGTTTCGTAATATTTTGATGCGGGCCCACCAAAAAGGCTTAATAGATTCTAACACGCTGAAGTTCTTGGACATCAAACATCCAAGAACCCCAACGTTTTATGCCTTACCTAAGGTTCATAAAAATTTGACCTCTCCCTCAGGCCGCCCAAATATTTTGGGATGCAACATACACACTCACTGAAAATGTAAAGCAGTTAGTGGATGAATATCTATACCCTCATGTCAAGGGATTGTTTTCCTATGTTAAGGACACCACTGAACTACTGAAAATTATTGATGGACTCCAGGCTTCAGTTGGAGCATAGTTGGTTGCCATCGACATTAAGGCTTTATACAACTCTATCCCTCACATGCGAGGTATAGAGGTTGTCCAGGATTTCTTACGTGAATGGGGCCAACAGTCATGGACATATAATTCATTTTTTGTGGAGTTGTTGTCCTTCATACTAACCCACAACATATTTGTGTTTAAATGTCCCCACTACCTCCAGGTGCAGGGTGTGGCTATGGGAGCAAGATGTGCTTCATCTTATGCTAACCTGTACCTGGGGGTACAGGTTACTATGAAGATCAGATGGAGCAACTTAATAACATAGTATCCTTGTACCACTATATAGACGATGTATTTATGGTGTGGGCAGAATCAAAGGAACAATTAACACATTTCTTGGAGAGTTTAGGACAGAACATATAAAATTTAAAATTCACTAACAATTATCATTTGCAAAGGATTACATTTTTAGATGTGGAACTATTCATCAATGAGACGGGAGTTTTGTGCTCAACTCTGTATCGGAAGCCTTCGGCTGGCAAAACTTGCATGCTACCAGCTCGCATCCAGAGCCTTTAATTAGGAGTATCCCCTATAGTCAATATCTCAGAATTAGATGTAATTGTAATACAGATACAGGGTTTCAAAGGGATGCTAATGCCCTACAGGAACACCTCTTAACTAGAGGCTATAGTAAGACAGGCCTTAAAAAAGCTTTCAATAGGGTGAAAATCCAGGACAGATCATGCTTGATATATAGGGCCCAAAAGCCTACATCAGTTTCATCTACTAGAATGATCCTGTATAATAATAATAATAATAATAATAATATTATTATAGGCAACATGATAAAGTGCGAGCCATTTATAAAAAATACTGGTACTTTTTAACATCAGATCCAAAGAATAATCGTTATATAAAATCCTATCTGGAAACAACATACAAACAATCCCGTTCACTTATAGACTCCCTGGTAACTAGTCACTATTTATGTGATAATCACAGGGGCAAACAAATTCAGGGAACTTTCCTGTGCGGTAGATGCAATTACTGCAACCACATTCTAAGGGGAGAGAGTATTTCTGTACCCAATGACATTACATGGACACCGAAACACAGAATCACATGTCAAACGGTGGGGGTGGTCAATAATATGAAATGCCAGTGTAAATCTTTCTATATAGGGAAAACTAAACATCCTTTTTTTAAAAGAATGAGGGTCCATGTATCCCTGATTTCAAAGAAAAAAATGGAGACACCAATTATTAGACATGTGGGAATATACCATAACTAAAATTTAAATTCAATTGGTTTTTATGCATTGGAACACATTCCCCCACACGAGAGAGGAGGAGAGATAGATATGGGGAAATTACTACAATTGGAAACAAGATGGATACATTTTATATATGTTACAGGCCACAAGATATCCTGGGCTTAATGAGGGGTTAAGTTTTAAGCCATTTCTATAAACCATCTGAGAGGGCTATATTTTGTTGCATTGTTTTGAGGAGCCCCCCTTTGGAACAGATATGTAAGTTTACCTGTGGAAACTATACCTAAATGTTTGTATTTTTGATATACAACTTTATTGTTGTTCTGTTATATTGCACTATACATATGTATGCAATGGCCCAACATTCACACAGCAGGGAGGCCTGTTTTGTAAGTAGTAATCTCTTTATTATGTATTATTATTGCCACATTGACACATGCAACTGAGAAATGTTTAATGTAACGTATACATGTCTGTTCTACCCAGCTAGGCTTTTGTTAATATTTTTAAATTTTTTCAGGATTGCATAGCACACAGTCTTTTCGTCTGCTGGCTCTGGCGGGCCTGCTTTGGCGACAACCTCAATTGGCCATGATCCCTGTATGGACGCCTGAGGCATGTGATGGCGCCACTGGGCTAACTGAATAGAGGCACCTCAGTTAGTTGCCTAGTCAGGGCGGTCGCATGCCACCCCTAGGGAGGCATGCGCCGGGGTGAAGCCCGGGCCTTTATCTAGTACGTCCAGGCACTCGGGTGCAGGGGGCGAGCATGAGAGTCGGTGGGTGTGGGTAGCCTGTCTAGGCAGAGACGCTAATGATGCACCACACCCCTCTTAGTTCTCATGCCTTTGACCTCCGGGTGAGAAGGGAGCACATCTTTGGCTGATAGGACCTGTGCATTTGTGCGTTCGTGCCTCCGTATGTCACATCCGCACCCCGTCATGGTGCCTTCACGCCAGTGGGGTGGGGGGGGGGGTAAATATAGACCCCTTAGGTAGAGAGCATAATGAGGGAGCACAGGGAGCTGGACAGTCCACCATGGAAGGCAGGTTAGAACTTTTTTGGAAATGTATACCGCGCCAAACACTTAAAAAGAGTAGCCAGCAAAAACAAACAACATTTTGTGAAAAGAAAAGACTAAATCAATGCAGCTCTGATAAAACAATATAAAGTGCGAATCAATGCTTACATAAAAGCAAACACAGTAAGCTGTGCAAACAAATGCAAAAATTGTGCAAATACGCATGGGTGAAAATCAAACCCATATGCACTTTGCAATGATAAGCGAGTGCATATGCAAAACTATGTAAATAAAGTGCATCATGTGCACATATATAACATATCCAAAAACAATTTTTGCGCAAACACATGCAAAAATATGCATATATAAAGTGCATATGTGTTTAAAAATAGGAAAAATATATCAAAATTGTGCAAAAATATGTGCAAAAATATGCATGTATAAAATGCATATGTTTAAGAAATGATTAGTCCATGGAAATGTTCATATAACATCCACCAAAAAGTGCAGAGTGCAGATGAATCCTCCTTAGATGATCCTAGATATGTGACCACCACCAATATTATAAATGAATCGGAGGCTTACCAGATAATAGGGACCCAACAAAGCGTATACTTTTTGGGTCAATCAGACTGACACAAAGGTATACTTATGGCAGATGTCACAGATCTTCCATAGAAAAGTATACAGTAGACTCATCTTTCACAAATCACGATAGGAAAATCTTTATTGCCCACAGCAGGAAAATACAATCCACGAAAAGCTCAAGGAAACAAAAAAACTCACATAGTATGTACCTTTAAGAGCAATTTAATATCAAAGGAAAAACACACTTACAGAAATCCAGTGTAAAAAGCGCTTGTACAGATAAATATCCTCAGTATATGCAGTAGACCCGACGCATTTCGTCTAAATAAACATCACTCTGACACATTGCATCTCCGATCCCGGTAAAGAGCCTATGACGTAGGCTCTTCACCATGTGACCAGCTGTGTCCGATCAGTAAATAGGAAGTGCCGTTGATCTGCTTTCCTCAGCTTGCGCCTGACAGGCGCGCGTAGAGGAGAGCCGATCGGCAGCTCTCCTGACAGGGGGGCTCTGTGCTTGTAATCAGAGCATTGATTACCAGTGCAGACCCTTGGGGGATGCCACTAGAGCCACTAGGGATTGCCCACCCATGGCCACCAGGGATGCCCACCCATGCCACCAGGGATGCCGATCAGTGCTCAGGGAGCCTGCCAGTGCCCTCCTCATCAGTACTGCCCATCATTGCCATCTATCAGTGCCGCCCACCTTTGCCCATCATTGCCGCCTATCAGTGCCCATTAGTGCCGCCTATCAGTGCATATCTGTGCCCATCAGTGCTGCCTATCAGTGCCCATCAGTGCCACCTATCAGTGCCCATCAGTGCCGCCTATCAGTGCCCACCAATGCTGCATATCAGTGCTACCTAGCAGTGCCACATATCAGTGCCCATCATTGCTGCATATCAGTGCCGCTTATCAGTGTCCATCAGTGCTGCTTATTAATGTCTCATCATAAGTGCCACCCCATCAGTGCCACCTCATCAGTGCCTGTCAGTGCGGCCTCATCAGTGCTCATCAGTGCAGGAAAAATGTATTTATTTACAAAATTTTATAACATAAACGAAAACAACTTTTTTTTTTTTTCAAACTTTTCGTTCTTTTTTTATTTGTTTAGCAAAAAAGAAAAAAACCTTGCGGTGATCAAATATCACCAACAGAAAGCTCTATTTGTGGGAAAGAAATTACATAAATTTGGTTTGGGTACAGTGTTGCATGACCGTGCAATTGTCATTCAAACTGCAACAGCGCTAAAAGCTGAAAATTGGCCTGGGCAGGAAGGGGGTGTAATTGCCCAGTATTGAAGTTTAAGATGACCCTGCCTAATGTCTTCTTCATGTAACCCCTATCTCTGTAGGTGCATACAAGAAAAGCATTGTTCCCTACATATTGAACACCGCCGAAGGCTAAATTTCAGTATTCCTGAAAAAGGCACAGACACCTTTGGTTGAACACTGGATCAAACAAGTTACCTTTATCATGGAGGCAGAGGAATGGGTACTCACCTGCCAAAACAGATTCAATAAGTTTTATGCTAAGTGGGCAACCTGGATATACTATATAACCTCTAAAGGGAGTCAATCTTGAATGGATGTTTCAGGCTGGTATATGCAGGAACCTCTTAGGTTATAGTATGGTATTTTCTCAAAAGTACTTCAAATGTATGCATTTCAGAACAGGACCCTTTAGCTTCTTCTCATTTACTTCCTCTCAATCATCCCATCTCTCTCTTTTTTGTCTTTTTGTCAATGAAAATGTTGTGTTAGTTTTGTGGGGGAGACAGGAGTTATTATTTCTCCTCCAATACTATAGATCAATCTCATTTTCCAATCTCCCTTTTCTATTGGTTGCCGTACGTGTATGAAGTGTGTATTACAAGTGACCTTAATCATGTCTACCAAATGAATCACTATGACTTCTGACTTGTAATGTTTATGTACAGAAGAATCATTTGTCTATGAATAGAATCTTGTCTATACTCCCTGATATTTTGGATCAAAGTTTGTATCCTTGTAGTGCTGAAAATGGAAAATAATAGATCTTTTAAAAAATGTGCACTGGTTTAGTGGAGGGGCCACTGTTAGATTCTTAAGCTGAACTCTTATTATCAGTCTAGCACAGTTGTACAATTTTCACTGCTATACTGAAACTGCCTACATCATATGATGTCTCTCCTCGCTCACTCCATGGATAGGTTCTCTGTTAGGAAAATGACAGCTTATACGGTACTCCGAATAAAATAAAGCACAGTACCATAGTGCACCACTGTATAACATTTATTCAACCAATTACCCCCCCATAAAATTGCACTCACATATGTCAAATGTAAACAAGCATATAGATTCACATAACCATTAGATTGCCCCCGAGTGGATGGATAGCTCATCAGTACTGTTCCATTTCAAAAGCTCCGGGCGGGTTCCACTCTCTTCGTTACCTCAGAGAGGCGTGTTGACATCACTGGTCGCCGCGTGGTCCAGCTCTGACGCATTTCGTCATTATGACTTTGTCTAAAGGTCTCTTTACTTTGTTCGGAGTACCATATAAACTCTCATTTCCCTAACAGAGTGTCAGGGTGCCAGGAAACCAGACCAGATGAAGATGCAAGTAAAATAAAGCAGTTTATTAGGGCAACAACAATAAACGCACAGCAAGAGTGAGAAGCGAAATCAGGAATAGCCAGGGTCAAGTCCAGAAGCAGGTAGTCATCCAAGCTGGGATTAAGTCTAGAAGCAGGTTGTCATCCAAGCTGGGGTCGAGTCCAGTAGCAGGTAGTCTGCTAATGCCGGATTGTCTGCAGTTGCGGGGTCGTCTACCGATGCGGAATTCAGAGCCAGGAAAGTCGTCAGCCAAGCCAGGTCATACACAGAGAACAGAAGACTGCTAGCAGTGATGCACCTTGGAGCACAAACACAAGGGCAAGGACTGCAAACCCTCAGGTGATATATATATATAGTCAGGCGTGCAACATCATCACTGAGCGACGCTCAGGCAGCAGGCAAGTGATGATGCAAACAGAGTTTATAAGAGACAGCAGTCTGCATATGTCCAAAATGGCTGCCAACAGGAAGGCAAAGTAAGACCTTGACACAAAGGACCTATCCAGAGAGTGAGCGAGGAGAGAAATCATATGAGGATGCGTCGTTTTTTATGAGTGACGGTGAGTGTTAAATATGACACAAGTCATATTGTAATTGAATGTTATTAAAAATGACCTTTCCTTTTCAATCTGCAGTCTGTAATTTTCTGAAAATGCAATGCAATATGGCTACCTGGAGCTGTTCTGTACACAGAATGTTTACTGGCCACACCTCAGAAACATAATTTCCTGCTTGTGTGATTGGCTCATGATTTTCCTAGAAGTCTGCACTAAGATACAAGTCAGATTTCTGGCATCCCCTGCAACAAAAATTTAGTTTTGGGTGAGATACTCCCAATAGGAACACGTGTAAAGGGATGCAGACCCAGCACTTTTCCTCATTAGAGCCCCGAAGCTGCACAGCTGATTGATAATTATGAAACTACTCCCATTAGACCCACTTAGCACAGGGACACAGAGGAGCAAACAGTGATTTCTTCAGATTAACAAAAGATAGGAATCTGCAACAAACGTTAAAATCCCTGCAATGTAAAAAGATCACCCAGAGGGGAATGTTTTTTTCTCAACAAAAGTGAAGTTCCGATTAAAGCCTTTAAGCACTAATTAAACATCGGATGAAATTTCAAATACATCCAAAAAAATAATCAAAGATATGGAACACTACGCACGTAAAAAGTGAAAGCCAGATCTAATTCAGGTAAATGTTGAGAATTTTGCAATTGCAAAATAACCATATTTCTCTTTTTATATGTACTATGCCTCTAAAGGAAACAAGCTATCTGAGAAACACAGAGGCTGTCACTGCTGACCATTCTTTCTGAAATTGTCAGCTTCAATGCTTTCTGAGTCACTGACCTAGAACAATTATAGAGATAAGCAATTCTGACACTTTTCTGGCACTCATTTAAAGAATAAATGTTCCAGGTCTGTCACTCACCACTGAGGACACAAACAGACAGACACAAACCATTTCTTAGGAAACCAACAATGGCAAGCCCTGTATTCGAAAGCTGGGGTTTGAATTTCATCTAGGAATCTTTCGGCATGGGTTGTACATGTTCTTCCACCCTTCAAAGATGTACTGTTAGGTGAATTATTTCCTGCATAAATTGGCCCTAGTATGTAAGGACCTTAGGCAGGCTATAGACAGTTTGAATCTCGGCCGGTTCTTGCAGGAACTAGCCAAGATTTGAACCGTGTGTGGGAAGGCTGAATGTACCAAGTTGATCGATTGATCAACTTGGGTACAACTAGCCTACTGGATTCAGTTGCGAATAATGCTAGTGGCTGCTATAGCTGCTAGCAATAATTAATGTCTTCCTGTCCCCGCCGGGAGAAGACAATTGCTTGGCAGACGATGCCAAGCAGACAATTGCTTGGCAGGAGGAATTCCCCTGGCAGTGTATGTGTTGATGGGGGAATCTTGCAAATTTCTTTCCTGCAGCCCGTGCCTTAGACTGTAGGCTCCTTGAGGGTAGTCCCTGATGG
Source organism: Pelophylax lessonae (assembly GCF_965119305.1). Lineage (NCBI taxonomy): Eukaryota > Metazoa > Chordata > Amphibia > Anura > Ranidae > Pelophylax > Pelophylax lessonae. The sequence continues at coordinate 576,413,314 of NC_138769.1, read as the reverse complement.
GAATGAATGGTAGGTAAAGCTCTGTGTAAATTGTTGATGCTATATAGATGCCTAAAATACTGTATGTAGTTTATTGGCTTGCTGATAAAGAGGACAAAGGCAATATAAGAGCTCTTGAGATATCGACTTCTCATATCTCATTAGCATCCCCATACAACTGCTGTGACCGAGAAGGCTCCCAATGGCCTTCTTTTTGATGTTCTGATTCTCTAGCAAGGAACTTTGGGTGCTGCAACCTGAACTACATCCGTCCATCTAAATGTGATAAGTCTGCCTTGAACTCTTTATGTGCTTATATGACATGGCTTTTATTATGTTTTCCTTGCATCCAGTCCAAGAAACCACAATTATCAATAACAAATTCTAGCAAGTTTCAAATTTGCACCTCATGACATGCACAGATTTACATTTTACTGCAGCTGTACTAAATGCAAAGTCCTTTTAATTCACCTGTGAATTGTATTTATGAGATTACAGTCAGCAAGTTTCATTAATACTTCCGGGTTCCACTGCAATTTCTTGTCACATGATTTTGCATCCTCCCTCTTTCTTTGAAACTAGAGGGCAGTGTTTCGATCTTCAAGAAAGCACCGGTATTAAGGTTAGGTTCACATTAGCCCATTCTCTGAAAAACGATCTATGTCAGGCATTCAGGAGGCGATCCTAGAGCTTCCAAAATGCTCGGCCCTAATAACTTGCCACATGGGCAGCCAGGAGGGTGGTAAAAACAGACAGTTGAGCAGCAGTAATTTAATGTGGCATTTCAAGTTGACAGGCAGCACTGGCTGTAGAAACTTGGTCTTTTAGAAGGTAATGGGATTGCCTCCTGGATGCCTAACAGCGGCTGCTTAGGCACTCTTAAAAAACTGATCACTTTTCAGAAAATGGCCTAGTGTAAACCTAGCCTTTGACAGGTTTGTCTGTCAACTTGACATGCAGCATTCAATTTGCCACGCATGTAAATAGCCCCCTCTGGCTGTACTGTGAACTTTAGGTGGGCAATGAGCAATAGCTAGCTGCAGCAGATGAATAGTAATAGGAATGTTACAGAAATTAAGCATTCTGTGTTACTTGAGTGAATTTAAATAAAAAATGCTCATGTTTGATCAAAGTGGTCTCACAGCCACACAAATGGAATGGAGTTACACAAATAATGGAGATAACAATTTAGTAATTAGTATCAATATTTGCATGCATATTTGTCCGCTCCTTAACCACTTGCCGACCGCCGCAAGTACATATACTGCGGCGGTCAGCCCCGGCCAGGCAAAGTGACGTATATATACGTCACTAACCTGTCACCGGCTTGTGAGCCAATAGCGGGCGAGCGCGCGCCTGCTGAGGCGCACGCCCGCCCCGACTCGTTCACTAAGGAGTCAGTGCGTGTGACCGGCGGACCCGATGTCCGCCGGTCACTCGGCGATCGTCGGTAGAGAGGGAGAAAGGCAGGCTGCTAATGTAAACAAGCCGCCTGTCATTCTCCCCTGTGTAAAAATGGAGATCAGACGGTTCTACTATGTAGGACCGTTGATCTCTGTTTTTACAATAGTAGACATGTCCCATCACAGTTAGAAACACGCCCCTAGGACCCCTAGGACACACTTAACCCCTCCCTCTCCAATACAGTTAACCCCTTCCCTGCCAGTTTCATTTTTACAGTAACAGTGCATATGTATAGCACTGATTACTGCAGTAATGTCACTGGTAACCCCAAAAGTGTCAAAAATGTCAGTCAAGGGTCCGATCTGTCCGCCGCAATGTCGTAGTCCCGCAAAAAAAATTGCAGATCGCCGCCATTACTCGTTAAAAAAAAAACACCAAAAATGACAAAAATCTCTCCCTTTGTTAGTAAACGCGATAACTTTTGCGCAAACCAATCAAAATACGCTTTTTGCGATTTTTTTTTACCAAACATATGTAGCATAAAACAAATTGGCCGAAAATGTTAAAAAATTTAGATTTTTACATTTTTTTGGGAATTTCATATAAAAAAATGTGAAAAATATTGTTATTTTTGCAAAATTTACGCTCTTTTTTTGTTTATAGCGCATGATCAAAAAATCACACAGGTTATCAAATAACACCAAAAGAAAGCTCTGTTTGTGGGGAAAAAAGGACGTCAACTTCGTTTGGGTACAGCATCGCATGACCGCGCAATTGTCCGTTAAAGTCACGCAGTAAAAAATCGCAAAAAAACCCTGGTCAGGAAGGGGGTAAAATCTTCCGAGGCTTAGGTGGTTAAAGAAATATGAATTCATGAAATCAGGCAATCAGGATTTGCAAATTACACAATCTGCCAGATTTTTCATATTCAGATACACATCAAATTTTGTGATTCGCATAAAAACCAGGTTCACTCCACTGGCCAGATCCTTAAGATATTTTGCTCATCTATTAATAATAAAGCACAAAGACAGAGAAGCAGCCTAGCAACACAAAAGGGGAAAAGTCTTCATACAATAATGCTGTATTCAGCAGCTGTTACTCGTGTATCGCTGAGCTATCCAGCAGGAGGCCCATAATGTGTTCTCTTCATGTGTATTTATTAGCAGAAAGATGGAGTAAAAATAGGAATAATTAAATAAAAGATTAATTAGATTGAAAACTGCAAATGTGCACTTGTAAGTAAGATGACTCAAATCCCAAGACTGAATTATTCACAGATTAATGTGCTGAATGAGATATATTTTTTAAGCAGACACATGTACTATACAGTAATGGAAAAAAAAATGTCATATATATATATATACTATATATATATATATATATATATATATATATATATATATATATATATATATATATATACATATATATTGTATATGTTGTAAAGTGCTGCATAAACTGTTGGGGCTATACAAATCCTGTATAATATAAATACCCTATACAGTATATATATACAGTGCCTTGCGAAAGTATTCAGCCCCCTTGAACTTTGCGACCCTTTGCCACATTTCAGGCTTCAAACATAAAGATAGAAAACTGTAATTTTTTTGTGAAGAATCAACAAGTGGGACACAATCATGAAGTGGAACGAAATTTATTGGATATTTCAAACTTTGTTAACAAATAAAAAACTGAAAAATTGGGCGTGCAAAATTATTCAGCCCCTTTACTTTCAGTGCAGCAAACTCTCTCCAGAAGTTCAGTGAGGATCTCTGAATGATCCAATGTTGACCTAAATGACTAATGATGATAAATAGAATCCACCTGTGTGTAATCAAGTCTCCGTATAAATGCACCTGCACTGTGATAGTCTCAGAGGTCCGTTTAAAGTGCAGAGAGCATCATGAAGAACAAGGAACACACCAGGCAGGTCCGAGATACTGTTGTGGAGAAGTTTAGAGCCAGATTTGGATACAAAAAGATTTCCCAAGCTATAAACATCCCAAGGAGCACTGTGCAAGCGATAATATTGAAATGGAAGGAGTATCAGACCACTGCAAATCTACGAAGACCTGGTCGTCCCTCTAAACTTTCAGCTCATACAAGAAGAAGACTGATCAGAGATGCAGCCAAGAGGCCCATGATCACTCTGGATGAACTGCAGAGATCTACAGCTGAGGTGGGAGACTCTGTCCATAGGACAACAATCAGTCGTATACTGCACAAATCTGGCCTTTATGGAACAGTGGCAAGAAGAAAGCCATTTCTTAAAGATATTCATAAAAAGTGTTGTTTAAAGTTTGCCACAAGCCAATTGGGAGACACACCAAACATGTGGAAGAAGGTGCTGTGGTCAGATGAAACCAAAATCAAACTTTTTGGCAACAATGCAAAACGTTATGTTTGGCATAAGAGCAACACAGCTCATCACCCTGAAGACACCATCCCCACTGTCAAACATGGTGGTGGCAGCATCATTGTTTGGGCCTGCTTTTCTTCAGCAGGGACAGGGAAGATGGTTAAAATTGATGGGAATATGGATGGAGCCAAATACAGGACCATTCTGGAAGAAAACCTGATGGAGTCTGCAAAAGACCTGAGACTGGGACGGAGATTTGTCTTCCAACAAGACAATGATCCAAAACATAAAGCAAAATCTACAATGGAATGGTTCACAAATAAACATATCCAGGTGTTAGAATGGCCAAGTCAAAGTCCAGACCTGAATCCAATCGTGAATCTGTGGAAAGAACTGAAAACTGCTGTTCACAAACGCTCTCCATCCAACCTCACTGAGCTTGAGCTGTTTTACAAGGAGGAATAGGCAAAAATTTCAGTCTCTCGATGTGCAAAACTGAGAGAGACTTACCCCAAGCGACTTACAGCTGTAATCGCAGCAAAAGGTGGCGCTACAAAGTATTAACTTAAGGGGCTGAATAATTTTGCACGCCCAATTTTTCAATTTTTTATTTGTTAAAAAAGTTTGGAATATCCAATAAATTTCATTCCACTTCATGATTGTGTCCCACTTGTTGATTCTTCACAAAAAATTACAGTTTTATATCTTTATGTTTGAAGCCTGAAATGTGGCAAAAGGTCGCAAAGTTCAAGGGGGCCGAATACTTTCGCAAGGCACTGTATGTGTGAAACGGGTCTACGTGACCCTATGTTGGTGTCTTTGGTGTCATCACTTTGTCAGCACTTTGGAAATGAAAGGCAATTGGAATTCCTGGATTTGCGGCCGTTTCTTTTCTTACAAGAAAAAATGGGCATCCCAGTTTTAATAATAGAGAAAAAATTGAATTCCATCCCAGTTTGTTGTGTATGGGGCTGTGAAGCCCATGGTGACCTGTCTCCACTGCCAAAAGCTTCTACAATATTCACATGAACAGCAGAACGGGACTACGGAGCAATGGAAGAAGGTGGCCTGGTCTGATGAATCATGTTTTCTTTTACATCATGTGGATGGTCGGGTGTGTGTGCGTCACTTACCTGGGGAAGAGATGGCACCAGGATACGGTATAAGAAAGCAAGTCAGCAGAGGCAGTGGGATACTTTGGGTCCTGCCATTCATGTGGATGTCACTCTGGTGTCCATGTCTAAATGAGTCAGGGCTTTTAGCAAAACGGGGGGCCATACTCAATATTAGGTGGGTGGTCATAATGTTATGGATGAACGATGTGTCTGTTCATCTTTACCCTTATTGTCTGTTATTCCTTTCAAATGTTTTAGTCCCTGTGTGGGGGCACTGCTGTTAATCCCCCTTAACCTCCCTGGCGGTATGATTCTTTTGGATTTTAGGTGCTGAAAGTGGTACCATTATTTTGCATGTAATTCTTGTGAATGAGCAGCCCAAACCAACTGTATACATTTATTATATATATACTATATATATATATATATATGTATACATATATTATGTATACATATATACGTATATATATATATATATATATATATATATATATATATATATATATATATATATATATATATATATATATATATATATATAATATGTATACAGTTGGTTTGGGCTGCTCATTCACAAGAATTATGTATATATATATATATATATATATATACAGGCCTCGACAAAACCCGGGCGCTAGGTCGCATTTGCGACTAGAATTAGCGACCTTGCGCCTGGGGTGCCCTGCAGAAGGTGTCCTGTCATTTTTGCACGGACTTCCGCGCACAGAGTGCACGGACTTCCGGGCCGTCCGAAAATTGAGGCCCCGTCTTTTCGGCCTACTTGAGATGAGAGGCTTCCAATGGGGAACTGGCGCCCTCTTGTGGTGGCCGGGAGTAATGACTTGTAATTACTGTTTCCACTGCCTGATTGTTCTCAATGCATTACCATCTCCCTGTCCAGTTAGTTATCTTTGACAGGGAGTGTGGTTATTTATTATTAATTTAATTTATTTTTTAAATGTAAAAACTAAATAATATTTTTTTCTTTTTAATTATTAAAAAAAATATATATTTTTTTCCAATTATTATTATTATTAAAAAAAAAAAATAATAATATATATATATATACATACATATACACACATACATATATATATATATATATATATATATAATTTTTTTTTTTTTTTTTTTTCCTCATCGCCATGCCACAGCCGAAGGCCCCTTTCACACGGGCTGTCTGATCAGGTCCGCCTGTCAGTTTTTCAGGCAGACCTGATCGGACCCTTCATTCTCCTCTATGGAGCAGTAATCTGCCGCCATCTGATCCTGTCCTCCAAAAGCAGACGGATGGTGGTTCTATTTTCTATCCATCCCGTGGACCGGATCAGATGGCATCGGATGGAAAGAGACAGACAGTCTGTTTTCATCCAATTGCGCTAGAGGAGAGTGGGGTTCTAGTCGTATTTATGTGTAAATTTAGTATCCGTTTTATTAAATAAAGCTTGGTTGTTAGTTTAAAAAAAAAAAAACTGGCTCCTAACTTTTTTAGCTGGCTCCTAGATTTCAGGAAAATTTGTCAAGCCCTGTATATATATATATATATATATATATATATATATATAAATATATATATACATATATTTACATAAAAAGTACAGTAAAACTGCAGGAAAGGGCACTGGGGGGCAATGTAATGTGATTTTTTTTTTATTTTGAACGGTTTCAGTGTGTTTGGTTTTTTTTTACATTCGAATTTGCCGCCTGTTCCACGTCGTCGCCGAAGACGGAAGCCGGGGCTCGCAGACGATCGGGAGGAAGCTCCACCACCGCACACCGCCCGCATTCTTCGCTGGATCCCGGAGAAAAGGTAAGTAAAACCTCTTCCAGCATCCAGCGATCTTCCTAGCGCTACCCCGAGTGTGACTCGGGGTTACCGCTTTTGGCTCTAAAATCTAACCCCGAGTCACACTCGGGAATACCGCTAGGAAGGTTAACAGGGCCGTCTTTATTATTGATTGGGCCCTGGGCAAAAATGTTCTTGGGCCCCCCCCACCTCCGTTCTTGGGACATACATAAAAATAGCAGGTAGACTCAAAATCAGTTTACTGAAGCAGATCATGCAGTGATTACAGTTGGTTGCAAGAGGTTACAGTCTATCCTTACCACCCACAGACTGGTTGCTAGAGGTTACAATACATAATTTCTGCTTTCCGATTGGATGCTAAAGGTTACTGCACATTATTGCTGCTCACTGATTGTTTGCTAGAGATCACAGCAGATCACTACTGTTCACTGATTATTGATTGCTACAGGGCATTGCACAATATTACCACTGACTGAGCAGTGGAGCAATCCCAAATAATTGCGCAAGTAAAGCGGCACATTAATACACATACTACAGGAGAGCCTCAAAGACTGCAAACATACTACAGAAGATGGTCAGAGACTGCAGACATACTACAGGAGACAGTCAGGGACTGCAGATATGGTAAAAGCAATGGTCAGAGACTGCAGATATAGTACAAGAGACAGTCAGAGACTACGGACATACTGCAGGAGACAGTCAGAGACTACGGACATACTACAGGAGACGGTCAGACACTGCAGACATACTACAGGAGATGGTCAGAGACTGCACACATACTACAGGAGATGGTCAGAGACTGTGGACATACTATAGGAGATGGTCAGAAACTGTGGACATACTACAGGAGATGGTCAGAGACTGCGGACATACTATAGGAGATGGTCAGAGACTGTAGACATACTACAGGAGACGGTCAGAGACTGCAAACATGCTACAGGGGATGGTCAGAATCTGCGGACATGGTACAGGAGAGGGTCAGAGGCTGCGGACATAGTACAGGAGGCGGTCAGAAAACGTTCAACAATGCACACCTTTACAGTTGAATAACACAGCTCAGGGTTTTAGAAAAGCAAGCATTCTATTAGTGTAAGGACATACCTGGCCAGCTGGGCTCATTTACATTATACACTTTCAGAGGTCACTGGATGGGACTCCCACTCTGATCTTACTTGCTCCGGAGCATATAGGCTGCAGGGGCCCCCTTCAAACTGGCTGGGGAATAGAGGTCTGGGGACGGGACTCCCACTCCAATCACTGCTCTCACTACAGCCGCTCTGTTCCGAGCAGACAGGATGCAGCAAGGGAGTGGGGCTGGGAGCTCCACTGATGCTCTGACCCCCGCCCCATGCATCTTGTCTGCTTGGATCAGAGTGGCTGTAGTGAGAGCAGTGATCTGAGTGGGAGCCCCGTCCCCCTCTTAACTGGCTGGAGAATACAGAGGTCTGGGGTGGGGCTCCCACTCCGATCACTGCTCTCACTGCAGCCACTCTGATCCGAGCATGCAGGATGCATGCAGCTCCCAGTCCCGCTCCCTCTCTGCTTGCTTGCTCGGGAATACAGCCTCCGAGCGCTCTGCAATACAGTCATTGGGGCCCCAATGCGTGGGTTTAAGCGGCAGCGCTGCACTTTTCACATTTAATAACCCTTCACCAATTTTTTATCAGTTGGTAGTGCTAGCAGCTTTCTCAAGTTAGCGCGGTATTTATACTTCTTTACAATTAAGGGGCAGGGCCGTCTTTAACGCAGGGCAAACAGGGCAACGTTCCTGGGCCCAATCTTTATTGATATAGCTATATCCTTTGATAATGTTTTATACAACGAAACGCGTCAGAATTTGCAACTTAATTGGCCTGCCTTGACTATCATTACGGTGTTTACTTGTGGATATTTGTAAGTACATTTCTGCTTTTTAATAAAACGCATTATAGCAGTTTTACACTATGTACCTCTATTTGGCTTACTTACATGGTTACTGAATGAGGGACTTATCATTCCACATCCATCCTTGCTCGTGAGTTTTTATGAACATTCCCTGTGAACATCAAATCAGAGGAATCCAAGATTTTACCTGCTATGCTTTGATGACCTGTCTGTTGGCAAAACAGGTCCACATTATTTGGTAAGCATGTTTATACCTTATTCTCTTTGGTGACGGAACACTACTTATTTTTGGATTAACTTCTTCACGGATCTTACATTTCCTGCATGTGAAGGGTGCCTGTTAAGTCTATTTCAGCCCATGTGCTATAGGGTACTATGGGCTCATAATATCTGGTAAGCGCATACATTATTGACATTCTCCCAATGGTGACGGGTCAGAGATGTTAAAGATCTGTTGTTGGATCCTAGTATCGTTTTAAGAGGATTATTCCTGTCTGGTCTTTTTCACCTATATGCTGTGCTGCATTGATGTTTACTACTTCTGCGGTATCACACTACTGTATGCATATTTTCCTTTTTTTTGGTTACCCACAAAAAAATTTTTGTCGAATGATGGATTCCTTCTCCTTCTTCTCCTGGGAGTATACGTCTATGGAATAAAATCTGTAAGGTAGTGTAAATCCACTTATTCTGGTAAGCATATATATATATATATATATATATACCACTACAACGGGGGACAAGATTTTAATATCTTCCTATATCTTCTACACATGTGTTTGGACTTTATACTCCCCACCGAAGTCCCTGTGTATCAAGTCTTTGACTTATACGTCGCCACAGATCTAATTTGTCTAATTAATACAGATTGTTTCTACTTCATGGACAGAATCGATTAGATATTTTCACATATGGACTCTATTTTCATATCAGACTCACTGTGTTCACCTATTCATGTTTGATATTTATTTTTAGGGACTTTGTTTCCAGTTATTTTTTTCATGCACATATCTTATGAACTTTCTTAGTTCACCTTTTCATATCAGTGCTGCACTTTTCACATTTAATAATCCCCCTTAATACCCACTAAAATGATTGTATTAGAAAGTGTTCTCCTCCATTAGGGGACAACTGGGTTGGTATTATATGTGTCCATTACACATCAGCTTTAAGTAGCCTAACAAATTATAATTATACAGTATATGTAATTGTTTGTCAGTGTACATACAGAATGATGGCAAATTTAATACCCAAAATACATTTTACATGTTTTTTGCAATTGTTTTTCCATATATCACAGTCCAGCAGATACCAATGCTAAATAATGACTGCAAGAAAATAAATTACAGGCTAAACCACCTGAAGAGTGTAGTGTCTTCAATGTGTGTAGAACATGCTTAGCTTAAAAGACTTTGCTTAAAGTGTTACTAAACCCTCGTTTTTTTTTACATTAAAGTAACAAACATGTCATACTTACCTGCTCTGTGCAGTGGTTTTGCAGCCCCAATCCTCCTCCTCTTGGGTCCCACGCCGACGCTCCTGGCCCCTCCCTCCTGCCGGGTACCCCCAAAGTAAGCACTTTGCTGTGGGGGCACCCAAGCCTAGTTCTAGCTCATTATGAAATACTTACCTTAGAACGAGCCCCCGCCGTGCCGCTCTCTTACCTGTATGACGGGCGACATGACATGTCGCTCGTCTTCTGGGATCGCGGCATCCGGTCATCTGATTGGCCGGAGCCGCGGTGACGTCACTCCCGCGCACGCGCGCGGAAGCCGACGGTCACGGCACGGGGCTCTGAAGGAACGGCACGATCAGCCGTTCCTTCAGAGCGCATGCGCCAGTGACGTCACTGGCTGCATTAAAGGTAAATATCTCCTAAACGGTACATGTTTAGGAGATATTTAAAGTACCTATAGGTAAGCCTTATCATAGGCTTACCTATAGGTACAACTTCCTGAGGAGGGTTTACTTCCTCTTTAAGCCAGTCAGAGATGGATCGAAATTCTGCCAATTTTGATACATCTATGGGCAGGCTGGTTCTACAGAATTCAATTTAGCTTGATCAGTGCAACTGGCTATAGCCGGTGGTACTAAAGCCTCCTCACCGTCAGAATACAATAATTTTGTGGGAGGGATTCCCCCATTCACCTAAAATGTATGTATGGGGGAATCGATTTATTTTCTTTCTTTCAACCCGCTGGTTGAACAAAAGAAAATGAATCGTGTATGGCCTGCCTTAGTGATTTTCAAAGACAATTGTAATCTACTGACTGAACTGTCTATTGAATTGCACATAGCTAGAAGGATTACAATCATTTACTATCCTACTGAAAATGAAACACTTACGTAAAAAGCAAACTTGACTGCCCTTTCCAATGATTAACCTGCTAAAGAATTTCTAACTCTGTTCAGCCAGTTTCTGATCCAGGCCCTTGATCTAAGCAGTGCAGCCACATCATACACATAAACTAAAGCTTTAAGATAGCCTAGTGCAGAACTCACCGCTAGCTATGGAAGTCCTTCTACTCACTGCTCTTTTCTGTTGTCAGCTGTGGCTGGCATTAATATAAATTTCACTAGTATACTAAATATAAAACACATTTGAATAAATAAGGTGAGTTTCTCTCTACCTTGAGGTACTTTCTGACAACCTTTCAAGCCAATATAATTTGTGACATTTAATTTTTGAGACCTACAAATTAAACAACAGCAGTGATTCCTAATCAATACTTTTACTGTGGACATGAAAATACTCTGGGATCAAACAGACCTGTTCTAATATATAATTTTTATGTATGGCCTCTTTCACACGGGCGTTCCGTATGTCCGTATATCATCCCATCCGTTTGCGGGTGATATACGGACATAAGGCATGTCAATGGGATTGCGGATGTCAGCGGATGACCATCCGCTGACATCCAATTTGCGTCCTTTCAGACCTGTCCTGTTTTTTTGGAATGTAACAGAACCCTATTTTTCTTCCGTTTAAAAAAAAAACGGAAAGGACGCAAAATCGGATGTCAGCGGTGTCATCCGCTGACATCCGCTGTCCCCTAGACATACATTATCTTTGTATACGTATATCATCCGCAAACGGATGGGATGATATGCGGACATATGGACCAGATGACACAAGTGTCATCCGTGTCCGTAAAAAAAAAAAAGTGCCGGAGCGGATCGCAATACGGTCCGCTTCGTGTGAAAGAAGCATATGGCAGTCTGCAATAATTACTGCTAAAAAAGAAACCAACAAGGAAGAGTCTAAGGTTTATTTTTGTTGCAATGTCCAAAAAGTTACTGAGAAACCACAACAATATAGCTTCTACTCCTGTCATAGGTCCCTCAGATTCTATTGTTTGATCTTTTGGTGGTGGTGCCCCTTGTGATAAATATAAAAAAAGTTGGATGTCCAGTCCCTTTAGAAAGATCAAAAAATATATGGGTCACCTTACATCTTTAGGGTCATAGTTCCTACAAAAAGATATATTCCTAAAGTATCCCTCCCATTGCTTTTTTTTTTTTGTATGAGAATGCAGTTGACAACGAGGGTGGTTGCAGTATTTGGCCAATATAATGATAACAAGAACAACAGTATTCATTGGACAATGAAGTTGAAGAAAGTCTAGCAACAAACATTAAGCAGTATGTGTTGTATGGATGGCAGTCAGTCTGTTGTCTAGCAACTAGAGGAATAGGGGATGGCCTTGGCCAACAAAATCTTAAATATAGTTTAGGTGGAAGGTAAGTAGAAGTTTATTAGTTATTAGTCTGGTTTCATACCATTAAGTGTATTGGAAACATTGTATTTTGGATAGTTGGGTGTCAGTAGGCAAAGTCTGAATAAAAGATTCTCAGACATCTTTATGTAAGGAGGCCTCCACCCATTCCATGAGGAAAACAATAGACAGTTTATCTAAAAACAAAGAGAGAGAATCGTTGGATTTGGTGTAAATCAATTTATGCAGGATGGCTTTCCCTGCCAAGAGAGATAAAACAGTGCACAGTCATTTGTAGTCATTAAAAAATGTAATTCCTAGGATGTCTATCAGGCCAAAAAGCGCCCATTCTGGGGTTAGTGGCAAATATTTTACTAGGTGTGCTAGCATAATGCACCTTTTATTTAAAAAATTATTTGTAAATGTATTGATGGCTGTTGTGTTAATCTTCTGCCCTAATTATCTATTTACCCATCCCAAATAAAGGTTCAGGTCAGAATTAGGCTACACACTTGTTTTGGGACGGAGACCCAATAGGTGCTGAAGCCATAGCTAGTAATTGCACAGCTTTGTGACAGGTTTAGTTCAGGTTTAGAAGCATAAAATTTTAGGCTATTGCCATTGCATAAATGAGAGAATTTCCATTAGACTGACAACATTATATTACATTACAACATTTTTTAGTACAAGATCCCTTTATAAAATTTGATCAGTGGAGCTCAGCTGAATCCCTCTGGCTTTGGTACGCCAACCAGCAATAGATTGTATTGACATTTTCCCGACAGTGAATAACAAGGGATGCAGGGAAAAACAAATCTTATGGGGAAAGATAATTAACGTGAGTCTCTGCAGCTGAAAATTCGAATACTTCTTGGAACATGGTGGACTCTGAGTGCTCATTTATCTAAACGGTGACTACAGCGAGAGAGAAAAACATTTTCCATTTAATAACTTGGATGTTAAAGATATGAAATAATTAACTTTGCTTCATCAGCTGTTTTAGATAGAGCAAGGTCACAGAAAAGCCCAAACACAAACAAAAACACATACGCCATGTTCAAGCAATTCACAGAATCCTAAGGACAACGCTTGTTTGTGTGTATCCTTCCAGTAGCTTATATGTATAAATTTAATTTCTGTCTTACTAGATTGCAAGAACCCTAAAACCTGTGCGCTGAGCACTTACAGAAAATATGGCAACATTCCCAGTAAAAACAGGAAGCTTTGATAATAATAGGATTAGTATTTAATATTATACAAGCTAAAGGCTTTAAAGGAAGAACAAAGGAACAATATATGCAACTGTACTTGCTTCTAAAATGCATTTTCTGTGCAAACTAATGGATCACAATACTCTTTAAAAAAAAAAAATTGTAAAAAAACACAAGTAAAAAAAAAAAAATAGAGGTCAGATTTAGAAATGTGTATGTATGAACAGGGAAAGTCAAAAAGTCCTGCTTTGCAGATATTAAAATCTATGATGCAAGGACAACACTGGTAAGCGACCCTAGAGCCAGTGGAAATAACCCCTGAAATAATTACTTTCTGTTCCACATTATCTTCCAGTTCCTGCATTTTCCAAAATAATCAATTTATCATTGACTGGCAGAGCACATTGTTTCACATATTAAAGAGGAATGTATTTATGTTTACAATGGTTTATGTAGCTATAGCGTTCTAGTATATGGTATTTGTAGCAATTTCATATTTTCATGTAATTAAAAAAAAAATAAAAAAAATACTCAACTGGAATTGTCATGCATAAAATGGTAACCTATCAGAAAAACTATACAGGTTTCCGTGAAAAAAATGCTGTTTATTGTGTTTATGGTGTATGCTGTTTATGGTGAATAGCCTATGCTATCAACATGTATGTCTCAGGAACATATTTATTAAAGCAAGTGAATCTTGGCATTTTGTAAATACTAGATTTGCCTGTGTTCACCAACCATTTGCCCTGAAGATTCATGTTATTTACAACATAAAACAGCAGCAGTAGTAGAGGTCAAACACAAATGAGGATTTCAGGCTTCTTATCCTTATCCGCAGCAGCACTGTGACAATCTCATTTCCTAATTTCTTTAGAAAGGAAAAGAATTGGCGCTTGCCCATATATGGCTAGATATTTGCGATATATTTGTGATATTATCACAAGTGAAGTAAATCTATTTCATACTTTGTGAGGATGCAAGAGGGTTTAGCAAATTAGTTGCTCCCACATTAAAGGAAACTAGCCCAAAAAATATAATAATTTGCTTATATTAGAATCTCATTTTTAAAATCAGGCCAGAGTTCTTTAAAATTACAATTTTAAATACCCTAAAGCCTTTTAATTCAGATTCAAGGGCTAGTTACCAACACATACTCTTGAAATTATCTAATGCCATCATCAAACGCTCTTAAGATTGACACTTGAAAATAGTAATTTAGTTAAAATGCAATTATGTTAAGATCTTTAGTGTAAAACATTTAATTCATAATAATGGTAATGGGTTTCATTAAAATATCATTAGAATTCCAACATTCAAAGCATATCTAAGTAGGAAATAATTATATATTCTGCAGATGACTCAGGTCAAGTGCCAAAGGACAATATGATTGTAGTTAACCTGTTGTATATAATATAAATAGCATTAATATTTCATGTCTCTTTGTCTGTCAAACTCTTTTACACAATAATGTCCAATGTACAAATCCAACGAAAAATTTTAATTTATAGTGAATTTTATCTGGAACATGTTCAGATAGTAATTGCTGCGTTGTGTTAAAACGTATTCATCATTGTCACATTTGAGTGATTAGTCTGGTTATCAAAACTAGACTATGATGAAATAGTTCTGGAATCCTTACATACCAGCCAATTTGTATCTAAATTAATAAAAAAGAAACTATGTTTATATCATGTCACTATTACGACACAGAGACTTTATGATTATAGGTTGCAGTGCATCTTCTTGAAGATTACACAACTGGCCCAAAAAACACACTCCAAGGCATAATTATTTGCAATAACCATAGCCTTTGACTGGGACTAGGCTATCTGCCTCTAGGCAGTAGTGGAAAATGTAGGGACATGTTTCTGCAATTAGGAAGACTTCATATGGCCCTGTAGGAAGTGGCTCAATTCAACATTTTTGCACATTGGTGCTTCCATTCCAAAAAAATGATGACTGTACCCTGACACATTATACCCATAATTATATCAACTTTGCATACAGGGCCGCTTGCTGAAGTTTGGTGATGAGTGCCTCTTCTTATCATCAATGCAGAATTTTGCACATTTTGCTGACATTTTTTGAGTTCCGGTCATCTATAGGGATAATAGTAATAGGTGCTTAAATAAAAGGCATGGGAATCCAGGCACTACCATGGGGGTCATGCACAGATGCCAAAACAATATAAATAAATTAAAAACAGTATATTTCCACACACACTGGCAATATGGCTGATATCAGCAAACAACCTTACAAAAACGGGACTGGGTTATCCACTACTTCAAATGAATGCCTCTTCTGACTCAATTGACCTGTGGTGAATGTTATGCACTGCATTATAGGTTGTTCCTATTCGCTGTCTGCGAACTTGCAACATTTTCAGCCAAAAATTAGCTACTTGAATACCCGGTAACTCGTCACAAGCATATGAATTCCGGGAACTCGTCACAAGCATATGGTAGTGGTAAACCTAAATCTGAACCCTACTGATTTTTCAAGGGACTGTTCTGTAAAGCAACAAAACTTTGTGGTAACAGTGGCCATTTCCTTGTTCCTTAATATATATCAATCATTCCCTATAAAAGTATAGTTAGTCCCCATTAAAAGAGAAGTATGGCCAAAGCATTTTTTGGCCATACTTCTCTTGTGGGTCACAGGAGTGCATTTACGTATACTGTCTTGTGACCCAGAGTCAGTTAACAGTGGGCTATTGCCAGTTGTCAGCTGACGTGAAAGAGTCGCTCCAAGCTCCAGAACAATCCTGACCATATTGTTGGTATCCACCCAGTTACCTGATCAACAGCTTGTTTGGCTCCTAGCACGTGGCTGAAGCAAGCTTGCCCCCTCTCCAGCCCAGAGCTCCAGACAGTCACCTCTCACTGCTGAGAGCGGACTGAGAACTAAGCGATCAGCGGTCATGTGATCACTAAGTTCTCAGTCTAAGCTGATGTGGGACAGCTGCAGCATCACACTGATGCTGCAGCATAGCCGTGAGTATGAAGGGTTTTTTTCCCAAACTTCTCCTTAATTATATTTTCATTTGTGTAGGTAAAGGTAAAGATGAAGACAGAAAAGAAAACAAAGGGGCACTTCCTGAATAGGGAGACAGATTTCGTAGATGCTCACATTGACAAGGAGCATTGCCCAAACACATGAAATCAATTCAAAATGCAAAAGACTGGACTGAACTTGAAAAATAATCTCAACAGAACATGCTGTTTCCAAGGAAATACAACAAAAAGCAAAACTGTTGCATTGGTATCACAGTCACACTTTTATTCATTGCCACGTATCTCCATCAGCCACCTAGCTCACCTGAAAAGCTGAACCAACACTTCTATTAGTTAGACACACCTGTCCATATGCCTCCCGGCAGTATTTGATGGTCAAGCCTTGCCAGTGAACAAGGCAGCGGTGATGGTTAAAAGCATGGCCATAACACTTGTGTAAGGACTATTTATTGAGTCTAGGTGTGGGCTATATATAGCCCCTGCTGGCTGGGTTGTTTTACAAGTACTCTGTTTTAAATCATTCTCTGAAAAAGCAAAGCTGGTCAAACGCAGCCACAGAATGGCCATTACCGCTGTACCATTAAAGTAATTAAGAATCTGCAGACACATGTGCTTCAAAATGCACATCAGATGCAGGAAAACACTCTTTAACATGAGCACTGAACCTGACAGAGGTTCTAACCCTTCCCCACTGTATCTAAAACTAAAAAAAAAAAATTACAAGGTAAAGAGAAATGACCAGAGTGAGGTCATAGATAGCTTTGACATTGTTCTGACTTCAATGAAGGTTTATTTCAGGTTGGTTGCCAAGAGGTTACTGCCCTTTACAAAGCACTGCCATTGAATATATGAAGATAATGAGCAACAAACTTTTATCTGCTATGTGAAAAAAGGCTTTTATGGCAATATCCAGCTAGGCTACAGCAGTATGCATGCAGAATATTATATTGTGAAATTAAGCTTTATTTAGAGGCTACATTCAGTATCTTATTCTCTAGAGGCAGCTAAAAATAGGCATTAAGTGTTCAAGGTCAAATGCACATTTGAAGCCAGTAACCACTGGCCACTGCGGTCTTACATCCTCTGGTAATGTTCAGTGTCATCTGAAGATTACACTTTAATCAGTTAGAAATGAGTGAATGCAAAACGAATTCTTGCTTGACTGAATTACATCAAAATTGTCATCAGCACAGTCACCAATGTACTTCTGCATAGTAAAAACGAATAATGGCAAGTGCAGCAAATCCTGTTGTATAATCCTCTGCACAATTTTCCCTCACCATGCTTTGGGTTTGAAAATAAATGTAAGCACTTACATTTCATTAATGTTATGTTTCTGAATACTTTTCTAATATATACACTGATCAAAAAAATTAAAAGACACTTTGAAAACACATCAGATCTCAGTGGGGAGTAATATCATGCTGGATATCTATACTGATATGGACTGAGTAATGTGTTAGGAACAAAAGAATGCCTGGAGATTAATTCTCAAGCTGGGGAACCTTGTAGTATGGCCAGTGGTGAAACACATGAGAAAAAGCGTGGAGACCTGAAGAAGACCTGAAGAAGGAGGCCATGCCTCCGAAACGTTGTCTTTAGCAACCCCATGAATGTCATGTCCTGGGTCCTGATCGGGGATCTCTCCTCTGTGTAACTGCAATGTCGGCTACAGTATCCAGCTCTTGCAGAGTGTGTAGCGAGCAGCTGGACCGTGCGCAGGCGCACTGCATTGAGCTACCTTGAGTCATCCGAGGTGGTTGCCTTAGCTGGACGTTATTCACGGACATTCACACCAGTGGCCTGCTGGAGGTAATTTTCTAGGCCTTTTGGCAGTGCTTATCCTGTTCCTCCTTGCACAAAGAAGCAGATACTGGCCCTGCTTATGGGTTAAGGACCTTCTTTGGCCCTGTCCAGCTCTCCAAGAGTAACTGCCTGTCTTCTGGAATATCCTGCATGCTCTTGAGACTGTGCTGGGAGACACAGCAAGCCTTCTGGCAATGGAACGTATTGATGTGCCATCCTGGAGGAGTTGGACTTCCTGTGCAACCTCTGTAGGGTCCAGATATCACCTCATGTTACCAGTAGTGACACTTACCCTCGCCAAGTGCAAAACTAGTGAAAAACAGTCAGAAAAGATGAGTAGGGGAAAAAAAGTCAGTGGCCTCCGGCTGTAAAACCATTCCAGTTTTGGAGGTCAACTCATTTTGCCCTTCTAGTGCACCTGTTGGTAATTTCATAAACACCAAAGCAGCTGAAACTAATAATCAACCCCATCTGCTACTTAACTGACCAGATCAATATCCCAGGAGTTCAATTGACTTGATGTTATAAAAAGTGTTCCTTTCATTTTTTTGAGCAAATTATATCTATATATCCATACAAAAATCATATTAAATGACTTCAAACACTTTACCATATCTAATGAATAGACACACTGATGTAATTAGTTAAGATGCCGCCTCAGGCTCCCCAATTGAGCTCTACATTAATATGCATGTATCTTGAACACTAATTTTCTCCCTGCAATGGCTTCCTCCTGTATTTTTATAATGGACTGTCTTAATGCAATGTGCATTAAACATACTGCAAGGAACCACCATGGTGTAGCTGGGTCCTAATCTACAGCTGAGAGAATTTTAGCATTTGAATCACTGTACAAAGTGTTATTTTCTCTAATGTGTTATGATGTACATAAGCAAGCAGTAATCCATGTGCACATGTACATAAGCAAGCAGTAATCCATATGCAGAAATTACACTTTGATCCACAAACATAATTATGTATTATTTTATGTATAGGGTTGTATATAGTGTATAGCAGATGTCATGTGCCCAATCAGGCTGTTTTACACACAAATTGGGTTCTAGGCAAAGTAGCAACTTTGACCCACTTATCCCATCCATTGGATTGCAATAGATAATGAGTAGCCATCCTATTTGCATCCTTTCCATCAGACCCCAGCTGCTAACAAATATATACCTCCTTGTTAATTGTTAGGCAGGTGAACAGCTTTGTCCTATTGCACTCCCTGATTTACTCCAAGGAGCACAAAAGTTGTAGATGGTCCACTTGGATATCCACCAGGTCCTGGGCTCCCACCTCGGTTACCTTGTAGATAATCCTGCTTCAATCAAGAATCTATGGGATACCCATAATCCCTAACAGATGAGGCATATTGGGGAACTTGTTGGAACTTACTCAGCAATTCCAGAACTTTGAACCAGTTCCTGGGTCATTACCAGAGTCTGGCTTTTCTCAAAGGATGGGCTGTAATGTTTGGAAAGATGTAGCGTGTGATGTCACTTTCCTGCGCTCTGTACTCATTGGCTGCCTGGAATGGAGGAAGGAGTAAGATGGGGAGGGGTGCTGTGTGGTAGCAGACATGGACCAGGAAGTGGGGGATGAGCTGAACTCTCCTCTTTACCATAGCAGCAGCTATGCCTCTGAATTGCAGGTCTTACTAGCAACAGCAAAAGTAAGGGGAGCTGAGGTATGTGGAGAAGGAGAATGCAAGCCAAGCTTGGTTTACTCTAGTCTGGTGGGTGTGCGCAGAATGCCTTACAGCAGTGTGAGTTAGTGTACACGGGCTAGGACATCTAGTTTCACTTTGTACTGGAGCTAGTAGCTCAACAAAGGAGTGGTGCAGCAGGACTGCAGAATGGAGCATGCCATTCTGATTGTTACTACTGTCACTGTTATTGTCATTATTGTCAAAATTGTGCTTCTGTTACTCTCACATTCCCACAATTGCCAGTTTGTTGCTTGTGTATTGTCACTATTGCCTCCAGGTTTATCCTTAAGCCCTTCCCACTTTTAAATCTGTTTAAAGTTTAGGCATAGCAGTTTTTATTGGTTCATTGGTTGAGCATGGACCAATGTAAGTATGTTTGTGCCACACCTGTGAGATCTCCATAGAAGCTGGAAATCACGGTAGTTGACACCGCTACTCCAGTGATCTCCAAAAGCTTTCACATCCCATGCTGAGCAGCTGTCCTGCTGCTTACTGAACTCAGGAGGTTTCATTTGGAAAACACTTTGCAATTTCTCAAAGTCACCACCCCACCTCTCCACCTTGTCCAATCAGAGAACATTCTGCATTGATTACTGTAATAGCAGTGTCTACTAAAAAGATTTCCAGATGCCACAGATACCCCAAAGGTATGATACTTACAAATTTACATTGGTCCAAGATGGACTGTGTAAAAATTGTAATACCTAATCCTAAGCGGGAACTGAAGACAAACAGTTAGAGATTGCAAACAGGCAGGCTTTTTATTGCAGAAGAGACATG
This sequence comes from Pelophylax lessonae, assembly GCF_965119305.1. NCBI lineage: Eukaryota > Metazoa > Chordata > Amphibia > Anura > Ranidae > Pelophylax > Pelophylax lessonae. The sequence continues at coordinate 576,392,528 of NC_138769.1, read as the reverse complement.
CAATTAACTTGCACTTACCTTCCTGTTTGCAATCCCCTCTTGAATGTACACAGTGTATGGATAGCTTAGTTTATGGTATGCCTGCACATGCGTGGGAATGACGTTATCGTGTACTGGCCAATCAAGATGACAAAGACCAGCATCTGGAAGAAGCCAGGGAGAAGATGCTGACGCCGGCAAAGGGACATCGCGAGTGTCAGACTGTTGTTGCATAGGTACTTGGGCCTTTAGTACCACTTGAAGTGCAATTTGCCCTGCCCACTCCTCCCCCTTACTCCGCTCAAATTCTCAGCAATTACTATTTGCATGCATATGCTCTGTTTAGTGAAGACACAGATCGTGTTTTCGTACCAACAGCAGGTCAGTAACAACATCATTAATGGTGCCCCATAGCAAACACTCCTCTGTTTCTCTAATCTCTACCTCTAACACAATTATTCTTGTGATTCAGAATACTAACTTCTTTCATAGCAATTATATATAGGTTTCCAAATGATATATACATCAATTTCATTGAAATGTATAAATGTATTGCCCAAATTCTATTGCTATTTGTATATTTTACCGTGTAGCTAGACAGCCATGGATGGCATGGACTATCATGGCACTGGTGGGAAGCCAGTATTTAGGGAAAAATGGGGCAGCACCAAGCCTTAAATTGTACAAACTGTGATTGCTACTGTAAATGTTATTTTCTTCCCCACTTTTGGACCTCTGGACATGTGTGGCTTAATGAAGCAGAAGTCTTGGGCCAGGGGGTGCAGGGAATGGTGAAAAGTCAGAAAACATTATAGTTCAGGAGCTATTAAGCCATTTCTCTATTCTCTTGTATAATGTATAATTAAGACAGCATGTATCTTTCAATAATGTATTATAGCAGTAGATTTTACTAAAATATTCACCTGATACAAGCGGCAGGGAGTCATCATTTTTTCGTGCCTAGGGCAGCATGATGTCTGAATAAAGACAACCCCTATGTTTCGGGGCCCCATAGAAGTCACGTGGTCTGCTATAGCTGCAACTATGGACTACAAGATGTTCCTGTGACAAATAGATCTCCTAACCACCTGGCACCCTGTGCTTAGCATATTTGGTACAGGTATTTATATAGCACCAACAATTTCACAGCACTTTACATATTGTACATTCATATTGGTCCCTATACTCATGGAACTTACAATCTAAAGTCCCTATCTCATGTATACACACAACCACAGGTTGCAGGAAAGAAATTTGCTTGATTCCCTGATCTATACAGACAGTATTGGTGTGGGTATCCCTCCTGTCGGTCCATTGTCCTCTCCTGACAGGGGAGGGCAGGGAAGCCTTCACCGCCAGTAGAAGACAGTGATTATTGCTAGTGGCAATAGCAGCCAATTGTGATAGGTAAAATGCTTGTTGTATACAAGTTGATCGATCAACTTGGTACATTTGGCCTGCCAAGACACAGTTTGAATCCTGCTGAACTGGCCAAGAATCGGACGGTGTATGGCCTGTCTAAGCAACATTTAGACAGGAGCTAGTAGGCTCCCTTGTGCCAGTTTATCAAGTGAAAACAAAAATAATCAGCCATAAATTTCCAACCTGCCCAGTCACCACTTTCCCCAGTATGTATGCCTGAGAACCTACAAGCATTTTTTTGGAGTGTGGGAGGAAGCCATGCAAGCCATTGTTGGGACTCAAACCAAGGATCCAAGTGCTGCAAGGCAGAAGAGATAACCACTAAACCTTCATTAAACTTTAAACATAGCCTTTCAGAATAGCAATATGCTAGCTGTTGACTTTTTTCATTATCTTGCTCTTTTTTCCTTATCTAGTGAATCATTGACCCTGAACCAGTATGACTTCACTGTGATTGTGGAATTCTCTACCACAAGAGGTGGTTTCTGCGGGAAGTATGGTGGCTTTCAAAAGACTCTTAGACGTACATCTCAAGGATCAGGACATTAAGGGGTATGTGAGATGATTACATTCACAAACACTGACACAGGTTGAACTGGATGGACTATTGTCTTTATTCAACCTCACCTACTATGTAACTATGTATGTAGGCTACACACTTTTTTCAGGATAATGACTCAATAGGTAGTAAACTGTGGATAAAGGTAATAACTATAGAGCAGGTACATGCAAGAAGAGCATTGGCTCATATTTCTTTTCTGACAGGTTCCCTTTGATGTGGTCACCTTGTGTGCCAGGCAATGACATCAACTCTGGCTACACACTGATGTCATCTTAGCCAATTAATGTCATTTACCTTCCTCCCAAGTCTCCACAATGTTACCAAGGTCTTTATTTTATAACATAGTACTTGTAACGTTTCAATGTCATGTCACTATGACCTTGGATTAGTCCTGTTATCTTTATGTTTGTTTATGTTTTGTAGCTCATAAGATCACAAATACATAGCATGTTTGTATAATGTCATATGCGTAAATCCGCAGTCGTAAAATGATTGTAAGTGCTTCTGCTGTTACCATAGAACAGTAAGTAGGAGAATGACCTACATTTGTGAAGTATAGCTGGTAAATAGTGAGGCTGCAATTACATAAATACTCTGGAGGCTGGCAGGGTGTGACATCACTACCAGAAAGATACATAGTGGGCCATTAATGGTCTATGTCTAGTTCAGGGAAGTGACAAAACCTGAAGGAGAAGACAAATGAGGAGGAAAGTGAGTAAATGAGGAGGAAGAAAGAATGGGGGAATTGGTGGAAGATGAAAGGAAATTCCAGCGAAAGTGGTTTACATCCATGTATAGAAGAGGAATGGCAGGTGGAAAATGTCTGACAGATGACTGCTGTATGCAGCCAGAACAACTGGCCCAAAGGAGTTCAAAAATCTAAATATGGAGAGACTTATCCGTATTGAGACATTTAGAAAGAAAAGAAAATTAAAGACAGAAATATAGATGATAGGTAAATAGGTAGATAGATTACATTACATTGGCAGATAGAATAGTGATAATAGATAGATAGATAGAGAGAGAGAGAGAGATAGATAGATAGATAGATAGATAGATAGATAGATAGATAGATAGATAGATAGATAGATAGACAGACAGACAGACAGACAGACAGACAGACAGACAGACAGACAGACAGGTAGATAGATAGATAGATAGATAGATAGATAGATAGACAGACAGACAGACAGACAGACAGACAGACAGACAGACAGACAGACAGACAGACAGACAGACAGACAGGTAGATAGATAGATAGATAGATAGATAGATAGATAGATAGATAGATAGATAGATAGATAGATAGATAGATAGATAGATAGATAGATAGATAGATAGATTATATATTGTTACATTACATAAATAGATGGACAGATATATGAATGATATTGATACTTTGGATAGATAGATAAATAGATAGATAGATAGATAGATAGATAGATAGATAGATAGATAGATAGATAGATAGATAGATAGATAGATAGATAATTTGGCAAAACCAGAACACAAGCCCTTTTTGGAGAAGGAGTCTTCATAATTGGATAATTCTAATATAAAATGATATATATGTCCCTTTGAAACACAACCAGAGGAGTATCAGCCCCCATACAGTAACATAAACATTGTGTAAGTGAAGAGTAAGGCTCCTTCCATGCTGTAGCGCAATGCAGCCCCAGTGATGGCAGTAGGGAGGGGGACATGGTGGCAGGCCATCTGTGTGTGTGTGTGTGGTATGTTGTATACAGCACCTACCATAGAGCAGATGTATGGAGAGGACTGTGCCACACCCTGCATAGAATGGACATCCAGGGAGGGGCCACCTTTACTACACTGCATGGCTTTCCCTGTCAGTATATAACACTGCTATAATAAATATGATAATAATAATAACAATAATATTAATACATACATACAATGCTGCCTATTCCAAACCCACACATCCTCTATCATTATAACAATGAACCCTCCTGTGATCCTCCCAGCACTGCACCCCACAAAGCACAGAGGTAGGTGGTCACTCACCCCAACAACCACACAGTCGTCCCCTTGAAATAGGGGCAGATACTTGTCCCCTCTTTGGACCTCGGACTGATTTAAAGGGCGGAATCTGCACAGGACCTTGATGCTGCACTCAGCGGTTTCAGCCATGATGGGAGGTGAGGAGGATGACAGAGGCTCTGACTTCTCTTACAGCCGGCTGGGGTGATGGATATGTCGAAGTAGGAGCTGGAAGGTTGGGTATGGCTGTGTAGTGGATCCCTGGGATAGATCAGGCGATCACTAGATCCAGCTGTCAGTGCCGAGCCCTGGATGCTGAGGATGGATGCTCAGGGGATGCGGAGATACACAGGCTGCGGGTGGAGGAGGCTGGCAGAGGTATCCAGCCGGCTGACAGCTCTCATCTGCATGTGCTGCCTTGTGATGAGAAGTCCTGCTTGTTGGGCTGATCAATGGACATGTATACACAATGGAGGATGACTGCTGCAGAGAGGAAACCACCAGTGCCACTGCGCCGCAGCCAGAGAACACTGCCTAATCATTCCCTGCCGCCTGCTGCTGCTGCTGCTGCAGATTTTAAGGTGGCGCAGCCCTTTAAGGCGGAAGCAAACCACTGCACCTGCCACTGCTTCCTTAAGGGCGCTTCTGTTTATGGGTTGGGTGACTTGTTAGTACATACTAGATGATCGCAGTAATAAGCATCACCAATTTCTCCATAGTATAAATGGATAAGGCTGCTTCTGTTTATGAGTTGTCCTGGTTTGGATGATTTGTTAGTACATACTAGTAGATTGCAATAATAAACATCACCAATGTCTCCATAAGATGGATGGATAAAGGTGCTCTATTTATGGGTTGTCCTTGTTTGGATGACTTGTTAGTAAATACTAGTAGATCGCTATAGTACATATCATCCATTTCTCTATACTAAAAGGTAATAATGGTGCTTCTGTTTATCGGTTGTCCTTGTTTGGATGACTTGTTAGTAAATACTAGTAGTAGATTGCAATGAAAACCATCACTAATTTGGCCATAAGATAAATAGAGAAGGGTGCTTCTATTTATGGGTTGTCCTGGTTTGGATGATTTGTTAGTACATATTAGTATATCACTATAGTACATATCACCCATTTCTCTATACTAAAAGGTAATAATGGTGCTTCTGTTTATGGGTTGTCCTGGTTTGGATGACTTGTTAGTACATACTAGTAGATTGCAATAATAAACCTCACCAATTTCTCCATAAGATCGATGGATAAGGGTGCTCTATTTATGGGTTGTCCTGGTTAGGATCACTTATTAGTACATACTAGTAGTAGATTGCAATGAAAAACATCACCAATTTGCCCTTAACATAAATGGATAAGGGTGCTTCTATTTATGGATTGTCTTGGGTTGGATGACTTGTTAGTACATACTAGTATATCACCATAGTACATATCACCATAGTACATATCACCATAGTACATATCACCCATTTCTCTATACAATAAGTAAATAATGGTACTTCTGTTTATAGGTTGTCTTGGGTTAGATGACTTGTTAGTACATACTAGTAGATCACCATAGTACATATCACCCATTTCTCTATACAATAAGTAAATAATGGTACTTCTGTTTATAGGTTGTCTTGGGTTAGATGACTTGTTAGCACATGCTAGTAGATTGCAATAATAAACATCACCATATTCTCCATGAGATGAATGGATAAAGGTGCTTCTATTTATGGGCTGTCCTGGTTTGGAGGACTTGTTAGTACATACTAGTAGATTTCAGTAATAAACTTCTCCCATTTCTCCGTACTATAAGTGAATAAGGGTGCATCTGTTTATTGGTTGTCTTGGGTTGGATGACTTGTTAGTACATACTAGTGGATTGCAGTAATAAACATTTCCCATTTCTCCATACTATAAGTGAATAACGGTGTATCTATTTATGGGTTGTCTTAGTTTGGATGACTTGATAGTACATACTAGTAGATCACCATAGTAAATATCACCCATTTATCCATATTATAAGTGAATAAGGGTTCTTCTACTTATAGGTTGTCATAGTTTGGATGACTTGTTAGTACATACTAGATGATTGCAATAATAAACATCACCATATTCTCCATAATATAAATGGAAAAGGGGGCTTCTGTTTATACATGACAGGTGCACAGACTCCTCTTACAGCCTGCTGTAATTTCAAAGTTGCAGGCCAGCGCGATTTCAGGTGCTACTTGAAAGACATCTATGCGGCTTATGGCACAGATGTCTATTGAAGTCTCACCCAAATTCAGCAAAAGTAGTGCAGAAAAAACTTTTGCAAATCCTTGCAGCGCCTCAAAGTCGGCATTGCACTGATTGGAACAATGCCATTGCAGGCAATAGGCTCGGACTTGTCATGTGATTTGACCTGTCAAATCGCATAACAAATTGCTCCAATGTGAATGAGAGCTTAGATGTTTCTACAACTTGATTGGAGTCCACCTGTGGTAAATTCAGTTGTGTGGACATGATTTGGAAAAGCACACACTTATCTATATAAGGTCCCACAGTTAACAGTGCATGTCAGAGAATAAACCAAGCCATGAAGTCCAAGGAATTGCCTGTAGACCTCTGAGACAAGATTGTATCAAGGCACAAATCTGGGGAAGGGTACAGAAAAATGTCTCAATGAGCACAGTGGCCTCCATCATCCTTAGATAGAAGAAGTTTGGAACCAACAGGACTCTTCCTAGAGCGAGTCGCCCAGCCAAACTGAGCAATCAGGGGAGAAGGGCCTTAGTCAGGGAGGTGGCCAAGAACCCGATGGTCATTCTGACAGTGTATTTCTGTGGAGAGGGGATAACCTTCCAGAAGAACAATCATCTCTGCAGCACTCCACCAATCAGGCCTGTATGGTAGAGTGGCCAGACAGAAGCTACTCCTCAGTAGATGGCACATGACAGCCCCCTGGAGTTTGCCAAAAGGCATCTGAATGACTCTCAGACCATGAGAAACAAAACTCTCTGGTCTGATGAAACAAAGATTATCTCTTTGGCCTGAATGGCAAGCGTCATGTCATGTCTGAAGGAAACCAGGCACCGCTCATCACCTGGTCAATGCCTCCCTACAGTGAAGCATGGTGGTGGCAAACTAGTCAGGATCAAGGGAAGGATGAATGCAGCAATGTACAAGGACATCCTTGCTCTGGACCGCAGACTGCGACAAAGGTTCATATTCCAACAGGTCAATGACTTATGTACATGGGATTTTTTTCATTTTTTATTTGTAAGAAATTTGCAAATATTTCAAACAAAATTCCTTTACCTTGTCATTGTGGGGTATTGTTTGCAGAATCTGAGGAAAATAATTAATTGAATCTATTTTGGAATAAGGCTGTAACATAACAAAATGTGAAAAAAGTAAAGCGCTGTGAATGCTTTCTGGATGCACTGTATAGTATAAACACATGTACGGTCTTATAGTTAATAAAATGTATCCCCTCCACTTATTTGTTTTTTAAAAAAATAATAGTTGGAATTCATTCTATCTTGAACCAAAATTAACTGAAAGGTGCCTTTTGCTGTATCATAAAATGGATACAAGGTTTAGCACTTTGTAACTATCCCAATACATGTTCTGTTTTATGCAAACAAGATCACTGCTTAAAAATGAACAATTGTCAATATGTAACATATTTTATATCATGTTATAGAGAAATGGGAGATGTTAATTACTGCAATCTACTAGTGAGTACTAAAAAGTCATCCAAACCAAGACAACCCATAAACAGAAGCACCATTATTCACTTATATTTCGGAGAAATTGATGATGTTTATTATTACAATCTACTAGTATATACTAACAAGTCATCCAAACCAGGACAACCCATAAACAGGAGCACCCTTATCCATTCATATTATGAAGAAATGGGTGATGCTTATTATCGCAATATACTAGTATGTACTAACAAGCAGTGGTGTATTTTGATTTTGTGCTGCCCTAGGCAAGAAAACAATTTGCCCCCCCCCCTGTAAATTTGCCCCACACCTTCCTGGTTAATGGATGTGACTCCTTCCAAAATTGAAGGAATACAAGTCCCAGCATGAACCCCTGAGATCTCACAAGGGGGGGGGAGGGAGAGAGGGGGGATTAGAGAGAGGCGGGATGAGAGAGAGAGAGGAGGTGAGAGAGAGGGGGGTGAGAGAGAGAGAGGAGGGTGAGAGAGAGGAGGGTGAGAGAGAGAGGATGATGGGAGAGAGAGGGGGTGAGAGAGGTAGAGGAGGGCGATAGAGAGAGGGGGAGAGAGGAGGGGTTAAGAGAGAGAAAGGGTGGTGAGAGAATGAGAGGGGGTGAGAGAGAGTGCAGGCTGTGGGAGGCGCCAGGAATGCTGCCCCCTCTGCTGCTCAGGTAAGGGTGTCAGTGGAGGTCTTCTCCTTCCCGGGCTCTCAGGTCTAGCCTGCCTCCAGGGCCACCCACTCTCTAAGTGAAGACGCCGTTGCTCAGTACCAGCGGCTGCTGTTGGCAACCGGATTGGCGGATTTAGATCCGCTGCCCTGCACCCTGCTGCCACCGGACTGGCAGGACTCTCTATGACAAGGGGGGTCAACTTGGCAGCTGCTTTGGGCTCCATGAGGTCTAAGCATGGAGGAGGAGAAAGTTAAATCCTCCTCCGCTTTAAATTATGGGCAGGGCCAGGGTGTCTCGGCTGTGACGTCTCTGGTTGCTAAACGCCAGGCGACTCTAGCAACCAGTGGCCAGTAGAGTCCCAGGTGGAGGCAGGGCAGCTTTTTTTGAAGACCCCCTGCAAAGTGCCGCCCTAGGCCTGGGCCTTGTCGGTCTAGGCCAGGATACAGCACTGCTAACAAGTCATCCAAACCAAGACAATCTATAAACAGAATTCATTTATTTTATGCAGAAATGGGTGATATTTTCTTTGGCGATTTACTAGTATGTACTAACAAGTCATCCAACCCAAGACAACCCATAAACAGAAGCACCCTTCTCCATTTATATTATGGATAAATTGGTGATGTTTATTATTGCAATCTACTAGTATGTGCTAACAAGTCATCCAAACCAAGACAACCCAAAAACAGAAGCACCCTTATTTACTTATATTATGAGAAATGGGTGATATTTACTATGACGATATGTCAGAATTATTGGGGAGATTAAATAAAAGAAAAATGGAATTATATATATATAAGCCATGTATATTCAGTTCTATATAGAGATTCTGAACAGCATAGCATCCATCTTGTATAGGGGTGATTGAAAGTTCATATATCCTTTTTAAATAAAATGTCTCTTACAAAAAGGTCTTATATTTTCAACAGATATTTCTGTCTTTCTTTGGTCGTAAATAATGAGGCCCTTTTTACATCTCATCAGATAAGAGTCAATTAGCCAGACGCTATACCAGACACTAATAACTACGCTTATAGTTTGTCTGTATTTTACAATGAACAATAGTTCAGTGTATTCTATTAGACTCATTTAAACTAAGTTTTAAAGATACATTATACTCATGTGTGAGAAAATATTAGCAATAATTATGTCATTATATTATGTGAAATATATACATATTTAGGAATGCGTTGTATACCACATTTTGGTTTTATATTTTTGCACATAATAATCTTACTTAGGTGAAGCTAATTACTTCATTTTAGAAACGTTTGTGTAGGTCTTGTAAAGTTTTTATGGCCACCGTAGATCTTCCATTCTCGCCAAAGAGTCTGAAGTGTTTGACAGAATTTTGATAATTTAGGGCTTTTAACCAGCCAGAGGTCATAAGGTTATCTGTGTAATAATAATGCTATTATATGCTATATACTTAATCTAACAATCATACAACACTGCCCTCTCTGGTGACTGCTACTAAATGTAGTATCTGGTTAAAACAGTAATTTTCAATCAACATATATATTGTATTACCGTAATAATATATCCTTATTAAATGGCGTTACCAGGTCCAATCCTTACCTAGATACATGATGGAGATATTAGATGGACAAGTATGTACGATGAGAGTATGGACAGATTTTCATATTGTTTTTATAATTATTCTTAAATGAAGAACTTATCACATAATTCTAATATCCAATATACTGGATGACTAGTAGAGGTGTCGCCCAATGACCACAGTTAATGGATAAGTAATCCCAACCAATGGGGATAAAGTTCCTCCTTCTGGGTTCAGCTTATGGTAATTTTACTGGCCTTTTGTTCAACACAATATAAAAAGGGAAATCCAGATGTAATAGGACACACACACATTACAACAACATTCATTACACTTCCAACACACACGCTACTCACATCCATACATATACTCATCTATACATACTCCATCTTGCTCCATCCCTTATCTGAAACTTTGAAGGATGCCAGATGAAACTCCTCCCTAACTGGTCACCATTTTGGGAAGGCAGCCATCTTAAGGACTCTGGTAATGACCATTTTAAGCTAGCAGCCATTTTAAATGTGGTAAATATACCTTGCTGTTTATTTGATTATTATTTTCTTTTGTTTATTTCCTTCCTTATATGTTTTATATTTCATATTTAAGGGTAACGAGATTACAGTCCCAGCAGTATGAACCATATTAGATTTTTCTCTAAAAACTGATTTTTGTTTTTATACGTTTTTAGTAATATCAAGTTCAGCGCAATATTAGCGATTTAGTCTACCGTTTTGTATAGCCTATTCTCACTCCAACTGCAGCGGAGTGACTGTTGGCTGCGCAATTCGCAGACAATTGTGGTCTGATTATATAGGACACTTATCTATGGTTTCTACTATACCTGGGGAAAACGTAATCTTGCTTTCTTTTTTATTTCATCATTGAACTACATATCACATTGCATTTATCGTTTTAAGTTTGTATTTTATGTAAAAGTTATCTCTTTGTGTCACCTCAAGTCTAACCATTTATTGTGAATACATGTCTTGTGAATAAATATACTTATATATTCCCTATTGTAGACTGTATTCACTAAGATTGGTATATGCTGTTAAAAATAAATTAATCAATTAAAATGAACTCGTTGCATATTGATTTGTGGAAATAAGTTGAGATTCTCCTAACTTACAGATCTTTGCTTATTTACATAAATAGACACTGTTATATCAGAGCAGTATAAATATTCTGACAGATCTATGTACTAACAAGTCATCCAAACCAAGATCAAGTCATCCAAATTAGGTGACATAGCAAGATTTTAAGGTAGCATCTATGTGAACCAGGGCTCAAGGAAGATCAATGGGAATAGGATGCACATGAGCTCATTTTTGAGTGACATGGCTAAGGCTGGGAATATTTATGTACATGTGATTTTTTATTTTTTTTTATTTTTGATAAATTTGCAAAGATTTCAGACAAACTTCTTTCATGTTGTCATTATGAAGTATTATTTGTAGAATTTTAATGAAAATAATGAATTTAATCCATTTTGGAATAAGGCTGTAACATAACAAAATGTGGAAAAAGTGTAGCGCTGTGAATACTTTCTACGTGCACTGTATGTAACAATATACTTGTGATATAAATTAATGAATATACAAGTTTATTAATATTTTTAGATTTTCAATTCTTTGTAAGGACATTTTAGGGTGACCTTCACTAGAAAACGAAAGTAATCATGATCTGCCCTCTGACTGTTACATAAAATAATATATAAATTGTTTTTATTTATTTTTATTTTTTCATTCTATGCAGTAAGGTAAAAAGCCTTCTTCAAACCGCTCCCCCCCCAGCCTCCCCCTTATACTTACCTAAGCCTGATCTTAATCAGCGATGTGCACAAGAGCTGAGGCTCTCTCGGCTCTCTCTCTCCTCAGACACAGCAGTTGGAGTCATTGGCTCATACTGATGACAATCATACCCAGTGAGGAGGGAGCGGGGGTGGGGCTGAGCCACGCTCTACATTTTATAGACACACATAGTCGGCTCAGGAGTGAGCACGCATGAGTGCCCCCATAGCAAGCGACTTGCTATGGGGACACTCGGCTGGGGGGAGGAGCCAGGAGTTCCGGCAGGGGACTCAAGAAGAGGAGGATCAGAGCTGTTTTGTGTGAAACCATTGCAAAGAGCAGGTAAGTATGATATGTTATTTTAAAAAAATAAAAAATTTGCCTGTAGAATTACTTTTTTCTCGGATCACACTAGTGCGGCACAACTTCATCAAGGCTTGCAAATTACTTCTTTAACAGAAGTCAATGCAAGTCGCTCTGAAGTCACCCCCAAGTACTGAAGGAACCTTTTTCTAAGTTGGAGCGACTTAAGTCCCTCCGATTAGAACGGTTTCATTGCTTTGAGTGGGGCACAAATTGTGAGGGGACTAAGTCATCTGACAGGTAACCCTACTGTGAACAGAGCCTAAGTCTTTATTGTAGACTGACAACACACAGTATTTGGGGAATGAGTGCTTTCAGCCCTGCCAAGATGTATTTTGCTAATTACTGAATCACACTTCTTTTTCTCATGTCCACACAAGCAATTATGTTATTAGTCTGTAGTTCAATAACTGGGAGGGAAAATCACCCTTCTTGAGATAATGCAGGAAGTTTTGACAGAACGCAGGACAGCTCTGAATTTCTGACAAGATCAAAAGGTTTTGTTTTTGTTGCACTTATTGCACAGATATAGCTACAGTATATGGTTTTGTAAAAGGCATTTTTAACCGCTTTACAACCACCTGCCGCAGTTATACTGTGGCAGGCAGCCGCTCCTGCGCAAACCGCCGTAGGTATACGTTGGTTGCGCGCGGGGAGTTAGGGGGCACTCATCAGCGGGAAAGCCGATGCACGGGCAGGCGGCTCCGATTGCCGACTGACACCCGCGATCATTCCCGGCTGAGAGAGAAGGACAGGCAGCTGTTGTAAACACAGCTGACCATTCTTCTCCCTGGACTGATCATAGAGCCCCTGTGATCCTTCTATATAGGATCGCTGGTCTCTATGGTCATTTCACAAGCCACGCCCCCCCCCACAGTTAGAATCACTCCCCTAGGCTCACATTTAATCCCTTGATCACCCACAATGTTAACGCCTTCCCTGCCAGTGTCATTATTACAGTAACAGTGCATATTTTTAGCACTGATTACTATAGTAATATCACTGGTCCCCCAAAAGTGTAAAAAATGTCAGTCAGGGGTCCGATATGTCCCCCGCAATGTCGCAGTCCCGTAAAAAATTGCAGATCGCCGCCACTACTAGAAAAAATAAATAAATAAATAAAAATGACATAAATCTTTCCCATAGTTAGTAGACACAATAACTTTTGCGCAAACCAATCAAAATACACTTATTGCAATTTTTTTTAACCAAAAATATGTAGCAGAAAACAAATTGGCCTAAAATGTTAAAAAATGTAGATTTTTAATTTTTTTTGGGGAATGTTATAAAGCAGAATGTGAAAAATATTGTTTTTTTTTCAGAATTGTGGCATTTTTTTGTTTATAGCGCAAAAAATAAAAATTGCAGAGGGCATTAAATACCACCAAAAGAAAGCTCTATTTGTGGGGGAAAAAAGTACATCAATTTTATTTAGGTACAGTGTAGCATGGCCATGCAATTGTCCATTAAAGTAACGCAGTGCCGAATCGCAAAATATGGCCTGGTCATTAGGAGGGCAAATCCTTCCGGTCCAGAAGTGGTTAACAGAACAAAGGGAGCAAATAAAAGAAGTTTCATAAACTTTAATATATCTTCAAAATGATAACACTCAGGCAATTTGTTCTTTCCAACAAGTCCGTAAGCACCAAATGGTCACCAATTACGCATTAAAGGGGCCCAGTAATCTTAGTGACAGGGTCTATTTAAAGCCCGCTGTGGACCTATATTTACTTCCCTTGTCAATGTTGCCCCTTCCACTTTCTCTCCTAATGAAAAATATTCAGTGCTTCTTTTCATGTATAGAATTTTGGGGCATAGCCGCCAATCTCTGGGGCTGAACACTGTTACAGGGAGGTGGGGCTTTCATCATTACTCCCTGTAAATTCTGATACCTGGTATTTGTCAGATCTATGACAGAGATAGGTAAAGTAGTTGTGAAAATATAATGTTATAGAGATTTTCTAATACAGTTATACCTAGGCAGGTACCATAACTGTTTGGTAGGGCAGAAGACATTTCACTAGTGTAAATGGGGTCCAAACTTTGCAGTGCGTTCTTGCATACATGTTACTGTGAAGTATTTTGCGTATTAACATACATTGCGTTAAAAGAGCTTCTGTCCCAAGACATACCTCCATTCCTTGTGACCCACAAGACCCACTGATTGTCATAGATCATAGCTGCTAAGTCCTCTGTGGTGCACACAACTTCCAAAAAGCCAGTTTCATTTGTGTGAAAAAAGAGTTAACTGGAGAGCCTACCCTATAACTGGAAACATTGAATCTTGGGACCCAGGAAATTCTCAGTAGTTTGCAGTATAATGATCAATACTGCAAATACTTGTCTTTCTCAATATTTTTATTAAAGTGTTACTAAATCCAGGAGCCTGCATTTACTATATCTGGTCCCCCACACTACGCAGAAGATAGAAATGCAATTATTTTAGTAAATATATACTGCTAAATACATTTTCTCATCAGCAGTATATAGCAGTCTTGTGACTCCTATCAGTGTCTGGCCGAGCACTGGGTATAGCTTGTAAGATAAGTTTTCATTCTGCTCTGACTGTCCTGTGAGGCTGCATGACCCCTGACTTTCTTTCTGGACCGTGCTGATCACATACACCCTCCCAAAAAAATAAATAAACTCTCTAGCAACACACACCACACACCAAACTGAGCATGTGCAGAGTGCCCCAAAGACTCTGTACTATAAGCAGATGGATTGGGAACAGTAAAAGAAGAGGAGGATCAGAGAAGACATGATCAAACAGCCTTTTTACACGATGCGGAGGATTAACCTCTTGGGTTCCACAGTGAGTATAACAAGCATGCTTTACTGTATATACAGACTGATTATACTGTTGTGGGTTCAGTGCCACTTTTTTGACAATACAGAAAAAAGGGTATAACAAAACATAATGGTAACATTTAGGGCAAAAAATGTATATAACTGTATAAATATTGTATAATATTGTGGAAAATAAAAAAAAATTAATACAAAGAATGGAGAAAGGAGCATAAAAGATGAAAAAAAGGAAAATAAGGAAATGCACTAAGAGAGGGACCCCTACAAGAACCAGATATGCGAATGCACTACTGTGTATGATGTAATTTTGTAAAGTTACCAGAGATCTGTCAAAGTTAGCAGGGAGAAAGGAAGTTACCCAAGGAGTTCAGGTATTCTCAGATTTCCGAACTTCATCAAATAATGTAGCTGCCATTTTTTCATGAATTTCGTTTTATTTGATTTACTGTTGGGATAGAGGGACCACCGCGCTTTAGGTAAAGTATGTTTAGCTTCTGTAAATAGAAATATGAGTAAATTGAATTGGATATTTGTACAACTGGGAGGTTTAAGGTTCAAAAGAGCCACCTTTGGTGATTTATGTACACGTTTACCTAACAAGGTGGAAGTTATTTAAAACACTTCCACCCAAAAATGTTTAATTTCGGGACATTCCAACCAAATGCAGGACCACATTGAAGGGGTAAATGTAACCAATCTCTGAGGAACCATGTACTGGTGCATAAGTAATTTATAATTAGATTCAATATCTGCAGTATTAATAGAACAGTAAACCGTGGTTTTCCAGACTCTGATCCAGTCCTTTCTCTTAAAGCCGTTGTTTACCCCGCTTTCTTATTTTTACCTACAGGTAAGCCTGTAGGTAAAAATTAATATCTCCTAAACCTGCACGGTTTAGGAGATATTTACCCTGAATGCGGCTCATGCGCTCTGAAGGTCCGGCAAACCGTGCCGGAACTTCAGAGCTTCTTGCCGGAGCCAAGGGCGCCTGTCTGCATGTGCGGGAGTGATGTCATCGCGGCTTTGGCCCCTCACAGTGCCAGAGCCCGCGATCCCGGAAGAAAGGACGGGAGATGATGTCAGCCCTCCCAGCGGTGGCCGGGTGCCGCTGAGAGGGCTTCATTCTAAGGTGAGTTTTTTTTGTATTGTGCTAGTATGCGATGCATACTAGCACATTATGCCTTTATCCTGCAGGGGGGGTTTTTTGGCAAGTATCATAGCTTGTAAACGCTTTTTGTAGCCAGCCAAGAGTCTTTCAATTCTTGTTTGAGGTATCTTTGCCCATTCTTCCTTACAAAAGTCTTCCAGTTCTTTGAGATTTCTGGGCTGTCTGTCACGCACTGCTCTTTTAAGGTCTATCCATAGATTTTCAATTATGTTGAGGTCAGGAGATTGTGAAGGCCATGGCAAAACCTTCAGTTTACGCCTCTTGATGTAATCCCCCATGGATTTCAAAGTGTGTTTAGGATCATTATCCATTCGTAGAAGCCATCCTCTCTTTAACTTCAGCTTTTTCACAGATGGCATCAAGTTACCATCCAAAATTTGCTGAAACTTTATTGAATCCATTTTTCCTTCTACTCGTGAGATGTTCCCTGTGCCACTGGCTGCAATACAACCCCAAAGCATGATTGATCCACCCCCATGCTTAACAGTTGGACAAAGGTTCTTTTCATTAAATTCTGTGCCCCTTCTTCTCCAAACGTACCTTTGCTCATTCCGGCCAAAAAGTAAAATTTTAACCTCATCGGTCCACAGAACTTGTTTCCAAAATGCATCAGGCTTGTCTATATGTTCATTTGCAAATTTAAAACGCTGATTTTTGTGGTGAGGACGTAGAAGAGGTTTTCATCTGATGACTCTGCCATGAAGACCATATTTGTACAAGTATCTCTTTTTAGTGGAATAGTGTACCAAAACTCCAGTGTCTGCCAGATCTTTCTGGAGGGATTGTGCAGTCAAACGTGGGTTTTGAATTGTTTTTTTCACAATCCTGCAAGCTGTTCTGTCTGATATTTTTCTTGGTCTTCCAGATCTTGCTTTAACTTCCACTGTTCCTGATGACTGTCATTTCTTAATTACATTCCGAACAGAGGATATTGACATCTGAAAACGCTTTGCTATCTCCTTATAGCCTTCTCCAGCTTTGTGAGCATCAACTATTTTCAGTTTCAGTTTTCTAGACAACTGCTTAGAAGATCCCTTGGTGCTGATTGTTGGGGCAAGGTCAGATGAGTCTGGACATTTAAAACCTTTGAGATTGACATCACCTGGTCTTCCCAGACGATGATTGAGAACAATCCATGACACTGGCAGGTCTCAGCCTTGCAAAGGGGGCAGTGCATGCTATAAATTCTGCAGGGTGCCCAAACTTTTGCAGACGCCATTTTTTTGTTTTCTGTAATTTTGAAAGTGTCAATGATGGAAATAAAATCTAACTTTTGTTGACATATTATAAGAATGTCTAATCTGTAATTTGATGCCTTTTGGAAACTTTTCCATCTTTCCTTGGCTTCTATGCACATTAATACACATTTTTACCTGGGGTGCCCAAACTTTCGATCCCCACTGTATATACAGTATATAGTAGATATAGAGCCTTTTGCTGAGGGGTCATGTAGACAGATATGAAAAGGGATAAGAGTGAGAAGTGAGGACGTGGTTCCAATCATCTCATCCGAAAAAGAAGTTTGGTTCCTCAGGCCAAAAAGGGAAAAGTGGGATTTTATAGGCAAGTTTAAATATTATTCATTTTATTAAGAAGGATTACATATCAAGGTAAAAAACAACAAACCACCCCCAATCATCTCATCTTCCATCGCCTCTATGGATACCCATAGCGGAGGATCGATGGAGTTATGATAAGCAGTTAGCTGGGCAATCTGTGCTGCAGAATAATAGGAAGAAATGTATGTGTCTGCAAGACCTCCTCTCCTTTTAGGTTGAAAAAGAGTGATTTGATTGATTTGGGGTTTATTTTTTATTTTTTTTTCATGTAAACAAAAGAAATGTGAATAAGATATGGGGATCGATATGAACTGGGGGTACTTTAAAAAGGTGGATGAGTTTAGGGAGGTAAGTCATTTTTGCCACTGCTATATGACCTAACCAAGAGATCTGAGAGAATTATAGGGAGAGGTGATACTAAGTAGGGAAGTAGATTTCTAAGGACATAGAAAGGACGATTGTAGATTCGAAAGATCACCTGGCTAATTAATGTTAAGGGCTTTGGATTTAGCGTTATTATGTAGCCCAGGCATGTTCTGAAAGCGTTCTAATTAATGCATTAAATTAAGTAAAGATACAGAAGGGTTGCAAATAATTATTAGGACATCATCTGTGAAGAGGTGTAGTTTATGATTATAGCATTCCAATTCTAAGACTTTAATATTATTGTAATTACGTAAAGCTATAGCAAGAGGTTCAATAGTGAATGCAAGTAGTAATGGAGATAATGGACATCCCTGTCTGCTTCTGCATTGATTATTGATGAATGGGGAATGAAAACCAGGGTACCGTAGATAAGCGCAAGGAGTGCGGTATAAGGCGCTTACCCATTTGTGAAAAATGAGGCCAACCCCCTATTTTTTAAGGATGAGGAGCAAATAAGGCCTTAGGACTATATTAAAGGCCTTTCTGATGTCTAATGACAGCAAAAGACTGGCAATTTCCTAATTTTAGTTGTATGGATGATTTGTGAAATCCTTCTGATATTATCACTCATTTGTTTATCGGTATTAAACCTATTTGGTTTTTGCCAACTATTTTACAAATTCTGTGTTTAAGTGAGACGGTGGTCTGGGTTTTGATGCCAGAGCAGGTAATCGGATCAGCCAGGGTGAGGAAACCATAATACAGCGTAGTAAGGAGTAAAAATCAGGAACAGGAATAAGAAGGGAAATCAGCCAGGCCAAGTCATACACAGGAGCACAGGAAGGAACTCACTAAGAGATCATAGACTATGCAAGTGCAAGGAGAAAATAAGCTAAGCTGCTTAAATAGCAAAAAGGGGCTGGCTGTAGGCTGGACTAATGAGGCAGATAAATGATAACTAGGTAAGTCACCATGGTAACAATGAGTGGCTGGTAATTAACCGACAGCTAAGCTGCTTCTTAGCACTATAAAGAAAGGAGCTGCTCGTTAGGTAGCAGGAGCCCAGCCCTGACAGTACCCCCTCCTCAATGACCCCTCCCTTCTGGGGGGACAACATGCTTAAGGGGAAAATGTATATGAAAAGCACATAGGAGGGTAGGAGCATGTACGTCCGAGGATGAGATCCAAGAGCGTTCCTCCGGACCATAACCCCTCCAGTGAACTAGATATATGCATCCACAAAACATACGGGAGTCAATGATAGACTGTATTTATTATTCTTCATAGCTGTCAATCTGAACCAGACAAAGGCATCGTACCAAGGTGGTATAGCGGTTATGCACTAAAGGTTTTAATAGGGAATAATGAAATACATTGGAAATACGTATGTTGAAAGGAAGATCTAATTCAAAGGCCACTAGGTTAACCTTACGGAGTATGTGGAAAGGCCCAATATACTGAGGCACCAGTTTTAGTAAGGGAACACAGGGTCGGAGGTTACGAAAAGATAGTCAGACCCTCTCCCAAACTTGGTAGGAGGATGCAGGTAGGAGTCGGCTGTCAGCATGGAGTTTGTACCTCTCCCCTTAGAGTTGCAAGCTGCACCCAAGTGAAATGGAGTTCCCAAAGTTGTTCCTCTAACCAAAGTTGTTCCTCTAACACAGGAAACATGGATGGCTGGAACCCATAGTTTGCCATAAATAGAGATAATCGGGAGGCAGCATTGATGGCGGTATTGTGAGGAAACTCCTCCCAAGATAATCGGTCTGACCAGTTGTTATGATGTGTCTGAAATATAGCAATGTAGGAAGTGTTCCAAAACTTGGTTAGCCTATTCTGTGTCCCCATTGGACTGCGGGTGATGTGTCGAGGAGAAGGAAAGTTGAACTCCCAACTATGCATAAAAGGCACACCAAAACCTAGACACAAGCTGGCTACCCCTGTCTGAGATGATAACTTTAGGTAACCCATGTAACCGAAAGACCTCCAGAGCGAAAACTGATGCCAGTTCTTTGGACATGGCAATTTCTTTAGCGAAATGCAATGTGACATTTTCGAAAACCGAATAACTGTGTTGCCCTGGGAGCATAATAAAAATCAATGGACAAGTGGATCCAAGACCTCTTTCTACTTGGTATGGGTTGTAGGAGGCCCACTGGAAGGTGTCAATGTGTTTAATTCTTGGTACACACGGGACAAGCGGCTACAAAGAATTGTTGAGACATATGAGCTGAGTTTTCCCTGCCCAGCTGCTTTAGGAAAGTGGTAGGTCTGGAGCAAAGCAGTGCAGAGATTCTCAGGGAAAAAAACACCAGTCATGAGGTTATTCAGGAGGAGAATGGATCTGAGAAGCCAGAATTCTCTCACCCAAAGGTGAAGTGAGACTAGTGCGAATAGTGGCCAAAATGTGGTCTGGAGGTATCACAGGAGTAGGAACAGATTCAATTTTGGAAGAGAAGGAAAACTTCCGCGATTATGCATCTGCCCTTATATTCTTCGTACCGGGTAAAAATGAGACTATGTAATTGAAGTAATTGAAGCTCTTCTAGAAGATAAGCGTTTAGCCTCAGACAAAACTGTGAGATTCCTATGGTCAGTCAAAATAAGGACCAGCACAGAAGTACCCTCGAGGAGATGCCTCCAAAAGGCTTTAATGGAATCTGGTAACCAATTCTGTGGGTTTCTCTCTTTTTTGGTCATATCATTCAGGGATGACCAGAGAAGGGAAATTATGAAAACATTTACGATAATAAGTGGCAAAGCCAAGAAAACATTGTAGAGGATTTAGACCTATGGGTCAAGGCCACTGTAAGACTGCAGATACTTTCTCTGGGTCCATCGAAAACCAGACAACAGATATGATATAACCCAAAAATTTTACCTGTTCACAATGAAACTCGCAGTTTTTCAACTTGCAATACAGGTTGTTCTCTCTCAACCTCTGTAGCACACAGGAGATGTCTGTGTGGTGGTTCTCTAGGGATTTAGAAGATATGAGAATATTATTGAGGTAAATCACCACACATTGCTGCAGCATATCTCAGAAGACATTGTTAATAAATTCCTGGAAACCTGTAGATGCATTGCAGAGACCAAAGGGCAGTATGAGGTATTCGTAGTGTCCGCTCCTAGCATTAAATGCAGTTTTCTATTTGTGGCACTCTAGGCTGCAATGGTAATGAGCGCAGCAACATGAAGGCACTATCTATGAACAAGCCTGCAGCCCCAGAATCGATTAGTGCCTGGCTATCGATGGAAAACTCAGACCAGGAAAGGATAACCAGAACTAGAGTATTATCTTTCGAGATAGCTGGAGACGCAAAGATGCCACCTAAGGTCTGTGCCCTACAGGACCTCAGGTGCAGGCATTTCTCAATAAGTGACCTGCTTGGCTACAGTAAAGGCACAACCTTTCCCTTCTCCTAAAGGCCCTCTCTTTGACAGAGAGATGTGTGAAACCCAGCTGCATGGGCTCTACTTTACTAGAGGACTAGGGCCCACAAAGTATGGGAGGTCAGGGAGGCATGGGTGGGAATGCAAAGCTTTGAGCCAAATGTTCAGGAGACCCCCGAAAGTGTTTCCTAAAGGAAGATCTCTCTCAGAGTCTGGTATCAACGAGAATGGCAAACGAGATAAACTCCTCAAGGCTCCCAGGTATATATCAAGCTGCAATCTCATCTTTAATGTTATCAGAGATGCCATGGGAAAAAGCAGCCATGAGAGCCTCATTGTTCCAACCAACCTCTGCTGCCAGAGTATGGAATTCAATAGCATAGTCAGGTTCAGTGTTGAGACCCTTACTTCTTGTCAATAAATAATATAGAATCTGGGATTAAAAGTACAATTTCAGTCTTTGCAGATGACACCAAGCTATGCAGTGGAATAATGTCCTTACATGATGTCTCCAACTTACAAGCCAACTTTAATGTATTGTTTAATTGGGCAACTATGGGGCAGATGAGGTTTAATGTTGATAAATGCAAAGTTATGCACTGGGGGGCTAAAAATATGCATGTATCATACATACTAGGGGTAGTACAACTGGGGGAATCAATGGTGGAGAAGAATCTGGGTGTTTTTGTAGATCAAAAGCTTAATAATAGCATGCAATGCCAAGCTTAGATCATAAGCTTAATAATAGCATGCAATGCCAAGCTGCAGTTTACAAAGCCAGCAAAGTTCTTTCTTGCATTAGGAGAGGTATGGACTCCAGAAAGAAAGATATAATTTTGCCTCTGTACAAATCATTAGTAAGACCTCATCTGGAATTTGCAGTTCAGTTTTGTGCACCAGTTCACAAAATGGATATGGGGAACTGGAGAAAGTCCAGAGAAGAGCAACCAAACTGATAAGAGCTCAGCTATTGGGAAAGATTAGAGGAACTGAATGTATTCTCTCTTGAAAAGAGGAGATTAAGGAGGGTATGATCAACATGTATAAATACATTTGGGTACATATATATTTGGACACAGGCACAATTTTATTTTTTTTATTTTTTGGGGTATTTACCATAACATATTTAAGCTATAGTTATATAATGCACACCCTCGGGTTTAATTTGAGGGTATTTACATCCAAATCGGAAGAAGGGTTTAGGAATTACAGCTCTTAAGAATAGCCACCCCCCCCTTTTTAAAAAAGTAATTGGACAATATAATCAAAAGTTGTTTTATGGCCAGGTGTGGGCTACTCCTTCGTTATTTCCTCATAAATTAAGCAGGTAAAAGGTCTGGAGTTCCTTCTAAGTGTGGTAATTGCATTTGGAATCTATTGCTGTGAACCTACATCATGCGTTCAAAGGAGCTGTCCATGCTAGTGAAACAGGCCATTGTAAGACTTCAAAAATTAAACAAACCAATCAGAGAGATAGCAGCAACATTAGGAGTGGCCAAATCAACAGCTTGGTACATTCTAAGGAAAGAAGAACACACCGGTGAGCTCAGCAACATAAAAAGGCCTGAAAGTCCATGGAAGACAACAGTGGTGGATGATCACAGGGTCCTCTCTATGCTAAAGAAAAACCCTTTCACAACATCCAGGCAAGTGAAGGACAGTCTCCAAGAGGTGGGCATATCATTGTCAAAGTCTACAATCAGGAGAAGACTTCACAAGAGCAAATACTAAGAATATTCTGTACCAGAATGACCGGAAGAAAAAAGTGTGAAGAAGGCTTGGAAGAGCTAATGATCCAAAGCACACAACGTCATCTGTAAAACATGGTGAAGGCAGTGTGATGACATGGGCATGCATGGTTTCCAGTCGCACTGGGTCATTGGTGTTTATTGATGATATGACAAAAGACAGAAGCAGCCAGATTAATTCTGCAGTGTTTGTAGATAAACTGCCAGCCCATATTCAGCTAAATGCAGCAAAGTTGATTAAATGGCGCTTCACAGAACAGATGGGCAATGACCCAAAACGCACTGCAAAAGCAACCCAGGAGCTTTTGAAGGAAAAGAAGTGGAATATTCTGCAATGGCCGAGTCACACACGTAATCTCAACCCAATTGAGCATGCATTTCACTTGCTGAAGGCAAAACTAAAGGCAAAAAGACCCACAAAGAATAACTGAAGACAGCTGCAGTTAGAGCCTGGCAAAGCATCAGAAAAGAGGAAACCCAGTCTTTGGTAATGTCCATGGGTTCCAGGCTTCAGGCAGTCATTGCCAGTAAAGGATTCCCAACAAAATATAAAAAATTAACATTTTATTAATTTGTCCAATTACATTTGAGCCCTGAAAATGGGGGGACTGTGTATTAAAATGATTGCAGTTACTAAAATTTGTACTTGATATTTACTTTTTTATTCAAAAAAGGAGTTTATTAACCAACCAAATTACAGAAGAAAAACTATACAAAGTAATAATACATGACAGGGATAAATGTGTACCAGAAGGAGAATTCAAAAGGAATTGTGTAATAGTAGTCACAAAATAATTGAATATTTAACATTCATTAAAATGCACACAGTCATATAAAGCAATAACGGTCAATATAGTGGCGTAATTCTCAGATTCAACAGAATTCCGAAGAAACAACAGTAAACAATAGGAAAACAAGAAAAAAAAAAAAAACAACAGCTCCAATCCTAAGTCTGTGTTGCCCAGCATG
Organism: Pelophylax lessonae; assembly: GCF_965119305.1. Classification (NCBI taxonomy): domain Eukaryota; kingdom Metazoa; phylum Chordata; class Amphibia; order Anura; family Ranidae; genus Pelophylax; species Pelophylax lessonae. The sequence goes on along the minus strand of NC_138769.1, from coordinate 576,368,463 downwards.
CTAAATAGAGACAACCTCACGCAGGAGATGAGTCAAAGGAGATAAAAAAAAAAATCTTCTAGTTAGCTTGTAGAATATTTGTAAAATGTTATATTTACGGCCTACATCTCTAGCAGTCGGTCTAGCACCAGTTGAGGAGGTGCAAGTCTTGGAAATTCAAGCCAGGTTTGCCATATAGAAAAAAAAATTACTATGTGCTCGTCTGCGTTGATATGTTACTTTTTCTCGCACTAAAAGGGAGTTGACCTAATCCACTGTTGGACTGTGGGAGCATTGGGAGATAGCCACAATCTAGCTATTTGTTTATGGGCTACATATAGCAACCTGATAATTTTAATTTAATATGGAATAATATCAGATGGAACAGGGTACTGTTTTTCATCAATTGCTCCCAGAATACAAATCAGCGGATCCATCGGTATACTAAGTGTTAAAACATTAGAAATAGTATCTGTGATCCCCTTCTAATATCTGTAAAGTTTCAAACATCTCCACAACAAGTGAATAAGGTCACCCTCCTGCCTTTCACATTTGGGACACAGGGGGGACTATTGTCGACCCCAGCTAAATAACTGCACTGGTGTACGGCACAATCTGTGCAATACAAACAGTTGTGACAGGTTATGAGAAGGTGGGACCAAACTTGAAGGAATGGACTGTATTCACAGATTCCATGTGTCTCCAATCAATATTGCCCAATTCCTGCTCCCACTTGCTTCTAGAGGGTATTTTGGTTGGGTCATAGATACAAAAGGTTATGCCCACATCCGCAATGGCCGAAAACCTTTAAAGCGGAGTTCCGGGCACAAAAACGATTTTTTTTTTTGTGCCCCTCCGCTAGGTAGAGCTCACCTGAAAAGGAATTGGATAGTTATTTTTATTTTTTTTGTTTACTCACCTTTTTATTGAAGATCGTAAATACTCACCTATGACTGCTTCCTCCTCCAGCGCCGAGGCTCACCCCGTCACTTCCTGCCTTGCGATGATTCCTGGGAGCTAAACGTCATAGCTCCCAGGAATAAATGCGACGGCACCGGCCCCGCTCGTCATTTCCGGGCGACGCCGCATTCCCCTGCTAAACAGCTTCTGGCCATGCCCAGAAGCTGTTTAGGAATGCGGCGGCGCACCGGAAGTGACGAGAGGGGCCGGTGCAGTGCATTCTGGGACACGAAGACGCGGAAGAAGACAGAGAAGAGGAACGCGCCGGCTTCGGCTGTCCACAACAGAGATGGAAACGCTGTGGAAGAAATTTTCTAAGTAAGTATTTCTTCTAAAAGGTAAGTGCGAACCGGGACAGATCAGAGGCTAGCCATTGTGGAATGTGCTAGCCCTGACTGTCCCGGGGGTATGTTCAGAAAAAAATCATTTCTGTGCCCGGAACTCCGCTTTAAGAGTGTGAAGCTCTTCATAAGAAGGGTTTTGCCATAGAGTAGTTTCCAGATTTGCTTCATTAGCGTAAAAGTGGGACCCCCTTGTGGCATGTAAAAAATCCTCCCTCCAGAAGGGATAAAAGCGATAGTTCTGAGGAGTCTCCCACAATAGGTATACCTATAGGATCTACAGGGTGAGTCCCCACCCACCCATATGCTGAAGGTGATAAGAAAGAAAATATAGTTTAGGAATAGGCACTGCTATTCCCCCCTGATCCCTATTATGTTGTAAGGTAGTCAGTCGGATTCTGGCTGTTTTTTGTCCGCCAGATGAGCTCTCGCAATAGAGTGTCAACTCGCTGAAACCAGCGGCGGGGTATCCATTGCAGAGCTTTATGTAATATATATAGTAATTGGGGAGCCCAAAACATTTTTATTAGGTTTACTCTCCCTATCGCACTAAGGGAGAGATTACACCAAGTTACGCATTTAAGCTGAAATTGTCTAAGGATTGGGAGCAAATTTAACTGTAAGTATTCAGTTGGGTCAGCTGTGATTTGTACCCCAAAATATCTAAAGGTTGTGAATATTTTGAGATCACGTGCAACATTGTGGGAGGGAGGTATCGGCAATCTAAGTAAAGTGGATTTGCTCCAATTGATGGAAAATCCAGAAAGACTTCTGAATCTAGCAATCAATGCCATGGCATTAAGAAGAGAGGCATTGATATCTCCCAAATATAGAACGGTATAATCAGCGTACATGGATACTTTATCCTCACATACGCCACGCTTGAACCCCACTATGCCAGAGGAAGCCCTAATAGCAGCCACCGACAGTTCTATAGCCAGGAGTACAGTAATTTGATCCAAATTATGAACCCATCTCCCAGACCCAATCTTGCCAGTGTTTTCCAAATATAGGGCCACTTGACACTATCGAAAGCCTTGGCAGCATCAAGTGATAAAATTGCACATTTACCAGGGTTTTTGACAGGAATTTGGAGGTTAAGAAACAAATGGCAGATGTTTAAGGCTGTGAATCTGGTTGGTATAAACCCAGATTGGTCCCCATGTATAAGTTTGGATATTACTTTAACCAAATGGGTTGCAAGTATTTGTGCTAGTAATTTTATATCCGTTGTTAATAAGGAGATGGGTCTATATGTGTCAGGAGACCGACTGTCCTTACCGGGTTTCAATATGAGCACGACAACCGTCTCATTCATTGAAGGTGTCCTAAGTCCAGGGCCTCTAGAAATACCTTACGCAGCCTGGGTAAAAGGATCCCTGCATACCTTTTATAGACCTCTATTGGTAGCCCGTCTGCACCTGAAAATTTAGCAGGGGGCCATATGTGTAAGAACATCAATCAGCTCATGTATCATGAGAGGGGCATTTAGCATAGTTCTATCAGAATAGTCTAAACATGGTAATGGGCTTTCAGAAAGGAATTGATTATTATCCTCTAGTGTAGGGGAAGTGTTAGATGAATACATATCCACATAGAAATCCCTAAAGATGAGTAAAATATCCTCATGAGAGGAGGTGAGTTCCCCCGAAGGTCTAACAATGGCCGGAATAAAGGAGTAGCCCCTGTCAGCTTTCACCAGCATAAAACAAATTGAAAAGGATTAAAAGAGGTGCATGGAAGCCAGCCAGCCCCCAGTCTGATATACTCTCCCTCCAGTCTGCCACCAACCAAGTAGACCTGTCTCGATATAAATAAAGAACAGGGGTTTAGTTGACACGCATTTGCAAACGCATGTGTAAGCTGCAGAGCCACGACACGGCACCCTGTTTTATCTGCAGTCCCTAACACTTTTAAATTTTAGTGTCTCCACTCTGGTAGCACATGGCTGCTAATGGGTGGATAGGAGGCAGGTGGGAGGGAGCAGTCCAAACTTCCCCCAACCCACCTCCGTCCACGACTGGTATAGTATCTCAATGCTCTAATAGCAATGTTCTTAAGATGGTACAAACTGAAAACGACCAGCTGAGAAGCATACACCTCCAATCCCCTGGCGGATGCAGTGTAAAACACAGATTGGGACTTTATATGAGGCAATTTGCCTGTATAGCTCAGTGCCTCCATCCCTAATTTCATAAAATATTTGGGACTTTACATGAGACAAGCAGGTCATGCTATGGTCTCCATCCCTGTATATGAAAAAACTGGGGTCAAATTAGACTGCATCCACCAAAAACGCACGAAAATCGCACGGTGGGACTTTAAATTAAGCACCAGCCTGTAGGCGAGGTGCCTCCATCCCTGGTTACATAGACAATGTGGGCTATGTGGGACTTTAAGTGAGACACCGGCAGGTATGCCCAGCGTCTCCATCCCTATATCGGAAAAAAACGAATTGAAAAGGATTAAAAGAGGTGCATGGAAGCCAGCCAGCCCCCAGTCTGATGTACTCACCCTCCAGTCTGCCACCAACCAAGTAGACCTGTCTCGATATAAATAAAGAACAGGGGTTTAGTTGACACGCATTTGCAAACAAATGTGTAAGCTGCAGAGCCACGACACGGCACCCTGTTTTATCTGCAGTCCCTAACACTTTTAAATTTGAGTGTCTCCACTCTGGGAGCACATGGCTGCTAATGGGTGGATAGGAGGCAGGTGGGAGGGAGCAGCCCAAACTTCCCCCAACCCACCTCTATCCACGACTGGTATAGTATCTCAATGCTGTAATAGCAATGTTCTTAAGATGGTACAAACTGAAAACGACCAGCTGAGAAGCATACACCTCCAATCCCCTGGCGGATGCAGTGTAAAACACAGATTGGGACTTTATATGAGGCAATTTGCCTATATAGCTCAGTGCCTCCATCCCTAATTTCATAAAATATTTGGGACTTTACATGAGACAAGCAGGTCATGCTATGGTCTCCATCCCTGTATATGAAAAAAACTGGGGTCAAATTAGACTGCATCCAGAAGTTTGGGCTGCTCCCTCCCACCTGCCTCCTATCCACCCATTAGCAGCCATGTGCTCCCAGAGTGGAGACACTCAAATTTAAAAGTGTTTGGGACTGCAGATAAAACAGGGTGCCGTGTCGTGGCTCTGCAGCTTACACATGCATTTGCAAATGCGTGTCAACTAAACCCCTGTTCTTTATTTATATCGAGACAGGTCTACTTGGTTGGTGGCAGACTGGAGGGTGAGTACATCAGACTGGGGGCTGGCTGGCTTCCATGCACCTCTTTTAATCCTTTTCAATTCGTTTTTTCCGATATAGGGATGGAGACACTGGGCATACCTGCCGGTGTCTCACTTAAAGTCCCACATAGCCCACATTGTCTATGTAATCAGGGATGGAGGCACCTCGCCTACAGGCTGGTGCTTCATTTAAAGTCCCACCGTGCAATTTTCGTGCGTTTTTGGTGGATGCAGTCTAATTTGACCCCAGTTTTTTCATATACAGGGATGGAGACCATAGCATGACCTGCTTGTCTCATGTAAAGTCCCAAACATTTTATGAAATTAGGGATGGAGGCACTGAGCTATACAGGCAAATTGCCTCATATAAAGTCCCAATCTGTGTTTTACACTGCATCCGCCAGGGGATTGGAGGTGTATGCTTCTCAGCTGATCGTTTTCAGTTTGTACCATTTTAAGAACATTGCTATTAGAGCATTGAGATACTATACCAGTCGTGGATGGAGTTGGGTTGGGGAAAGTTTGGGCTGCTCCCTCCCACCTGCCTCCTATCCACCCATTAGCAGCCATGTGCTCCCAGAGTGGAGACACTCAAATTTAAAAGTGTTAGGGACTGCAGATAAAACAGGGTGCCGTGTCGTGCCTCTGCAGCTTACACATGCGTTTGCAAATGCGTGTCAACTAAACCCCTGCTCTTTATTTATATCGAGACAGGTCTACTTGGTTGGTGGTAGACTGGAGGGTGAGTACATCAGACTGGGGGCTGGCTGGCTTCCATGCACCTCTTTTAATCCTTTTCAATTAGTTTTTTCCGATATAGGGATGGAGACGCTGGGCATACCTGCCGGTGTCTCACTTAAAGTCCCACATAGCCCACATTGTCTAAGCTTTCACCAGCATAGCAAGCATATCACCTGTACCCTCTCCTTCCTCAAAGAACTTTTGTTGTTTAAAAACCATTCATTCTCCGCCTTAGCCAACAACACCTGTTGTCATGTCTTGTGCTGTTAACCAGGCCCGTTTAGTACTATCAGATGGGTGTGCTACATAATGGGATTCTGCTCTAGTGGGCTCCTGTAAAACAGTAGTTTCCCATTCCTTAGTTCCAGTTTTAATGTTAGAAATAAGGTGAATGAACTGTCCTCTGAGAAAGGCTTTGAGGGTATCCCAAAGTGTACCTAAATAAATGGTATGTTAATTTACAGCAAAAAAATGGGTCGCTGCCTCTATGACAGGATCCGGGTCAGTACTTAATATTTATGCTCAACCCCTTGAATTAAAGCTTAAAGCCTGCACTTCAAATTAATTTGGATTGTTTTGTTTTAATTTTATTCTGGTGGCAGACAGAGCCAAAAGTATGAAAATTGTCCAAATACTGTATATATGGACCTAACTGCACATTAGTGGTCCATATAGTGAACTTGATGTAGAGTTATTCACTTTAAGGTCATCACAGAGGACAAGGGGGCAATCTTTATGTCTAGAGGATCTAGATCTCCAAGTACTGAAAAGCTGCTTCTGGCCAGCTCAGTAGATTGCTTTAAAAAAGGCTTAGGTTATTTTTTAAATGTACATACAGTAATATAACTGGATACTAACCTTTTATAGGAAAAGTTGATCCAGGGAATATCCGATTGCCTCTCAGGAAAGATTTGTTTCCCCTGCTGGAGCAAATTGCATCATGCTTTGCTGGGTTTTTTCCCTTTCCTCTGGATCAACTGTGGGTATACGATTGTGTATATGGGATTGTTTTTTTTTTTTTCTCTTTTAGGTTGAACTAGATGTCTTTTTTTAACCAGATTACCTATGCAACTACGTAGTCGGCAACAGTTCTCGGACTCTGTTTATTGGACATGAGGCAGAAATGAGAGGTGGAGCGAGTGGGAATATCAAATACCCTTTTAAAGGAGGTCACAAACTCAGGGTAATTCTGGACAATGTGTTTTTTGTCTCCCATAGTGGGTTTGCCGAAGCCAAGGCTTGTCAGAAAGCAAAGAAATAATGAAGCCTACAACATCTCAAAATAAATACCAACCTGGTTGAGAAGCCCTCTGCAGTGAGCTGGTTCGCCCGCCAAAACATTGGGTAAGCTAAGCAGAACCAGTCATTCCTCTTACACTGGTAGTGTTAGAAGTGGCTGCCAGAACCTAGACAGGAGCAGCAGCAGCAGGGATGGCTTGCAAGACTGGTTGTACCGGAGCAGCTTGAGTAGGAGGATCCAGATGAGCAGTTCGAAATCAGGAGTGTTTTTAACACTATTGCAATCTGATTCATGCGGTGGTCCTACTCATCCAATCTGTAAAAAATATTACAACTAGGTGAATTGCCTGCATCTTCTGGATTCATTGCCCTTGCGTACTATCAGGAACCATAAACCAGACGGAGACAGTAAGTGCAGTTAAAATCACACCTTTAATGAAATGACAGAAAAAACATAGTTCAGGAACGTAGTCAAAAAACAGAAATGAGGGTTTGGATGGCACAGCAAGTAATCAGACAAGCTGGGGTCAGGAAGCCAGAAGTCAGTGTAGTCAGAAGAAAAAATCAGGAACAGGAATCAGAAGGGAAATCAGCCAGGCCAAGTGATACACAAAAGCACAGAAAGGAACGCACTTTGAGATCATAGACCAAGCAAAGGCAAGGAGGAAATGAGCTAAGCTGCTTAAATGGCAAAAAGGGGCTGGCTGTAGAAGTATAACACACAACATAGGTGTTGGGGCAGGAGTATCACATAAAACATAGTGTATACAGTGCAAGGGATAGGAATATAATGTACAAGATATTAAATGCAGTGCAAGGGTAAGCAGTATATCTAGGAGTAGTGTAGAAGGAGTGCATTGGTCAGTAATATTGTGCCCATTACTGCTGGTCAGTGAGAGAAAATATACTCCAAAGTTAGAAAGTGGAGTAATAGTTTCCCTTCCACCTCCATCCTACAATGACTATCTCCGCTTTGCCTTCCTTTACAGAGGCCCCTCAGTGCTTGGGTGTCTGTGAGAGTGCAGTGTGGATGGAGTGTGGGCAGGATCTCAGCTGTCCCCCTCTCACCAGTTCTTTCACTGCTTCTTCTTCTCAGCGCTGCTCCTATGCCAAACTAGGACCCAGAATTGCCCCTAACACTCCCCCCCCCCCTTTCCAATTATGGCAAAAACTCCTGTGGGGCCCCAAAATGTGTGTGTGATTTAAGACAATATTAAAGCAGGTATAAACTTAATTTCTAACCAAGTCTTCACAGTAGCCTACTGAGGAAAAAATCGCTCACTTACACTCTCCTAAACCCCGTTGGTTCCAGTAAAAAAAAGTTACAAGTAGCACATTGCTGTGGCAGCTGGACAATAATTTTGTATGGCAGTGATAATGATTGCCTGTGCAGCCAGTAATTTCCACACACAGATCCTGGCCTACAGGGAGCCCTGAAGCACTATCAGATACAGTACATGTGATGGGAGGTGTTTTCTGCCAACTAGTAAAAGCTGCAAAATATTAAAGGATAAAACCATCAAAGACTGAAATACTAAAGTCAGCACCTCTGGCAACATTAATTCTGCTCATACCTGTCACTGCCAAAGTGTCATGGCAAGTTTTAGATATGGGAGTCAGGAAAGCAGTTAAAATCTCCTGATTAAGTAATTTTTTCCTCATGTGGCATATTCATTTTAGGTGTTATGTGTGCAAGCAAAGGGTTTAAGGGAGAAGTTCCTCTTTTACTGAAACAAAATAAATAAATGCACTCTTTTACTATGTCCACGCACAGGAGGAACGTGTTTTACCTGCCCTGTATTTTTTTTAAGAAGATTTTGTTTTATATTCCGGCTGTGCTGATATAAGGCCCGTACACACGTGCAGATTGTCGGCCGAAAAGATTCGGCCGACGACCGATCGGCCGATTTTCGGCTTGTTAGTATGATGCTTCCGACAGCCGACAGCGCACTTTCGTCCGAACAGAATCTGTCGTGCAAGCATTAAAATTTTTGTATGCCGGCACCAGAACGGCCGATTGTTCGCCAGTCAGTACAGAATTCGGCCGACACACATCTACAAATCTCAACACGCATGATCGGAACCAAATACCGTCCCGGAAGAATTTTCTCAAGTAAACTCAACATTTTATCCAGAAAGAACTTTCGGCTCGTGGCAGGCCAAAAAATATGTGAAATGTGGAGCACATGCTCATCTTGATAAATGTGAGAAGAAGGAAGATGCTGCTCATAATGCCATACTTTTCAAATAAAAAGGCTTGTGTTCGGTTATGATGAAGATAATGTTTGTCTATTCTATCTGTTCTATCAAATTTTAGAATTAAATAATTTTAACTCTTCACCATTATCTTTGTATTTTGACTGCAAAGATCTAACTATTGATATGTCCCTTTATTCTTTTATGAATTAATGTATCAAACATATTTTGCTGGTTATGCACAATATTCAACATGTTAACAAATTAAGATACGCCATTTTTTAAGTGCAATCTTATTTATTTTTTTAAATCACAAAAAACAAACAGAAAACATTAATACTTTCCGTATTCAAAAAATAAACATAAAAAAGGTCCATTTGGACTAAATTAACGTAAAAAATCTGAAACAGGGGTAAAATAAATAATAGGATACAAAAATTATAATTGATGATAACTATAATCAGGCTGCCATGAGGGCATGTTGGCATCATGCTGCCCATATTGCCACTGGCTGCCATGTGCCATTTGGCGAGGTGGTGGCTGTTGTTGTGGAGGTGGAGGTGGAGGGCATGGGTGCTCCTCGCACGCGTGGCTGTGCTCTGTAAGGCAGCCCCTTTCCGCCTTGTGCAGCACATCCAAAATTATTTTTTGTGCATATTGCCGCTGCAGTAGGTCCACTTGCCCTAAAGTTTTCCCCGTCATATTCCCGAAGGACTCATGTGCCTCTGGTTTCCGATGGAGGGCTATGGTGGCCTCACTTATGAACTTGTCAGTGATGTCATCCATGTGTTTCCTTTTTTGCCTCCGTTTGGCAGGAGGTGGTGGAAATAATTCCGAGGGCTCCACAGCCTCCTGGCTGCAACCTGCCTCCTCCTCAGTGACACTTGATTAGAATGTTATAGTGTATATAAAAATGCATGTTTGTTATATTATTGTGAACAAATAGCAGACTTTACATACAGTGGCGTATCTAGGGTCTCCAGTGCCCTTGTTGAGGAGCTGTATTTGGCAACAAACCCCCCCCCCCCCCCAAGATCAATGTAAAAATGTAACCACCCAAAAAAATCTAAAAGGGCATTAAATGTTTCTCATTTGTCCCTTGTTTGCCCAGTGTAGAGCTCTCTAGTGGGCAATCATTGTTTCAGGTGTGAACAACAAGAAAGAGAGGAGTGAGAGATAGAGAGAGGGAGAGAAAGAGGGGGTGTGAGAGAGAGAGGAGGGGGGTTGCAGAGAGAGAGGGGCCTGAACTTGCAGAGGGCTTGATGTAGGGCATTGAGGGTGAAGCGGTGCAGGTAAACAGGAATAAGGAAGCCACCTGCCTTGCTGACCTGGACTGAGAGACCAGAGACATGGAAGCAAGGATGGATGTATCATTTGCAGGATCTGTTAGTTTGTTAGTTTTTTAAAAAAAGGTTGAGCCGGAGGAATGCTGAGGCTACAGCAGTGTTTGTTAGGACCAGAGGTGTGCTGGGGATACAGCAGTGTTTGTAAGACCGGAGGTGTGCTGAGGCTACAGCAGTGTTTGTTAGGACCGGAGGCGTGCTGGGGATGCAGCAGTGTTTGTAAGACCGGAGGTGTGCTGAGGCTACAGCAGTGTTTGTTAGGACCGGAGGTGTGCTGGGGATGCAGTGAGAGGCAGTCTCAGTCTCCTGGTCTGTTGGCTCAGCTGCTCTCAATGTTTTACGCCTACACGAAGCAGCTCTCAATGTTTTACACCTGCATGAAGCAGCTCTCAATGTTTTACACCTGCATGAAGCAGCTCTCAATGTTTTACACCTGCATGAATCCGCCTGCAAACTGGGGGTTCTGGGGTGTGCAGGCTGAGTGAATTTAGAAAAAATCACTAAAACAATGCCAATGTTTTAGCGACCCCCCCCCCTTGGCCTGCGCCCCTGGCGGTTGCCTTTCATGCCAACCCCTTGCTATGCCCGTTTACATAATGGGTCAATTATGGTTATGCTTATAATTTTGTTACATGATTACATTTTTAGCAGACAATATATTGTGAAATGCCATACCTGAGTCAAATTCTCCTCCAGGATATCTTCCTCCTGGCTGGGATCAACTGAGACTGAGGCCTCTGACAAAGTAGAAGGCAGTGTGGAAATGGATGCCCTGGATTCCTCCGTGTCTGCCAGGAATCTGAGGTTGTCAAAGTACCACAGCCGTGGTACAGGGACATCTTCTGCAGCTGCTCCAGACTTTGTGGCTTCTTCTATTTTTTTAACCTCTCGTCTGAAGGCAGTGCGAATGCTGTTTATTTTTCTTTTTATATACTCAATATTTGCCCTCGGATATATGGGCTGGTACAAGGCCACTAGATGTTCATAGGCCTGTTGTTTCAACTGCCTATTTTTGTATGCTGCAGATTTGATTTGCCACAAACAGGGCAGTTGCCTGTACTGCTCAATAAACTGGAGCAAGAACTCATGGTTGGTGAAAGTGTCCACCATTTTCCAGTACAGTATATGCCTGCAAGACACGACACAACACAAAACATAGTAAAATAGCATGTATTTTGGGACATAATAAAGATATTCCTAATAAAAGCTGTATAGGGCCCAAAACACACACTTTCTAATCAAATAGTCGTACCTTTGTTTGTGGGGAAGTCGTGATTCGCCGATCGCTCGTGCTCCAACCAACGATATGTCCGCTAGCGAATCGTCGACCGAAAGATCTGGCGTCCTTTAAATACAGCGCATGCGTCAACTCCTCCTCCAGTGGCGGGCTTGTGCAGGGGTGTGTACGTGCCGAAGATCAGGCCTACATGCGACACACACACACCTGAGGCGGTGGAACAATCTTTGGCAAGAAACATGTCTCAAAGATCTGAGAGTTCAACTAGTGTGGGCCAAAGTGGTTGGGCCACCAGAAAACCCAAAGCTACACCCATGACCAAGGGGGAAATGGGGGAGATGGTAGGAATCCTAGAAAGGATGGACTATGATGGGAAGTTAGAAAATTACGAGAGGCCCAATGCCAGGAAAGACCGCATTATGGACAAGGTGGTGGCCAGTTTAAAGAAAAAGTATGGTGTGGAGCGATCCAAAGATCAAATCAGGAAACGATGGTCCGATTTAAAACATCGCAAGCAAGATCAGCTTGGGCAAATCCATCGTATTCTGAAAAAAAGTTAGTTATTTTATCATGCAATATGTATATTTGAAATTTGGTGTATGTTGTATTAAGATGTCTAGATTATAATGTCTCTCTAAAAAGTAATATTACTCATTTTATTGGTCATGTCTTGATTAGATCGATCTATTGTTTATTTTTTAGTATATTACATTAAAAGACAGGAAGCCATAGTTAAAAATATATGTATTGTATTGCAATGAATGTTCTTTCTTGGCTCTGCACACATTCCTATTATTCACAGATTATTATTCTATTATTCTAACCTTGAAATAGGAGAAAAAAGATAACAAAAAGCCAAAGAATGGGAAAGGAGGAGGAGAGGTGCAGGGAATTTGGCAGCTCCATCTGCAGTGGAGGAAGAAGCTGAGGACATGGGCCCAGATGCGGGCACACATTCTCCAAAAGGTAATTGGTTCCTATGCACAGTCAAACATTAATGTACCATATTTTTATGAGATAACCATGTACATGTCTTAATATTTGTTCATAAAAAAGCTATCAGGCAGGGCACCATGTCCTAACAAATGTACCTCTTGTGACTTTTATGATATGGCAACTTTTTTGTATTATGTAGATCCAGACATTCTTCCTGAATTAATAATGGTGGAGCCAACAAGTGTCCAGCCACCAGAGCAACATGAAGGTTGGTAGGCACAGATTTTTGGGTAGTGGGATAATAGAAATATGTGTATTTGCAATGATTGTTTAACCTTATATTCTTGTATTCCCTTACAAATTTACATTGCAGATGTTCCCTCATGCATCGGATATTCATACATCTGAAACAAAATCTCAGGGCAACTTGCCAAGCAGCCTTGCCGGCACATCTGCAAGTTTGGAGGATCCTGGACCAAGTGTCGGAGAGCCAGTTCTGTGCCCACGTATGTTTTTTAATAATGATTTTTAAAGTGTATTTGTCATTTGCTGTATTTGATGTAATGCTTCAAAGGAACGACATGTTTGTTCAATAATGTAAATCAGGTGTGGCAAGCTTGGAAAATATGTGTCCATTATATAATCATATAGTGTAAATTCGTCATAATTTTTTTTATTTTTTTCGATTTGTGACTATATGATTATATATTACACACATGATTAAATAGTTTTGGGCACCTGATTGACATTTTACATCAAAAATATGTTTTTGACGTTTTCAGGTTTCTAGGCCCCTTGCACACGGGGCATGAGCTAAAAGATGTGTCAAAGCTTTGTTTAACGCCAGAAAAGCAGCTGTAAATACGTGTTTTCATTATTTTGTAGAATTTGCATAATCGCACGTTTTGCCATGTTGCTTTTATCAGCGTTATTTTCAGCCTCTATTTGTAAATACTAGTTCCCTATGGGAGCATCTTTATTTGAATGGAAGTCGCACTGTAAGTCGGATCAGGATGCTCTGACTTGCTGTGCCACTTGCGATGTGAAGATTATTGAGGGGGTACTACACAGAAAAATTGGATAACCCGCCGTGGGTGTCCCCCCCAAGTTCCCAAGCAGGCCCTTTGTGTGTGGTATTGAGTTTGAGGGTAGGCCCACACCAAAAAGACAGCGTGGGTTACCCCCAAAATCCATACCAGACCCTTATCCAAGCATGCAGCTTGTCAGGCCAGGAAAGGGGACGAGCAAGCGGACCAAACCCCCCCTGGACCACAGCAGGACACATGCCCTCAACATGGGGGGGTTTTGTTGCTTTGGGCCAGGGGGGGCTCTGCACCCCACACCCAAAAGCACCTTGCTCCCATGTTGAGGAGGACAAGGGCCTCATCCCCACAACCCTGTCTGGTGGTTTTGGGGGGTCATGCGGCCAGGGGGTTCCTAGGACTTTGGAAGCAACCTTTAACAAAGGGTGGCCCCCAGATCCCAGACCCCAATCCCTATGTGAATGGGTATGGGGTACATAGTACCCCTACACATTAACCACATAAAAGGAAGTGTATATGAATAACGACAGGAGACGTTTCTGAAATGTTCTTAAATATCTTCATCCGGTCTTCTCCACTCTGCTCTTTGGATCTTCTCCTCTCAACTCTTCTGCTGTCCAATCTTCTGCTCTTATGTTGTCTGCTCTTTTGCCCTAGGCTCTTCTTCTTCCTCCTGTCCTCCTCCGATGCTGTTGCCGCGGATTCTGCCCATCTCTGGTCTCTGCAGCTTAATATATATACATTACGACCATGCCCTCACAATAACGTCATCATGCGTTCACACCCCTAATGAATATATTTTAAGCTCCAGAGACCGGCAGAATCATCAGCAACAGCATCAGAGGAGGACAGGAGGAAGAAGAAGAGCCTAGGGCAAAAGAGCCTAAGAACAGGGTAGTTATTAACTCAAGAGTAATTTAAGATAAACTGGACACCAAATGTTTCTCTATTATGACCTCATGTAGGTGATTCACATTGACTCTGTTGTATTTTTTTGTACAGATCATGTTTTACATAGTTGCACTCTTGCTAAATTGACCACTGAGGCTCTACAATGCTGCTCAGACCTAGAAAAAATAAAGGAGACTGCAACAGCATTACAGAATAAAATGCGAGACTTTGTGGACATGATTGGCAAATTTAAAAAAAATATTTTACAACGTTTTAAATGTTTTTATTGGGATGTTCCTGATTTTACCCATTTTGTATTGTCTTTTATGGCATATTTATTACACTCAGCTGTTAAGGGTGTACCCAAGTTTGGGAAAAGCACTTTACAACACCCTAACCCTAACCCTGTGAATGTTTGTTACTAAAACATTTTTACATTCAACAATGTGTGTTCGATTATTTATTTGACTTTCGTTGGGGGGTCCAGGTCTAAAGCTGTGTAAAGAAGCACTAAATGTATGATGGCTGTCCTATTCACATATTTACAAGTTAATGAAAGCAGTTTTGACACTGTCATATGCGAGTTGCTGGAGGTGTCAATGAAATGTTAAAGATCCCCCCAGTTTTAACGCATATCACAGTGTGATCTGACATTTCACACAGGATCAGATCACACAAGTGTGAACGACTGTGTGCCTGAATAAATGCATCATGTATCCTGATGAGGCTGAATAAATGCATCATGTGCGACTTTTGTGCGAGTGCAGTGCGAATTTAGCCATACAAACTGTATAGCTGATTTTGGCCTGAACATCTGATCACATGTAATAAAGGAGCAGTGCGCTCCGATATTACATGCCATCAGATGTGCAGTGTGAATTGAGCCATACACTTTGTATGGCTACATTCGCACTGAACACGCACACAAATCGCACATGACCCTTTATTTCTGATGTATCTGGATTGGATCGCACAGTGCTTCACACTTGTGGAATACAATCCTGCGCAAAAAGTAAGTGGCGGGTCACCCTTATGCGATGCAGGAAGGCTGCAAAGTCGCAGACTTCCCGCATCGCATAAGTGTGACTCAACACTCAAGGTACTAGCAGTCCTAGGATTCAATATGGCATTGATATTGCCAGTAGCAATCAGTGTAGGGAGATCAGTGTAATCTATAGTGTATTGCTGGTTCGTTGCTCTAGTTCACTTTCCATTACCTATATATAACACTTTGAGATCAACAATGATCGAGTTTCACATAACACTGACATATCCTAACATTGGTGGGCAGTGAGAAGGATGTCATAAATGAACACAACATAACAGGTGTAGGTACGTTGTTAATACCCTAATGTATTATATGAAATATATAGTATGGGCACCTTCTGGACAATGACCACCAATGTAAGGTGACATTAGATGAACCTTGGGTGTGACCTAGTTCTCAATGTGAGAGGGTTTGTGGAAATTTTATGGGGTGCAGAAGGCCCTTGTATTTACACCACTGGATAAAAAAATAACACATGGTCATCATCACTTTGGATCAGCTGGTGAGAGACTACAGTAAAGAAACACACTGATGAATGTATTAACCCTTCCAAAGTCACACATATATAACACATGATTAACCCAAAAAATTATGTTTTGCATATGTGCCCAAATGATTAGAATCCACAATACAGAATCATTGCAATTTTGGTTTAATGTGTTGAAAAATCTGATATCTCTGACATTTATCTTGTGTGTCAAATCTTTAAGAACATTAATGGGTGTGTGGCAGTGATTCAGGACACAGCTCCTCTCCCCACGAAATATTCCAGATATTCCTGGCGGATCTGACGGGCCCTCTGTGATGCCAATCCTGAGCGTCCAACTTGCATTGAGGTCATGGACTCCATTTGCTCACGAGGTTGTGCCTCTCCACTTGTACCTGGCATAGTAGGGTCAGTATCCAGTTGCTGCACAAGATAGTTTTCTGCATTCCTGCGCAGAAAGTTGTGTAAAATGCAGCAACAGAGGACCACGTTATCAACTTTGTACAGTGCCAGGTGTATGGACGTCAGGAATATCCGGAACCGGTTGGCCATTATCCCGAAGGCATTCTCAACAACTCTGCGAGCTCTGGACAACCGATAGTTGTAGATCCTTTGCCCGGGGGTGAGGTTCCTCTGAGGGTAGGGCTTCATAAGATGCTCCCCAAGCGCAAAAGCATCATCTGCTATAAAAACAAAGCTCATACCCTCAACGGTTTGCTCCCTGGATGGCAAGTTCAGAGTGCCGTTACGAAGACGACGAGCGAACTCCGTCTGCTCAATAACTCCCCCATGAGAATTGCGGCCATTTTTGCCAATATCCAAAAAATTATACTCATAGTTTGCATTAACTATGGCTACCATGACTATACTAAAAAATCCTTTAAAATTATAATAAAATGCGCCGGAATTCGGAGGGGGGACAATGCAGACGTGCTTCCCATCTATAGCACCCCCACAATTGGTAAAATTCCACTTCTCCAGAAATTGAGCAGAAAGCTCCAGCCATTGCTCTGCGTTTGAAGGAAACTGTGGGGGAAACAAAAAAACAAGATTTAGTGCTTGAGCACATCACATTATTAATTACACACACAGTTGTCTGTTAAATGCTTATGCAACTTTGAAAAAATATAAACAACAGGAAGGCAATCGTTTGGATTTGGGGATGTAACATCTACATACATTTATTTTACACCTCCTAATGTTATTATATTGTAAAGGGCCATACACAATATAAGATTCTCTGAAGACTTTTTCCTTCAGATTTACCTTTTCTATGTAATGCAAGGGCCTGCCAGATTGCATAGAATTTGAAAGTGTTTAGGTTTGACTTCATATTATCTGGTTTTGGTAAATCGTAAGGAGAAATTCTTCAGAAAATCTTATAGTGTATATGGCCCATTATACTCACAAGCTAGAGCAGAGATTCTCAAACTATGGCCCTCCAGCTGTTGCAGAACTACACATCCCATGAGGCCTTGTAATTCTCTGACATTCACAGACATGACTAGGCAATATGGGAATTGTAGTTCCTGAACAACTGGAGGGCCATAGTTTGAAGACCTCTGAGCTAGAGCTTTGGTATATGCTGACTTTTAGATTTAGCATGTGGGTGGGGGGATGGGTAAGTAAAACTAGGCATTTATACATCAATAAGGGCTTGTGGTCAGTGAAGGTTTTAACATTATTACATAAATATACACAATCATAGGTGGGAATGGATGGACTGATGTATTTAAGATAAATCATAAACTAGGTACTAAAACATTGGCCAAGGAATAATTGTTTGAGGGAAAGTAATAAAATGACACAAATTCAAAATACTGTTAACAGGCAATGTGTTTAGGGACACATAGTAGAGAATGGTGGGGTGGTTAGTGGGTAATTTTACAAATGGTTAAGATAATCTACATCTTTACTACTATGTGCATGCGGACAGAGGGTAGTTACAAAATAATGGCCTGTGTCAATTGCTGTACATCCAAAAACATCATAATTTGGGTGAAACGACTAATACATGTAATGTAATGTAAAAAAAAACATACATTGATATAGTCCTTCTGCAAGACCTTGATGATAGCAGAGCAGGTCTCAGGGATGATGATACCAAGTGCTTGGGGGGGAGATGCCTGTGGTAAACTTCAGATCCTGCAGGCTTCTCCCTGTTGCAAGATACCTCAAAGTCGCAATTAACCTTTGCTCAGGAGTAATTGCAACCCGCATACAAGTATCCTGCTTCAGAATATAGGGGGACACCAGGGCAAGAAGACGGTGAAAGATGGGATCCGTCATCCTCAAATAATTCCTGAAGTCATCAGGATTATTTTCCTGGAGCTCCCTCAGCAAGGACATGTGGGAAAATTGATCACGGTTAAGAAACCAATTTTTCGTCCAGGAGGACCGGTTCTTCTTCCTCTTGCTCATACGTCGCCTCAGAGCCAAAACTCCAACGCTAATTACAGCAAGGGTCGAATCCTCGGGCTCCATAATAAATTCTCGAACGATGTCTTGGAAAATAGCGAAATGTCTTCAACCAAACAAATGCTACCGAAATCAGCGCGAGATGCCCAGAAGGGTCACGGCCAAACACTCACTTCCTCTTTTGTAGCGGCGGACGTGCGTGGAACGTGCGTTGAACGTTCTGACGTCATTTTCTGTCGGCCGACAAAAGTACAGGCCAAATCTAGAGCACTTTTTAACAGACAAACAACAAACAAGACAGCCGTGGACATTTGACGGCCGATACGTCTGATGAGAGCAGTTTGGACATTTATTATATCATTGTGAATAGATGGAGTAACATCTACAAAAGGGGACAGTATTCAACTTCCACAAATTATTTGAACTAACTTGTTAATTTACACTGATAATTCACCAAGATGACAGGAATTGATAATACTGCCACCAATTAGCAGCTCAGGCTCCGAAATCTGGTATTTCCACCTTGACTGCACTTCAGGATACAGTTTAATACACAGATTAGTCAGGCATTTTTCAGATGGAGAGAATTTTTTAATTGTGTACAGGCCGATGACATGGCTCTTTACCGAGATCAAGGATGCGACGTGTCCCGGGGACACAGCACGCGCCAATCGGCCCAGAGTAGGACGATGTCATATGATGTCGTTCCAGCACAAGTGAGCACCTCGTCTGCTGTCATTTGTCTACACGGTGGGTGGGATGTGGTTAAATACATATACAAGCTATTGGGATTTGAGCACAGGTATATCTTGTTTCTGTTACAGATTGCAATAAAACACATTTTCAGTAAAATGGAGAAGGATTGGAATCTCTGTCCAATATTATTACTATCTATGTCTTCCTGCCCCAATGATGACTGCATCCTTCATTATATGTACTGCTAACATAGTCTGTAAAAGCTACAGTAAATTAGGTGAAATCTCCTCACTGGGGTCACGGACAGAAATTCAAATTTGACAAGTATTTACTTTTTTCAAGTATAAAAAAAGTTTGGGCTTTAATGATATGTTTCTTTAGGTTATATAACCTTAGATGACAGAAACAGGGACATCCTCATTACCTGCTTCAAGGGGTTCTGTAAAAATGTTAACTGTCAATATTTTTACATGGAAGTTGGAAGACATTGATTCAGTGGCTTGTATTATGCTTCCTGTAAGGTGAAATTTTGTAAGGACATCATATAAATAATTTCAGTAAGCTTTTTAGCGTCCAGATAGATCAATGTTTCTTTCTTTTTTGGCAGAATGTATATCTGTTATCTGCCTTGTGGGTTTAGTTGCTTGCTGTTTTTATTGTTATCAGCAGTACAGTAGTTTAAATAAAATGTGTAAAGCCCAACTCATGGCTGCTGTTAATTGTACCCAATGCAGTGGGTTTCCACCCCACCCCAAAATGCAAGGGATACATGTTCATTTGAGAGAAAAAAAGAATAACTATAAATACTTATCGTATTCTTGCTGCTCTGACAGCGGGCACTCCCCTCCACATTCTCCTCCACAGTTTTAAGTGTTGGAATGTGGGTGGGCCCTCACTTTCCTCCCATACAATTCAGGACTACATAAGAATTTGTACTTACTCCTTTCCCTCCTAGCCAACCAAGCATTTACCCATGCAGTGAGGAAAGAGGGGACACCCCACTGCACATGTAAAGTTAAAAGTAGCTTTGAGTTGGGCTTTCATGCTTAGTCATCATCACCAGTCCCTTCTCCAGTGAGTCTTACTTACGATCTATGTTCCCTACTGGTCTAATACATACAGGGGGCGTTCATGTCAAACTAGGACTTTTAAATGTTCAAGCATAAAAGGGAATGCTAGCATGGCAGTACTACACGCTGACGTAGTAGTAAGTGGCAATTGTGTCCTATTACTGATAGGCAGCGCACATGTCGTGGGCTCTCACTGGCTCTCATAAAGTGACTCTTAATCATCTTTATTAGTTGGATAATTTTACCATTGGTAAAACAAGAGCTTTTTTGTCCTCGGGCAGGGAAGCACAGAGCTTCTCCACCTATTCAAAAGGTTTGAGGAGTGTGCAGCCGGGAGTGGACTACACTTACCTGACACTGCAGACTTGTCCACTGTTTTCCCAGACTGTCTCTATACTCCTCTAGTGCTGGGCTCCGATTTCATGCATCATCTTCGCGAGACTAGAAGAGAGCATTGTGGGAACTGTGGTCTCCTTAAGAGATATTACTGAACTATTGAACTCTTCATGGTCTAAACCTCAAAGCAGACCATTTGCTCTGGGGAGAATTATGGGGGAGACCATAAAGGGATCTGCTGACCAGGCCCATGCTCTCTTGCTTACCGGAATCCATTGTGTGTGCATCGGTTCGCCAATGAGGGAGAGGGAACTGCGGCCTACTGCACGACACCCAGCCATCTGCAGACTCAGCCCAGGCAGAACGGATGACGCTCGCTACATCTGGGACACCCCAGCAGCCTCACTGATCATATCGGAGTCGGTGGACTCCCTGAATTAGCAGACCACAACCATCTCAGTTGCTTGCAGTGCGGAGAGTTGACTTTGTCTGCAAGGAGTTGGTAAATGGTCATCAGGATTGGTGAGAGAGCACTTGCTCAAAGTCCAATTATCAGCCACTACTATATCTCTTGAACACTGTATACAGACACCTTACACCTGGATCAATAAGCGGATTACCACTAGTCAGAACCAGCTACCTTGCATTGATTGTCTCACACTGTGCTGCATTTAGGAATTCTTGGTTCTTTGAGCTCCAACTGCCAGTGAAGATAATTGCAAGGCCTTGCATCCTGAACATTGCTATTTTATTGCTTTTAAAGGGACACGCTACTGGTATCTAGATTATCTCACCTCTCATTAGGATACAGATCAGTGGCGACTGGTGCTCGAAATTTTTTTTTGGGGGGGGGGGCGCAAACAGAAAAATTTAATAGGCATTGCTTTGCGGCAAAAAACGCTGTAAAAAATTGCGTGACTTTTGAGGTCGCAAAAGTGTGAAAGGGGCCTTCAGTAATTAAGGTATAGTGTGTCCCCTTTCAATGCAGAGAGACCAGCATGCCCCCTTTCAATGCAGAGTGACCAGCGTGCCCCATTTTAATGCAGAGTGACCAGCGTGCCCTCTTTCAATGCACAGTGACCAGCGTGTCCCCTTTCAATGCAGAGAGACCAGCGTGGCCCCTTTCAATGCACAGTGACCAGCGTGCCCCCTTTCAATGCACAGTGACCAGCGTGCCCCATTTCAATGCACAGTGACCAGCGTGCCCTCTTTCAATGCACAGTGACCAGCGTGCCACCTTTCAATGCACAGTGACCAGCGTGCCCCCTTTCAATGCAGAGAGACCAGCGTGCCCCCTTTCAATGCAGAGTGACCAGCGTTCCCCCTTTAAATGCAAAGTGATCAGCGTGCCCCCTTTCAATGCACAGTGACCAGCATGCCCCCTTTCAATGCAGTGACCAGTGTACATGCCCCCTTCAATGCAGAGATCAGCGTACATGCCCCCAATGCAGAGACCAGCATACATGCCCCCTTCAATGCAGTGACCAGCATACCATTCCCCCAATGCAGAGATCAGCGTACATGCCCCCAATGCAGTGACCAGCATACATGCCCCCAAATGCAGTGACCAGCGTACATGCCCCCAATGCAGTGACCAGCATGCCATTCCCCAAATGCAGTGACCAGCGTTCATGCCCCCAATGCAGTGACCAGCGTACATGCCCCCAATGCAGTGACCAGCAAACATGCCCCCAATGCAGAAATCAGCGTGCGTGCCCCCTTCAATGCAGTGACCAGCGTACATGCCCCCAATGCAGTGACCAGCGTACATGCCCCCAATGCAGAGATCAGCCCCCTTCAATGCAGTGACCAGCGTACATGCCCCCAATGCAGAGTTTAGCGTGCGTGCCCCCATCAATGCAATGAACAGCGTACACATGCCCCCAATGCAGAGTTTAGCATGCGTGCCCCCATCAATGCAATGAACATCATACACATGCTTCCAATGCAGAGTTTAGCGTGCGTGCCCCCATCAGTGCAATGAACAGCGTACACATTTCCCCAATGCAGAGTTTAGCGTGCGTGCCCCCATCAGTGCAATGAACAGTGTACACATGTCCCCAATGCATGAAGCATGAAGGTAAAAAACCTTCTGTGAGCAGCAGCCCACTCAGACCCCCTAATATTTACCTGAGCCCCCTCTTGATCCAGCGATGTCCACGAGAGCCTTGCCTCTGCGGGGACATGCAATCCTGATTGGCCATTGGCTCCCACTGCTGTGATTACAGCAAGTGAGCCAATCAGTAGACGAAGGGGGCGGGGACGAGTTGCGGCTCCATGTGTGAATGGACACACAGAGCCATGGGTCGGGAGCACGCGTGCTTGGGTGCCCCACATAACAAGCTGCTTGCTGTGGGAGCACCAGGCAGGAGCACCAGCGTGGGACCCGAAAAGAGGAGGATCTGGGTTGCTCTGTGCAAAATCACTGCACAGAGCATGTAAGTATGACATGTTTGTTATTTTTTGAGAAAAAAAAGAGACTTTTTTATCACTTTAATCTCAGGCTGGGTTTACATATGTGCGGCGGTGGGTTTATGCCTGAGGTCCTGTGCCTGTCTGTTTATCGATTCACCTCAGACTGCAAGCTCTTGTACTTAAAACCTGTTTAATTTTACTGGGTAGACTTTTAAAGTGTATGTGCATTTCCATCCGTCTAAAAGAGAATGATTTATGTGATTGTCAAGATGATCTGTAATTGTAAAATCTGGACAACTTCTTTTCACATTATTTCTTCTTGCTTTGGCGTTCCACGTCATAAACAAAAACATCTATATTTTAGCAGAAAATATCAAGCATTCTAAATATATTCTGAGAAGTTATTCCAGGAAGAATTCCAGGAAGATATGAAAGATACAAATTAATGCAGCTCTGTTGTCATCAAATGTATTTTTTAGTGCAAGCACTGATAAGTACCTGAATTTAAAGTAGTTGTGAAGTCATATAAATAAAACCTATAATCCGCTCTGTTACAGGATTATATAACCTGCAGTGTGTGTGTTTGTGTAAAATTATTGTGCAAAATACCTTATTTACAGTGCCGCTGGGTGCTCATGTGACCTCCCACTGCTCTCCTTTCCCCGCTCCGAGCACTAGAGAGAGGGACCAAGATTCCCCGCTAATGTCAGCTGGGAAGGAGAGCAGCGGAAGGTTGCTTGAGCACCCAGTGGTGCTGTAAATAGGGTATTTTGCACAATAATGTTACATGTTATATAAATAATTTTATGTTATATAATCCTGTAACAGAGTGGATTACAGGATTTCTTAATATTAATACCATAGACTCCCGAGCTGACAGGCAGGGAGGAAGGGGGAGAGAGCAGATCAGCGGGCTGATGGAGGTCTGTAACTTGACCACGGTAATCATGGATCAGCAGCCATGATTACTGTGCTCGGCACTGGCAGGATCAACAAGGTTTTTTAAAGCATAGAGAGGGTAAATGACACAGCACATGCACTGTGCTGTGTATTATGCTTTAAAGGATCAGGATATATATATATATATATATTTTTTTTTTTAGGGTTACAACCAGTTTAACTTGGTTTCAACTGATTGCTGTCCCTATACAGCTACATTGCTGTCCCCAAAACCCTAGACTGGGAGAAACAGGTTGGTAAGGTGGAGGAGCCTGGTGGCTGCATTCTTGATGGGCTGAAGGGGGATAGCCTATGTAAAGGTAATCCATTGAGGAGGGTGTTGCAGTAGTTGAGGCGAGAGATGACCTGGGAGTGAATAAGAAGCTTTGTGGTTTCGTTAGTTAGGAAGGGGTGTATTTTGGAGATGTTGCGGAGGTTGAGGCAGCAAGCTTTGGACAGCGATTGGATGTGGGTCTGAAAGGACAAGAGTCCGGGATTACACCTAGCACCTTGGCATGTGGGGAGGGGTTGATAGTTGTGCCATCGATCTTGACAGAAAAATCAGGGGAAGAGGCAAGTGGGGGAGGAAATATTATGAGCTTAGTTTTGGATAGATTGGGTTTGAGGAAGTGGTGTGACATCCAGGCTGATACAGTCAGGTCCATAAATATTGGGACATCGACACAATTCTAATCTTTTTGGCTCTATACACCACCACAATGGTATGAAATAAAACAAAGAAGATGTGCTTTAGCTGCAGACTTTCAGCTTTAATTTGAGGGTATTTACATCCAAAGCAGGTGAACAGTGTAGGAATTACAACAGTTTGTTGTATATGTGCCTCCCACTTTTTAAGGGACCAAAAGTAATGGGACAATTGGCTTCTCAGCCGTTCCATGGCCAGGTGTGTGTTATTCCCTCATTATCCAATTTACAAGGAGCATATAAAAGGTCCAGAGTTCATTTCAAGTGTGCTATTTGCATTTGGAATCTGTTGCTGTCATCTCTCAATATGAGATCCAAAGAGCTGTCACTATCAGTGAAGCAAGCCATCATTAGGCTGAAAAAACAAAACAAACCCATCAGAGAGATAGCAAAAACATTATGTGTGGCCAAATCAACTGTCTGGAACATCCTTAAAAAGAAAGAATGCACCAGTGAACTCAGCAACACCAAAAACTGTGGTGGATGACCGAAGAATTACTTCCCTGGTGAAGAAAACACCCTTCAAAAAAGTTGGCCGGATCAAGAACACTCTCCAGGAGGTAGGTGTATGTGTGTCAAAGTCAACAATCAAGAGAAGACTTTACCAGAGTGAATACAGAGGGTTCACCACAAGATGTAAACCATTGGTGAGCCTCAAAAACAGGAAGACCAGATTAGAGTTTGCCAAACAACATCTAAAAAGCCTTCACAGTTCTGGAACAACATCCTATGGACAGATGAGACCAAGATCAACTTGTACCAGAGTGATGGGAAGAGAAGAGTATGGAGAAGGAAAGGAACTGCTCATGATCCAAAGCATACCACCTCATCAGTGAAACATGGTGGTGGTAGTGTCATGGTGTGGGCATGTATGGCTGCCAATGGAACTGGTTCTCTTGTATTTATTGATGATGTGACTGCTGACAAAAGTGATGATTTCTGAAGTGTTTCGGGCAATATCATTTGCTCATATTCAGCCAAATGCTTCAGAACTCATTGGACGGCACTTCACAGTGCAGATGGACAATGACCTGAAGCTGGGCCGGTGCTACCACTAGGCAAACTAGGCGGCCGCCTAGGGCGCACTGCCACTGCTAGGGAGCAGTTATGGCCAGTGCCACATTCCTCTCCTGTCACCTCTTCATTCCCGGTAGATGTCACCTCTAGAGAGGGGGGAACTTTGTATATGAAGGGTGTGTAGGGTTAAAGAGGTACAGTGTGTATATGAAGGGGGAGTGTAGGATTAAAAGGGGGAAGTGTGTATAGGAAGGAAGGTGTAGGGTTAAAGGGGGGCAGTGTGTATAGGAAGGGGGTGTAGGGTTAAAAGGGGGCAGTGTGTGGAGGAAGGGGGTGTAGCATTAAAGAAGGGCAGTGTGTGCAGGAAGGGGGGGGGCAGTGTGTACAAGAAGGGGGGTATAGGGTTAAAGGGGGCAGTGTGTATATAAAGGGGGGTGTAGGGCTAAAGGGGGGCAGTGTGTATATGAAGGGGGTGTGGGGTTAAAGGGGGGCAATGTGTGCAGAAAGAGGGTGTAGCATTAAAAAGGGCAGTATGTGCAGGAAGGGGGCAGTGTGTACATGAAGGGGGTGTAGGATTAAAGGGGGCAGTGTATACAGGAAAGGGAGTGTAGGGTTAAAAGCGAGGGATAGTTTGTTTTCGGGGGGTAGCTGGTCTTGCCTAGGGTGCAAAATAGTCTAGCAGCGGCTCTGACCTGAAGCATACTGTGAAGGCAACCAAAGAGTTTTTTAAGGGAAAGAAGTGGAATGTTATGCAATGGCCAAGTCAATCACCTGACCTGAATCCGATTGAACATGCATTTCACTTGCCCCAAGAACAAGCAGGAACTGAAGACAGTTGCCGTAGAGGCCTGGCAGAGCATCACCAGGGATGAAACCCAGCGTCTGGGGATGTCTATGCATTCCAGACTTCAGGCTGTAATTTACTGCAAAGGATTTGCAACCAAGTATTAAAAAGTGAAAGTTGGATTTATGATTGTTAATCTGTCCCATTACTTTTGGTCCCTTAAAAAGTGGGGGGCACATATACAAACGGTTGTAATTCCTACACCGTTCACCTGATTTGGATGTAAATACCCTCAAATTAAAGATGAAAGTCTGCAGTTAAAGCACATCTTGTTTGTTTCATTTCAAATCCATTGTGGTGGTGTATAGAGCCAAAAAGATTAGAATTGTGTCAATGTCCCAATATTTATGGACCTGACTTTATGTCTGTTAGTAAATTAGTAATACATGAGGAGACTGAAGGAATGAGCTGAGGGGTAGAGAGATAAAATTGGGTGTCATCAGTGTAGATATAATATTGGAAGCCATGGGAGGCTATCAACTGACCCAGGAAGGAGGTTTAGATCGAGAATAGGAGAGGTCCAAAAACAGAACCTTGGGGAACCTCGACAGAGAAAGAAAGAGAGGAGGAATTAGAATTGTAGGCGATGCTAAATGTGCGGTTGGATAAGTGGGATGAGAGAAAAAGACAAAGAGTACAATCACAAAATTTAAAGATGTGGAGTTTTTTGAGCAGGAGAGGGTGGTCCACTATTTCAAAGGCAACAGAAAGGTCCAGGAGAAGGAGTACAGTATAGTGTCCATTGGTTTTTAAAAAAGACCTGGATTTTTTTTTAAAAGTACATAATGTAACTGGCAGGGTAACCATCAGGGGGGTACAGGCAATACACTTGCAAGGGTCCGGAGCGTCCCAAGGACCCCGCATGGCCGACCCCAGGGCTGGCCCGCAACCCCCACAGACGCAGCATAATAAAATCAATTAAACTTTTAGCAGCCAGCCGATGGCCAGCGCATCGTCCACAACAGAGTAGCTATACCTGCAGGCTGCAGCCCTGCACACAAGCCACTGAAGCTGGGACACTGATTCCTCCTTTCCGGTGCCCCTCCCTGCAGGTGATCCGTGATCCGCTTCCCTGCTGAGGTGGAGCAGGCTACTAGGTCGATAATGTGATTGGGCAGGACTCAGAGAGGGGGGTGTGGCCAGCCTCATCAGTAGTGGGACCCAGCCCTCTCAGGTGCATGCAGATATGGTAAATTACTAAGTCAGTGGGTGTGAAGCGGCATGCTGCTGTAAATTGGTGGACTGTATTTAATCTCCCCAGAGGGGACATCATACACCCAAAACTGATAAGCTGACATGATGGAGCTGCATTGTGAAAATGGATGAGGATGTTTTTGGGTGGAAAGGGATGCGGATGATGCTGGGTGGGGATGAAGATGAAGATGGGAGTTACATTGTGAAGAGGGATGCAAATGATGCTGGGTGGAGAGGGATGCAGATGATGCTGGGCGGGGATGAGGATGGGAGTTTTGTTGTGAAGAGGGATGGATGATTCTGGGTGGGGATAAGGTGGGGAGTTACATTTTGGAGAGGGATGCGGATGATGCTGGGTGGGGATGAGGATGGGAGTTACATTGTGGAGAGGGATGCAGATGATGACTCGGTGGGAAGACCAGTAGGTGGATTTGGTGGGACGGCCAGTGGTAGGACGGCCCTGGGGAATGTTGGTGGTCAGGCCCTCTGGCGCCTAAAGCTGTGTGAAGGGCCCCAAAATTTCTGATGGCTGCCCTGATAACTGGGTACTAAGTTTTATAGGTAAAGTTGATCAAGGGAATATCCAATTGCCTCTTGGGGAATCAGGAAGGAATTTTTCCCCCTGCTGTAGGAAATTGGATCAAGCTTTGCTGGGATTTTCTGAGGGGTTTCTTCCTCTGGATCAACTGAGGGTATAGGATTGTGTATAGAGGATTGTATGATTTTTTTTTCTCTTTTATTGGTTGAACTAGACGGACTTGTCTTTTTTCAACCTGACTGACAATGTAACTATGTTTCAGCCATTAGCAGATCGTTTGTGAGTTTTAGGAGAGCAGTTTCTGTGGAGTGTTGAATGTGAAATCCAGACTGAAAGGGATCAAGGCTATTCACAGTGAGGTGGTCGCTTAGTTGGTTGTAGACTGAAATCTTTTCAAGGGAGGGAAGTAAAAATAAAAAAACGAAAATATTATGGTTGCATAAGTGTGCACACCCTTAAACTAATATTTTGTTGAAACACTTTTTGATTTTATTACAGCACTCAGTCTTTTTGGGTATGAGTCTATCAGCATGGCACATCTTGACTTGACAATATTTTCCCACTCTTCTTTGCAAAAACACTCCAAATCTGTAAGATTGCAAGGGCATCTCCTGTGCACAGCCTTCTTCAGATCACCCCACAGATTTTCAATCAGATTTAGGTCTGGGCTCTAGCTGGGCCATTCCAAAACTTTCATCTTCTGGTGAAGCCATTCCTTTGTTGATTTGGATGTATGCTTTGGGTCGTTGTCATGCTTAACCACCTCAATACTGGGCACTTAAACCCCCTTCCTTCCCAGACCAATTTTCAGCTTTTAGCGCTGTTGCATTTTGAATGACAATTGCGCGGTCATGCAGCACTGTACCTAAACCAAATAAAAATATTGCACAAATAAAAAAAGACCGAAAAGTTTGAAAAAAAAAAGTTTTTTTGTTTAGGTTATAAAATTTTGTAAATAGATACGTTTTTTCCTGCACTGATGAGCACTGATGACGCCGCACTGACAGGCACTGATGAGGAGACACTGATTGGGTAGCACTGATGGGGTGGCACTGATATGCAGCACTGATGGGCACTGATAGGTTGCACTGATATGCAGCACTGATGGGCACTGATATGTGGCACTGATAGATAGCACTGATATGCAGCATTGGTGGGCACTGATAGGCAGCGCTGATGGGCACTGATAGGCAGCACTGATGGGCACTGATCGGCAGCACTGATGGGCACTGATAGGCGGCACTGATGGGCACTGATGGGTGGCACTGATGGCAGGCTCTCTGAGCCCTGTTTGCCATCCCTGGTGGCCATGGTGGGCATCCCTGGTGGTCATGAGTGGGCATCCCTGGTGGCTCTAGTGGCATCCCCTCCCCCCAGGGCTGCACTGGTAATCAATCATCTGATTACCAGCACAGACCCCCCCCCCCCTGTGATCAGTGAGTAATTAGAAATACTCACTGATCACCCCGGCTGCAGAATCGATCCTCTCCTTCTCCTCACACTGACAGGATCTGTCAGGAGGAGAAGAGATCGAAGCCGTTACAACGGCTGTATTGACATTACATGACGGCTGTGATTGGTCACAGCCGTCATGTGATCAGGAGGGCCAATCACAGGGCCTTCCTGCCGAGTCTTGTTGCTCTGTGTCCTAGGGACACAGGCACATCGAGATCA